>NC_090449.1:893348430-893654806 GCF_031143425.1 Pleurodeles waltl | reverse complement strand
TCCTGGTTCTCCGATCAGGTGCAGGGTCCTCCCCCCTGTGATGACCACTTCCTGGGAAGTGTGGCAAAAATAAATCCCAGGGAGCAACATTCCTCAAAAATCCATCATGGCCGAAAGTGATTTTTGGAGGTTACATCTGGCTGAGCCCCTCCACTGGTGTGGCTAAAAATCCTAAACACACCCCTCTCCTAATCTAATCAAGGGGCACCTAATTGTCTGGGTTTGCAGGATGTGAGGGTGTTGCTGGGTTGCTCCATATGTCCTTCCCTGCCTTTGACGACCAGTTTGGCAGCCCTCCCCCTTCCTGCTTCACCATCTGCTGAGGGGAGATCTCCTCCCCCAGGCACATCTCTTTGTGTGGAGCCAGGCCACTTCACACCTCATCAAGGCAGCCTGGCCAGGCTGCCAGAGGCTGGCCAATCAGAGCACAGCAGCAAAAACACTGCAGGGCTGAAGTTGGCAACTTTTCAGGCAAAGTTTAAAACTCTTTACCTGAACAAGTTATATTAAATCCAACAACTGGGAGTTGTGGGATTTATTATAACAATTAATTTGACACCAGACTTCTGGTATCTGTTACTTAAGGGGATTTTTAAAATTAAAATAAAGTCTCCCCATTCTAGCCTATGGAGGCCATTCCCTACAATGAGGGAAAAACAAATGTGCCTGTTTTACCTCACTAGGGCTTATAAAACTATTTATATAAGGTCCCTGCTTATAGTTACATGGCGCCCATCCCTAGGTGCACATAGGGCACACCTTAGGGGTGACTTATATGTAAAAATAAGGTAGTTTAAGACTTTGGAACTACTTTTAATTCCAAAGTCGAATTTGCATGTAACTTTAATTTAAAAGCAGCCAGCAAGGTACCAAACATACCTAGGTTCGGAGTTACTATTATGAAGCTGGACCACAGGTAATAGTGACCTGTGGCCAGTATACGGGTAAAATAGTTTCCCTGTACTATCAAAGCCCAGTCCAGTGCATTGGATCTGGAGTTTGTAGGGGACCTCTGCTAATGCAGGAGTGCCCTCACACACCAGAACCTGCACCCTTCCCTTTGGACTACGACTTACAGGGGTACACCAGCATGCCAATTGTGGGGTGTAAAAGGTACCAAGGCAACCAACTTTAGAGGAGAGAGCACAATCACTGGGGTCCTGGTTAGCCGGACCCCAATGAAAACAGTCTAAGCACACTGATAGCAGGCAAAATGTGGGGATAACCATTCCAAAAAGAGTGACTTTCTTGCACACTGTATTAGGATTTCTCCAGGAGGGGGGCAGTGTACAGTCCACTGGGATCACACTCTGGCCAAATATTGTTTTTACCATGTATAACATGTAGGGCTTCAGCTTCGTTGCAAGACGCTTACAGGAATTACATGAATTGGCTCAACTCCAGATGGACATGTCTTGCTTGCAAAAGATATATTTATTAAAGAAGAATCACCCTTTACACTACTCAAAAATGTCCCCAAACCAGACCATGTCACCCTCTGCCAGTGATTAGTTTTCTAGAATGGCATTTCCAATGTTTCCAAGCAGGATACGGAGGGTCTGTGGGTGGTCACAGATGGGACAAACAGGTAGTGTCCTCTACCTTGCCTCAAGTTATGTGCCCAACCAGAAGCAGGGAGTATTTCTCGGTTCTGCAATAAATGAAATTGCATCTTATGCAAAAGGGTTGTCAGACTTGAGGTGATCTCAGGCTCAGTATGTATAAAACGCAACAATAGTATGGAGGACAGAGCATATGCAGAATAGATCTTGTTGCATGACCTTAGACTAGTGAACACATAGCATCGAAGACATCCCCTATGGGTTGATTTCTCTTAAAGCAACACAAACGTTTTATAGTATGATCAGTCCATCTTACTTGAAAAGAGATTGCCTGCCACCCTCTAAGAAGCAGACCAAGGTCTAAGAACAAGTTAACGAATGCTGATTTGAGAGTGACACCCGGGCAAAACATTTAAGTGCACAAGCGAGGAGCTTCATTACAGATGTGAAGTGAATGCCTCTACTGGAGGGTGTACAGAGAAGAGGTGTCAGGCCCTCAAGTAAAAGGAATGCTTACCTGGATGCATTCGCCTTCCTGAGGTTGTCTGTGAAGATGTTAAAGGCTCTGGAAGCGCCAGTATCCAAAAAGGAGGTTCTGTGACTGTAAATAGCATGATGTGTTTGAGGGTACAGAGCCCATGTGGCTTTATGCTAGTTTCTGCAAGCATTTAGCAGCTAATTTTCTCACAAATTACATTTGTGATGATCTGACAATGACACTGCCCATAACCTCTCCTATACCAAATCCAGGCAAAAACCCTTCATGTGTATGTCTTATATTCCTAGCTTCCTCACCTATATTGGCATAAAGGCCTTCACAGAGATTTTAGCTAATAGGCTTGATAGATTGATGCGTGGCCTGGTGCATCTGCATCACATAGATTTTTTGCAGGGCTACTAGATTGGAAAGTACAACACAATGATGTCATGCATGTCATTGGCACAGTGAGACTGGATGGCACAGGTGCAGTCCAGTCTCTGATCTTTGCAGAGAAAGCTTTTCATAGTGTGAACTGGGCCTTATGAAACAACTTATTGCGGGCCTGTTGTATTGAGAAGGGATACCTTAGATGGGTTATAACCAGCTACCAACAGCTCTCTGCGAAGAGAGGATGAGGGATCCAGGCTCTCTTTTTCTTTCATTTTCCCCTAGTCTGCAAACCTTGCTAAGTAGAATAGGGTAACCTACAAGTTCTGGGTATTAAATAGGGACAGGAAATATTTCAGGTCATAATCTTTGCTAATGATGCCCTGGTATCAGTGGTAGAGATTATCTCGTTCTTTCTCTTGCTCTTAGAAGAACTCGAGATTTCAAAGGGTCTCTGATTTTACTATTAATATGGCCAAATTAAAAATGTCTGCAAAGCTACTGGAATGACAGGCATTTGAATATTCTACTCTCACAAGTTGAAAATGGAAACCACTAGATACCTAGGGAATGTCATGGCTCGGACCATAAAAAGCACCTGAGAGCACAGCATCAAGAGCCTCTATAGAATTATGAAAATTGAGTTGATCAGCTGTTAAACCGTGCATTTTTCTAGGTAAAAGATTGGGCATCTGAAAAATGAAAAACGCTATCCTTCAGCGGATTCCATTTGTGTGAGACACTTTCTCCGGTTCAGAAGGGCTGATATCCAGAAATTATGAGAGGGTTATAAGTCATTCACCTGGGGGAACAAGTGAGCTGGGGTTAGCTGGGGATAGGCCATACATGACATGAGGTAGTGTGCTTTAGTGGTCCTAAATCCCCTGTGGTACTGCTAAACATTCCTTCACTAAACGTTATGGAGTGTTCTAGGGAAGAGACTAAGGGTTGGGTTCCCATAGATCACACCTTGTTTGAGTGTCCCTGTGTGAGTTCCCTTGGAAACTCAAGAAACAGCATTATGATAAACTTTACATATCCCTGATGATAAGGTCCACATTAGAAATAGGGCACAGTAAAGCTGTCACAGAGGGACTGACCAGAATACCATCTTCCTTCATCCCCATATATGGTAACCCCTACCTCACCTCTGAATTGAATGGTAGATATTCTTGCTAATGTAAGAATGTGGCATGCACTGAACTGGGAGACCTTTTCCACAGAGGACCAATCGAGCCATTCCAAGAAATGAAAGACTTGGCCCATATTTATACTTCAATTGCACCAAATTTGCATCATGTTTTTGACGAGAATTCGGCGCAAGCCTAACCCATATTTATATTTTGACTTTAAACACGTCTAACATCAAAATATAGGAGTTTGCACCATTTTTTAAATGCATGCACCTACCTTGAGTCAATGAGATGCAAGGTAGGCGTTACCATCTAAAATATTGTACTATCCCCATAGCCCAATATTTATCCCTCCTGTGCTAAAATAATGCACAGGTGGGAGGAGGGGCTAAATAATGGTGCCAAGCTTGCTTGGCACCATTATTTAACGCCTAGATCAGACCAGGCATTAGGGGACCTGTGGACCCATTGCCCTCCCCAAGCCTCAGGAACACCCCCACCTACACCAGAGGGCCACAGGAGGATGGGGGACGCCATCCCATGTGAGTAGTGTAAGTAAAGGTAAGTATTTTTTTTTTTCTTTTTTAAAGTGCCACTGAGAGCCCTAACTTTGGGGCCCCCTGCATGGCACAGGGTGCAATGGCCATGCCCAGGGGGCACTTGTCCCCTATGCTGGCCATTGGTGTGGTGGGCATGACTCCTGTCTTACCTAAGACAGGAGTCATGTTTTTGGTGGTTGTGTGTCAGGAAATGGAGCTAGTCTGGTTAGAGGCATTGTTTTTGCCTATAACCAGGCTAGCCTAATTTTTTGATGCACAACCCCCTCCTTCCCTACCGCCACCCCCTCCCAGCTAGCGTGTTTTTAAAGACGCTAGCCCAAGTTTAGAGCCAGCTTGCGCCATTCTTTTAATGTTTTTGATAAACAATTTTTATTGTTTTTTGCATAGGGAAAGGGTGTGGGAAAAACAATACAATACAAACGAGATTAAGGCACAAGGCAAAAGACACATGTAATTTATGGAGTTCCATTAACAGTTTAGTATCAATGTTTGCAATCAACAATCTTATTAATTTTGGGCCTATCATAAATCCGTCGATCTTTTATGTCTCCCTGTTATTTATTGTTTGGCTTGTCTGGTTTATGTTAGTAACTCCAACCATCGTCCCCATATCTTTTCAAATTTACTTGGGCATCCTCCGGACTCGAATACTAGTTTCTCCTGGCTTGCACACCAGTCCACCCCCTTTCTCCATTTTTGGATCGATGGGCCCTCAGGGAGGGTCCAAGTTGCGGCAATGTCCCTCTTGGCGACCAGTAGTGCTGTGGCTGTGAGCGCTCGTTTAGCACGTGTCCCTCCCATCTCCTCCATTACCCCCAATAAGGTTAGTTTCGCCGATTTTTTTATTTCTTGTCCTAGGACCTTTCCTGTATCCCGGAGCACTCCCTCCCAATATTTCTGTATTATGTGACAGGTCCATACCATATGGAAAAAGTCTGCTGGTTCACTCGGGCATCTTGGGCATTTGGCAGATGGGAGTGCACCCATTTTGTATAGTTTGGATGGTGTCAGATATGCTCCATATAAATAGTAGAATTGTATTGTGCGGAGTCTGGCCGATATTGCCGAAACTTTGGGCGCCATCAGAGCCTCCATCCATTCCACTTCTTCCAGGGGACCAATCCATGACTCCCATTTAGTCCTGAGAATAACTAAGTTATCAGGGGCATTGTTAATTAGTGTTTTGTAAATTTGAGAGACGCCTTTCTCCTCTAGCCTTCCCATAAGTATTTTGCTTTCCAGTGGGTTAAAGTCCGGTATGGGGCCTGTGGTAGCTAAGTGGACCCTCAGAGCATGTCTCAGCTGGGGGTACCTAAAGAATTGTGCTTGATTTAGCTAAAATTCTGTTTGTAGGTCCTGAAATGATTTCATGGCCCTCCCTTCCCATATATCTCCGACTAGGGAAATACCTATTGGGTCCCAGGTGGCGAATCCCTCCAGCGTAGCCGAGGAACCTAGCCATTTCCCTCTCCATAGCGGAGTCTGGAGAGTGATAACCGTATTCCAGTGAGTGTAGCGTAGTGCTGTGCGCCACGCCAGGAAGACCACCCTGGTTACTTCCTCCATGTCATGGGGAAGCAGTGATCCGTATAGAATATCAAGGATCTGTGGGAAGCTCAGGAGTGTCAATTCTGTCCTGTACGCCGGGTCTTCCCAGCCCCCATTAAACCATTTGTGGATCACTATCAATTGGGTTGCCAGATAATATAGATAGGGGTCTGATGCACCCAAGCCCCTGTCGTATGGTCCTCTCCGGCAGTGTTGTATCGCTACACGGTGCCTATTGCCCCGCCACAGAAATCTTCCTGTGATTCTTTCAAGATTTTTTAACCAAGAGTGAGGGATGGGGATTAGAAAGTTTTTGAAATATGTATAGGAGCCTTGGTAAGATCATCATTTTGTATAAGGCCACCCGACCCATCACATTTAATGGCAGTGTTTGCCATCTCTGCAAGTCCGTTTTGACTCGTGTTAGCAGAGGGGATAGATTTTTCGCCCAGGACAATTCAGGCAGGAGGGATATCCAAATGCCTAGGTATTTAAAACTCAGTCTGGGTAGGGGTATTGTATTTTGCCAATCAAAGCAATCACATGTATTCGTAAGCGGTACTAGAATTGATTTGGTGGGATTCATCCTGAGGCCCGAGATTTGTTCAAATTTCTGTAGGAGGCACAGGCTTCTGGGACCAGTTATATTTGGTTCCTCCATATATAACAGAACTTCGTCTGCGTTCGCCTTTGTCTTCATGTGATGGGCTCCATTTCCATCCTCGGTATTCTGAGTCAGTCCTGATCATCTGCGCCAGAGGTTCAATGGTCAGGGTGAACAGAAGGGGGGACAAGGGACATCCCTGTCGTGTACCTCTGCAAATGTCAAAGCTATAGGATATGGTCCCGTTAACTTGTACACATGCCGTAGGATTAGTGTATAGCTCTTGAAAAAGGCGGCAGAATTGTTTCCCCATGCCTGCCCTTCGGAGCACCAGGAGGAGGAATCCCCAGTCAACTGAATCGAAAGCTTTCTTGAAATCTATGAGCAATTGAACAGATGGATTATTACCGGCCGGGGTGGGGAACCCGGCGGAGGCTTTGCCCGTAGTGACCTGTGGGCTCGTTCGATTGCCAGAGTCAGTCCTGATCATTCGCGCCAGAGGTTAAATGGCCAGGGTGAACAGAAGGGGGGACAAGGGACATCCCTGTTGTGTACCTCTGCGAATGTCAAACCTACAGGATATGGTCCCGTTAACTTGTACACATGCCGTAGGATTAGTGTATAGCTCTTGAAAAAGGCGGCAGAATTGTTTCCCCATGCCTACCCTTCGGAGCACCAGGAGGAGGAATCCCCAGTCAACTGAATCGAAAGCTTTCTTGAAATCTATGAGCAATTGAACAGACGGATTATTACCGGCCGGGGTGGGGAGCCCGGCGGAGGCTTTGCCCGTAGTGACCTGTGGGCTCGTTCGATTGCAAACCATGGTGCAAGGCGGTCTGCCCCCATCCAGGATCTGAACCATTCCTCAAGGAATGCGGCCAACGGCGATTCTGCCGTGGCCTCAGGAAGACCCACCATGCGCAGGTTATTGCGTCTAGATCTGTTTTCTGCGTCCTCTGCCCTCCTGTGCAACTCTGAGGTGTGCGTGGTCAGCATTGACACTTGGGTTTTAAGAGTCTTTATCTCGTCCTCCGCCGTGGAGATTCTAGACTCGGCTTCCGTGATTCTGGTCACAGTGTTACGGAGGTCCTGTCGGATCAGGACGACATCCACTCCAACTTCTCCTATTTTAGATTCGACAGCTGTCTGGGAAGCCTGAATTGCTTGGAGGATTGCCGCTAGGTCGCTGGATGGTGTCCTTGGGTCCCCATCGCCATGTGGGGTTGAGTCGTCAGGTCGGGGACCCGCCGCGCCCGTGGTGAACTGGTCCATGCGAGTCTGCGCCGTTGTTTGTTTGGTTGGTTTGTCTTTGCCCATGGTGTTTGAGTGCAGCTTTGGCCTCACTAGGATCTCAGTGGTCTATCAACTGTTTATGGCAAAGTTGTTTCGTCTTCGTGTAGGGCTGACCAAGAGTCCCCAGGGGGTGAACTACAGCTCGTTATAGTGTATCATATATTGTGAGCTCATTGGATAGTTCCAGGGATTCTTGGGGGGACGCAGTGTTACATAGTCCAGTTTTTCTTCTCTATTGTTGTTACTGCTTCCTCCTGTTGATGGTCTATCCTGATAATGGTTCTTTTACCCTTCCGATATGACCCCGGGGCCTCCAGTATCCGGCAGGTGAGGATGTCTAATGCCAGGGAGCGAGGAAATCACCCTAGAGAGAAGAGGAGCGGATCACCTCTCGTGGTTTATAGCGTGACGTCCCCAGGCCAGGTCTCCATCACAGCAAGAGGAGCCGGGGTGGGGGGGAGTGGGGAGCGATGTACGGGCATGTCCCCTATGGCACCAGGAATCCAATCTCTCTTTTTTATGAACCAGTGTTTATCTCGGTTCACAGTTTGTCCTTATTGCCCAATGACTTCTTTTTGATGTCTTCCTGTTTCTTTGAGGGGACTGCGGGGTTACACTTGTCTGATCCGGCCTCGGCCTATTATAGGTCGAGTCGTTCTACTTCCCTTGCGGCCAGGCCCCTGTTCTCAGTTGTTTTGGCTGCTGTTCCGGGCCCCTTCTTCATCACTGGGGTCTGGCCCGACGGGTCCACCCCCGACCGCAGGGAGTCGCGCACCTCGGGGAAGAGGGAAGCAGCAGCCACTCGGGCCTACCTCTTTTCGGGTGCGTCTCTATCACTGTGTGTTCCACCTGTGCACTCGAGGGCACCCCGCCAGGCGACCCTCGCTGTGGCACCTCATCCTGGCTTTCGGCGGCAGGGGCCCTCGTGCCCCAGCAGGTCTCCTTATGGTCCGGCGGTGCCTCCAGCGGCCCGCGGCGGGTCGTCCTCTCCTGTCGGGTGTCAGGGAACCGGGTTCGCCGGTCTCCACCCATCTCGCGCCCCAGCACCAGGCGCGGAGCACGCCCCTAATCACCCCCTGTCTTCTGGTCAGATCGGGAAGGGGGAAAAGGCCGGGGGGACCTAGGGATAGTGTGGCTCCCGGCCCGGGGTTCACCAAAGTCTTGTTCAGCCTCCGCGGCTCCCCAGCCGCAACTCGCATCTCCCCGCCTCAGGTGCTCCAATAGTTCAGTTCACTAAGATATGGATGAATAAGAATGTGAGCTTCCTAAAAACATTGGAAAACACAATGATAATGGACAGCACCTGGGAATGCGTCAAAATGCTATGCCTTCCCAGGAGAGGCCTAATGCTTGTCCTCTTTGTGTGTGTACCGCATTTTGCAGCACACATAGAAAGAGGAAAAAGCCTCAAAGGACCTTTTTTTCAGGAAGATGTCCCTAAAGCATAGACATCAGCTCACTAACTTTTGGGCTGTATTTAAATTGGACTTCATATGTTTCACTCGGACATAGCACCAAGATGATGCTTTCCCATTTATTGACACATTGGTACTTACAAACTACAACATATAGGAGGACAAAATGGGTGGCGGTCAAAAAGTAACTGCACACCACTACGTTGCCATCTTGGTAAACAATAAACATTGTGTGAAGGACATAGAATTCTAATATCTTTATGTACTAGCCCCCAGGCCAGTGTGTTTGGAGTATCCAAACTAGCCAAGGAACCGCCCTGAAGCATTCTGGTTGACTTTAGTCTTCCGCTGTAAAAAATAAAGTCTGGGCAGACCCTCAACTTTCTAGAAGATCTCCAATAAAGCTACACATCAGGTTAATTGGGCCCTATATCCTCCAGTCTAGAGACCCTTCCCTGGACAAATCATATTTGAGTCCCTTTCTAAAGCAGGGTCACAAAGGGGAAAAGTATTCCACTATTAGTTATCTGCAAAATTGTAGGAATTTGAAACTACTCAGTATTAATATGCTCACTTCTCACCTGTCTCCGTGTCCACAGGGTTTCTTAGCAAATTCTCAGACTCTGCTTCTTAATGACCAATTACCAGGAGTGCTAGAACCTTGAACACCTTCATTCTGCCCATTTCATGCAAGTTCATACTACATCAAAGGCACAAATTCCATCTGTGGTTCTGTACCAGACTTGCTCGGTCTAAAGTCATGGCCTGCCAGAGCAAACGAAATAGAGAAATTCACGATTCAGAGTAAAAACAAATCATCATGTAGGCCTTTGAAACGTATAATGCTCAGACTACAGTTGCAAAGACAGGTTACTTCTTAGGATGTTTCTAGGTGTTCTCAACCTCACAAAATAGATCTATTGGATGATTGGAGAATTCAACTTTACTCCAGTATTGGAACTTTCATAGATTCCCATGCTTGAATCCCTCCCCGCTGTCGAGTTGGGAGTCCCCGCTGTTATACAAAAGCAATGCTCTAATGTATATATGCATTACAGGCATTAAACCTTTAAATTAATGACATATCACAGTAATTTTGTAAAAATGGACCAAACTCTAGAATCCACCAATTAGGTTGCACCACCTTCTAGAACATTCCTGTGAGGAGCTGCATTCCCTCAGATTTTCCACGCACGTCGTGCTAAGCGGTCTCCTCTGAGCTCTGCTCAGTTCTTTCTCAGAAATCCTGTTCTGAGGAGTTTTGGGATCTCAACTACTCTTTTTCTTCACAAGACTTCAACTTTTATTGAAGTAGGTGCTTCAAACTGACCAGTATGTCAGAGACACCTAAAAAGGGGCTATTCAGACCTTGTGCTATCTATATGAAGAAGAGGCTTCATATTGATGACCCACATGACGACTGCATATGCTGTCTCTACCCGAACCATGACCAGAGACTGCAAGGTATGTAGAAAAAAACTTATACTTAAACTTATAGAAGTTAAAGACCAGAAGCAACCCTGTTTCTGATGATGATATTGCCCCCTCTTCTGTGTCAATCAGTAAAACTCCTGTGAAGAGACATAGGGAGGATAACACCAATGAACCTCCAAAAAAGGCACTTAAGAAATCATATGAGGGCTCCTCTAAATCTCATTTAATTCTGAGCCCCCAACGCCGCCTCTGCAGGTCAAGCACAAGTTCAAAAAACCATCTGCACCTTCATCGACGATACTACAGATGACAACTTCTACCGTTGTCACCATTTTGGTGTAGACAGCAGCGTCCACAGAGTCCTCGTCGACGGTCTTGTCATCTTCGTCGAAGATGCACCCCATTATGTAACTGTTGCAGTCTTCCTCGACAACCCCATTGACGACACACCTGTCGACGATCATATTGACAACACCACCACCGTCGATGACGGTTCACCTATCGCCGACAATCATTAAAACACCGGCAAAGAGACAAAGACCATCATCACTGCCTCCTTTCTGGTCCACTATACAGACACCACTTAAAGGGCATAAAAAGCATAGCTCAACACCATCTATCACATCTCCTAGTAAAGTCTCACACCTTCTACCATCCCACTTGTTGGATGAGGATGATTCAGATGAGGGAGGTTTATATGAAATAGCTAGAAGCCCTTCCCAGTTGTTTGTCAAATGCCAGGAATATTCAGACGACGACTCCTATTACAACCAGCAGTATTATCACCAACGATCTCAGCCACAACAGGAACTGGTATGTCTTCCTTCTGAGTTGGTGGCAGACCTACAGGCTATGTTAACAGACTGCAGAGAATGCTTCCCACCGATACCCACATCCGTACAGCAGCAACAACGGGCGGTGACACCAGCAACACCACAGCAACCCCAACAGTCTCAGGTCTGTCCTCCACCTCATCCACGGAGTTCCCCTCAGGCGATGCCTTCACAGGCCACAGCTTCTTCGGAAGAAGTAGAGGAATAGGGTGAGATTCGCACCCATCAAGACGAATGGGATGAATTTATCATACCATCACACTGCGTCTCCCGTTCAGTCTACAGTAGAGTCCCCCCGGATGATATAGGGGGTTTTCACAATTTGTTGGAAATGGCAGCCACACGTTTTGATTTGCCAATGCCATCAGTGCAGCAGGATTGTTTTCTGTATGATTTTAAAGAAGCGTACAGAAAAACAGTCTGGATTATCCCAATCACTGATCGAGGTGGGAACAAAGGGCTGAAGATTATGCGCAACCCTGCAACCGTCCCGGCAGTCTTAAGAAAGCAAGACAAGAAATATAAGGCCACAGACGAAGCTCCGGCATGTCTTATAGGCCATCCAAAGGCAGACTCTGTTATTTCACAAGCAGGGCAACGCCACTCCAGAAACCCTTCTCCACATGTAACTGCACCACCAGATAAGGAAGGAAGACGACTTGATAACATCGGCAAATGTTTTTTTTCAATGTCTACCATTGTAGTGGGAGCTGAAAACTCGCTGCCCCTCCTTGGAAGGTATGACAGGCAGCTATGGTCGGACATTTCACAGTATTTGGAATAACTACCGGAAACCATTAAGAGTAAAGCAAAAAAGGTATTATTGGAAGGACAACGTTTTTCTGCCAAGATAATTGACTGTGCTTTTGATATCGCAGCCATGGGTTTTAGGCAATTGGCTGGGGCAGCAATGTTAAGGCGACAAGGTTGGCTTAAGGCCACTAATATCTGGCCTGAGATACAGATAAAGATTTTGGATCTCCCTTATGATGGGGAAGCATTATTCAAAAGCACAAAATCAGATACCGATACTGCCAGATCGCTTGGCACTCTCCAGTTCAGAAAAACTCCTTTCCGTGGAGCCAGGGGGAGAAGCCAGTCTTCATTTTGTGGAGAATACCAGCAATATAGGTATCCAAAATTCTCCGCCACTAGCCACACCACCAGACCGCAATATCCACAGCGGCAGCCACCTTCGGCCACTCACGGCAGACCTCCACAAAGAGGAAAGCCTGGGAGGCAGGGCAAGGATTCTTCCCGTAGACAATGACGATATTCTTCCTCAACAAAACCTCATGGAACTCTGAAAAATCATGTCCGTCGTTGGCGTCAAATAACCATAGACCAAAGATGATTACATATAGTACAATTCGGCCACCTCCTAGAGTTTATACAAATGCCTCCACTCACACCACCTTCTCGGGTGCAACAAAAACACCTGCGTTTGCTCAACTTAGAAGTGGAAATTATGTTTCAAAAGGATGCAATAGAGATTGTTCCTTTTTCACAAAGGGGGAAAGGTTTTTACTCCTGCTTCTTCCTGATCAGAAAAAGTCTCACTGATGGAGGGCGATCATAGATTTAAGGGAGCTAAACAAGTACCTGAAAAAGCAAACTTTCTGCATCGTCACATTGCAGGACATCTTGCAACTACTCGACAGAGCGGATTACATGACTTCCCTAGACCTTCAGAAAGCCTACTTTCATATACCCATTCACCCAAGTCACAGAAGATTCCTGAGATTCACGGTAGCCGGCAAGCACTTTTAATTCAAAGTACTTCCCTTTGACCTCAAATCTGCACCCCGGATTTTGACAAAATGCCTAGCTCCAGTGGCAGCTTACTTCAGATGCAATCGACACTAAGGGGGTTATTACATCCCTGGCGGACGGTGTTAAAGCGGCGGTAATACCGCAAACAGGCCCGCGGAGAAAAAAAGCGAATTATGACCGTGGCGGAAACCGCCAACATAGACAGCCACTTTAATACTCCGACCGCCACGGTGGTACAGACAAGCAGCGCGGCGGTCACTGCCAACAGACAGGTGGAAGACAAAGTACTGGCCACAGTATTACAACAGGTCAATCCCCACCTTTTCCGGGGCGGATTCACCGTGGATAAAAACACGGCGGAAACAGACATTGCAATGGGAAAACGCTCACCTGAACAAACTCCATGAGGAAGGAGGGTACCATGGAGCCTGGAACTCCAAATACTCCCTGCGCTTGTCTTCCTGCTCCTCTACGAACATCAGCAACGGCGGCGCCGAAGAAAAACGGTGAGTACTGCACCTACGACATAGGGGAGGGAGGAGGCAAAAGTCACGGACACACACATGCAACACCCCCAACCCGACCCTCACCCACTACAACACACACACCAATGCATTTCCGAACATCACAGTAACAACCCCCAACCCCCCCTGAAGAATGCTAAGACAAAAGGAAATTAGTTCAACCATTGTAATGTATCAAAAAACAGTAAGCTCATATATATATCAATATATACACATTCCAAATATATACCTCACGATTAGTAGTACAGGTATGCACATTTCAATGTCCGTGGACCACTGGGCCCAAAATGCATGGGCGAGGCCCACACATGATACCTGTCCTGGAACGGAGAGAACACTGCAGGGGCATCAGATAGAAATACAACAGGCACCTCAGGGGGAAGGAAAGGGGGGGCACCTCGACCGGATGACTGCACCACGCCAGATCCACGACGGGGCTCCATGCCCATTGATGTATCCTGGGGAGTGCAAAGCCACAGTCTCTCAAGTCTCTACAGTGGGTGGTTTGCCCACTGTACCATCCTGGGGAGTGCAAAGCCACAGTCTCACAAGTCTCTACAGTGGGTGTTTTGCCCACTGTACCATCCTTGGGAGTGCAAAGCCACAGTCTCTCAAGTCTCTACAGTGGGTGGGTTGCCCACTGTACCATCCTAGGGAGTGCAAAGCCACAGTCTCACAAGTCTCTACAGTGGGTGGTTTGCCCACTGTACCATCCTGGGGAGTGCAAAGCCACAGTCTCTCAAGTCTCTACAGTGGGTGGGTTGCCCACTGTACCATCCTGGGGAGTGCAAAGCCACAGTCTCTCAAGTCTCTACAGTGGGTGGTTTGCCCACTGTACCATCCTGGGGAGTGCAAAGCCACAGTCTCACAAGTCTCTACAGTGGGTGGGTTGCCCACTGTACCATCCTGGGGAGTGCAAAGCCACAGTCTCTCAAGTGGATAACAGTCTCCACTGGTTCTGGAGGGGGACTGGTGCCCAGAGTGCTTCATCCTGTGCAGGATAGATGGAGTGGATGCATGTCTCCACTGGTTCTGGAGGGGGACTGGTGCCCAGAGTGCTTCATCCTGTGCAGGATAGATGGAGTTGATGCATGTCTCCACTGGTTCTGGAGGGGGACTGGTGCCCAGAGTGCTCATCCTGTGCAGGATAGATGGAGTGGATGCATGTCTCCACTGGTTCTGGAGGGGGACTGGTGCCCAGACTGCATCACTCACCCCGTGGCGGTCCCTGTTGCGTCACTGCCCCTGCCGCTCATGGGCTAGCGGTGCTTGAGTTGGCGGTGCTTGCCCTGTTCAGCGGTGCTTGCCATGGCGGTCTTTGCCCTGTTCAGCGGTGCTTGCCCTGTTCAGCGGTGCTTGCCATGGCGGTCTTTGCCCTGTTCAGCGGTGCTTGACTTTGCTGTCTCTGACCTGTTCAGCGGTGCTTGCCATGGCGGTCTTTGCCCTGTTCAGCGGTGCATGCCCTGTTCAGCGGTGCTGTCCATGGCGGTCTTTGACCTGTTCAGCGGTGCTTGACTTTGCTGTCTCTGACCTGTGCAGCGGTGTGTGCCATGGCGGTCCCTCATTGCCCGGCGGGGCTTTGGCTGCCGGGCCACTCCTGGACACTGACTCCGGCGGTGGTCTCCTTACCAGTGACGATAGTGCTGCCCTCCTGGGCACTGACTCCGGCGGTGGTCTCCAGACCAGTGACGATGGGGCTGGCGGTGGCGTCTTGGGCAGTGGGGAGGATGGCGGCCTTCTCCGCCGTGCTGCTCTTCCCAGACTTTGGAGACTTCTTCTGCCCCTTCACCACCTTGGGAGGAGTCACAGCTGACTCGACACTCCCCCCGGGACCATTGTGGGCAGCTTTGCCGGCAAGTGTCTTCCCCCTCTCCCGTCGGGCACTGTCCAATTTCTGGTGCTTCACAGGGGGTGGACTGGCAGTGCTTTGGCTCCGTGTCACACTGGCTGCCCTGGTGCCCGGTGCACTCCACATACCTCGAACAGGCACCACTGGTACCGGAATCTTTTTGGCTGAGGTGCTACTACAGGACCTATGAATTGGAGGGGGGGGTGATGGGACAGAGGTCAAGGTTGCTCAGGAAAAGTTTCTGACGAACACTAGGACGGGTAGCTGGAGGGGGTCTGGGAGTTGAGGAAGAGGAGGTGGTTGTAGGAGGTGTAACTTTTGGTGATTTGGGTGAAGGTGCATGTTCTGGAGGCTGTCGTGAGGTGGATGGATGTTGGGTGTGTGTGTGCCCGCGTTTGTGTACTTTGGGAGGCGGCGTCACAGACACACTGGGAGAGGACACAGGGGACGTGTAAATGGTAGTGGGGGTGGTGAGTGCAGGTGAGCGGGGTGTGGTGCTGGGTGTTCTGGTGCGAGTCCTAGCGGCTGTTGTGGTAGTGCATGCAGGTGAGAGTGTAGACGACACTGGGAGGGAGGAGGGAGATGACGAGGAGGGGGACACAGTGGAGGCAGTGGATGTTGCTGTGTCTGTATGTGGGTGATGCTTGTGTGAGTGCCTGTGGGATGTGTGGTGCCTATGTTTGCCTGAGCTGCCCTTGTGTGTTGAGGTGTGTGCAGGCTGGTCTGATGGTGTGCTTGGGATAGGTTGAGGAACAGGGGATTGGGTCTGGGTGGAGGAAGTTGGAGGGAGGAGGCTAGACACAGGGACAATGGCTGCCATCAGTGCTGAGGCCAGAGATTGCAGGGTTCGATGATGGGCAGCCTGACTAGAATGAATGCCCTCCAGGAATGCATTGATGTGTTGCAACTCCCTTTCTACACCCTGGATGGCATTCACAATGGTAGACTGCCCAACAGTGAGTGACCTGAGGAGGGCAATGGCCTCCTCACTGAGGGCCGCAGGGGTGACAGGGGCAGGGGCTGAGGTGCCTGGGGCAAAGATGATGCCCACCCTCCTGGATGAGCAGGCACGGGTCGAAGGCTGAGGGGCTGCTGGGAGGGCGGTGCCGGTAGGGGGGGTGGTGGCTGTACCTGTAGAAGTGGGGGGCACAGATGGTGCCGCCACCACAAGGGAGCTCCCATCGGAGGACGAGTCCGTGTCGCTGTTTGCTGATCCACTGACTGCCGTTAAGCTCCCCTCGCCCTCCGCCCCACTGGTGTATTCGGAGTCCGTGGTGTGGCCCTTCATGACCATGTGGGACGCAGCCCCCTCGTGCTCCGGTGCCCCTGTACCTCCACCTGATGATTCTGATGCACAAAAGAACAGGGAGAGCACAAAAAGGGGTGGGGAAACATAAGAAAGACAGGTTGAGTGCATGGCTTACTGCTACCGTTGGCGGACAATACAGACACAGCTGCCCCCTGCACTACGCCGTGCTCTTGGCCTCTACAGATGCAGTTCCTGGGATATTGCCTACTTGCCTATGAGTGTCATCTGCCCACATAGATGACACAGGGGCATGTATACCTGTTTTTGGCACTATACAGAGGTGGGGTGGAGTTGCACATTGCCTGCATTACGGAGGGGCCTAGCCTACGAAACTCGCCCTGGCCTAGGGAACCCACAGCCCTCCTCCCCCACCCAGATCCCTAAACTGCGCGCAAAGTCATGAGAATGTGAGTGTACTCACCACCTTGTGTCTGCTGTGATGCCCTCATGCACCCATCCAACTCAGGGTAGGCCACCGCCAGGATCCGGAACGTCAGGGGGGGTCATGGTGCGACAGGCACCCCTCCCAAGTTGGGAGGCCATCCCCAGCTGAGCCTCCGCCGTCTTCTTGCTCCAGCGGCGAATGTCCTCCCATCTTTTACGGCAGTGGGTGCTCCGTCTCTGGTGGACCCCCAGGGTCTGGACGTCCTTGGCGATGGCATGCCAAATATCCTTCTTCTGGTGGGCGCTGACCTACATGACATGTTCAGGGGAAGAAGAGAAGTCATTACCAACTGCACCATCAAAGTGAGTGGCCCACATCCCTACCCTTGCCATGTGGCACATGCATTCACAGTCCTTCATGCTCGCATAACTCTGCCCCCTTCCTACTTACATCCAGCCCTCTCCACCCAGGCATAGCCCATACAACTTGCACCCTATGTACTCACCTGTTGGTCTGGAGGACCGTAGAGTAGCGTGTACTGGGGGAGGACCCCGTCCACGAGCTTCTCCAACTCCTGTGCAGTGAAGGCAGGAGCCCTTTCCCCAGACGCACGTGCCATTGTCTCTTCCAGACCGAGGTCACAGCAGCACTTGCAGTGTAGATCCTCTCCTGTCGAAGATCAGGTATCGAGTGATGCGTATCATCACCGCCAGTGCACTTCGTCATTGGCTCCTGGGACCCATAGGGTCCAATGTTAACCAATGCAGCATTGCGCCGCGGTCTTCGACCGCCTACCGCAACGGTGTACAACGCCAGCGCAGTTACCTCACATCCCATTGTCCCACTTTAGAGGTCAGGCATCCGCCATTTCAGGCGCCCACATGGCTTCATTTACAACTGCGTCACACATACCTAGGCCTGGACTCAACACAAATACAGGAAGATTTTTGTATTTTGTGTTGTGTTCTGTGTAGCTGTGGGTACATACCTCAGAATTGGTTGACTCTGTGGTCGCTGTTGTCCTTCCTAGGCACCGTCCGCTGGGACAAGTGAGGAGATGGCGGAATCCTCCGGTGTACTGACCGCTGGTGGACCTGTTGACAATGGAGGAGCGACATTTAATCATCACCTACAGGTTTGACCGTGCCACAATCCAGGAACTGTGTACGCCATCCCACAGGTATCCCCCCTCAAGTGCAGGTGCTGTCAGTACTCCATTTCCTAGCAAGTGGGTCATTTCAGACAACAGTGGGCATGGCATCAGGGATGTCCCAGCCTATGTTTTCTAACGTATTGTCCAGAGTGTTGTCTGCCCTGCTGAAACACGTGAGGAGCTACATCGTTTCCCCTCAGGTGGAGGATTTGGCTACAGTGAAAGGTGACTTCTATGCCCTGGGACATATCCCTAACATCATAGGTGCCATTGATGGGACCCATGTGGCTTTGGTCCCTCCCCCCCCCCACAGGAGTGAACAGGTGTACAGGAACCGGAAGAGTTATCATTCGATGAATGTACAGATGGTATGTTTGGCAGACCAGTACATCTTGCAGGTAAATGCTATGTTCCCTGGCTCAGTGCATGACGCCTACATCCTGCGGAATAGCAGCATCCCTTATGTGATGGGTCAACTCCAGAGGCACCGTCTGTGGCTATTAGGGGACTCTGGTTACCCCAACCTGTCATGGCTATTGACCCCAGTGAGGAATCCCAGGACCAGGGCAGAGGAACGCTACAATGAGGCCCATTGGCGGACTAGGAGGGTGATAGAAGGCACCTTCGGCCTCCTGAAGGCCAGGTTCAGGTGCCTCCATATGACAGGTGGTTCCCTATTCTACTCACCAAGGAAGGTGTGCCAGATCATCATCGCCTGCTGTATGCTGCACACTCTTGCTTTGCGACGCCAGGTGCCTTTTCTGCAGGAGGATGGTCCAGATGACGGTTTTGTACCAGCTGTGGAGCCTGTGGAC
Organism: Pleurodeles waltl; assembly: GCF_031143425.1. Taxonomy (NCBI): domain Eukaryota; kingdom Metazoa; phylum Chordata; class Amphibia; order Caudata; family Salamandridae; genus Pleurodeles; species Pleurodeles waltl. Next base: position 893,635,748 of record NC_090449.1, on the reverse strand, counting down.
AGTGATGAGGAGGAAGCAGAGGAAGAAGACATTGATAACAGGGACTCTGTCATACAGCAATATTTCCAGTGACACACAGCTGAGAACAATTTTTTTACTATTATATTTACTTTCACACTTCTACCTCTATCCTGTCTGTCAATGTGAAGCAGTATTTGCTAACTAAGTGGTACATTTCCATTATGGTTTCACAGGTGTGGTTACCAACGTGTGTCATCTGCTTGCATCCTTCATGGGCTTGTGATGTGTTACATAGGTATGTTGACATTACATTTTCGAACGGATTTTGTCATTGTCATAGATAATACACATTTTCAAAATCACAGACTGACTCCAGATTGTTTTGTGGTTCAAGGGTGTTTATTGAAGTGCTAATTATTGGAGGGGGTGGCAAAATGGTGATGGGTGATGGGGGAGGAATGTCCATGGCAGAGTCCAGTCTATTAGTCTCACAGGTGCACTGCCCATATGGGCATGAGAAGTGGAGCTGGGGCAGTTCCAATCTGGACAGGGTAACAAAGTGGGACAATGGGATGACAATCAGGGTGGTCTCATTTCCTGGCGGGGTCTTGCCATCTTGCTCTGTCCTGTACCTGGATCTCAGGGACCGCTTGCGGGGTTAGTTGTCCGTCTGCAGGGGGTGGGGTGCTGGTGTGGTGGTCCTGTGGCGGGGCGTCCTGTCCACTAGCGCCGGCGGAGGTGGTGGGTAGTTCATCGTCCAGGCTAGTGTCAGGGGCCCCTTGGAGTGCCACAGTGTCCCTCATGGTCTTCTGTATGTCCTTCAGCACCCCTACAATGGTGCCCAGGGCGGAGCTGATGGTTCTGAGCTCCTCCCTGAACCCCAAATACTGTTCGTCCTGCATGCGCTGGGTCTCCTGAAACTTGGCCAGGACCGTAGCCATCGTCTCCTGGGAGTGGTGGTAGGCTCCCATGATGGAGGAGAGTGCCTCGTGGAGAGTGGGTTCCCTGGGCCTGTCCGCCCCCTGTCGCACAGCAGCCCTCCCAGTTCCCCTGTGTTCCTGTGCCTCCGTCCCCTGGACCGTGTGCCCACTGCCACTGCCCCCAGGTCCCTGTTGTTGTTGGGGTGGTGGGTTATCCTGGGTTCCCTGTAGTGGTGGACACACAGCTGATTGACGTGTCCTGGGTACGGAGGTATGGGCCCGCTGGGTGGGTGCTGTGCTGGTGTTACCAGAGGGTGGAAGGTCAGTGTTGGGCTGTGCCTGTGCGAGGGGAACCGACTGTCCCAAGGCCCACGATGGTCCGGGCTGGTCATCTGGATCCAGCTGGCCAGAGGTGCTGTCATCACTGTGGGCCTCTTCTGTGGGTGGGGTGGAGATGTCTGGACCCTCCTGTCTGGTGACGTTAGGAAGTGGTCCGGCAGGGGTGTAAAAGCATGATTACTGCATCTGTGTGTGTCATGGTGTGCAATAGGTGGGTGAGCGTGTACCCCTGTGCTAGCATTCCTGTGTGGGGGCTTGTGTGATGATGGTTGGGGGGTGTTATGGGTATGTGCACTGGGCATGCTTTAGTAATGGGTGTCCATGCTTTGTTGTGTCATGCATGGCTTGGTGTTGGGATGGGTGGTTTGTGTTATTAGTACATTAGTGAGGAGTTGGAGTGATAGGGGAGGGGGTGAGGGTGGGGGTGTGTGATAGCATGCAGGTAGGGTGGGGGATATGATAGTTAAGATTAGACTTACCAGTGTCCATTCCTCCACCGACTCCTCCGAGGCCCACTGGATGCATAATGGTCAAGACCTGCTCCGCCCATGTTGTTAGTTGTGGGGGAGGAGGTGGGGGTCCGCCGCCAGTCTGCTGAATCGCGATGTTGTGCCTGGAGACCACTGAACGCACCTTTCCCCGTAGGTCGTTCCACCTCTTCTTGATGTCCTCCCGATTTCTTGGGTGCTGTCCCACTGCGTTGATCCTGTTGACAATTCTCCGCCATAGCTCCATCTTCCTAGCTATAGAGGTGTGCTGCACCTGTGATCCAAATAGCTGTGGCTCTACCCGTACGATTTCCTCCACCATGACCCTGAGCTCCTCCTCTGAAAACCTGGGGTGTCTTTGGCGTCCTATGTGGTGGTGTAGGTGATGTGTGTGGGGTGTATGTGGCACGGGTCGAAGGCTGAGGGGCTGCTGGGAGGGCGGTGCCGGTAGGGGGGGTGGTGGCTGTACCTGTAGAAGTGGGGGGCACAGATGGTGCCGCCACCACAAGGGAGCTCCCATCGGAGGACGAGTCCGTGTCGCTGTTTGCTGATCCGCTGACTGCCGTTAAGCTCCCCTCGCCCTCCGTCCCACTGGTGTATTCGGAGTCCGTGGTGTGGCCCTTCATGACCATGTGGGACGCAGCCCCCTCGTGCTCCGGTGCCCCTGTACCTCCACCTGATGATTCTGATGCACAAAAGAACAGGGAGAGCACAAAAAGGGGTGGGGAAACATAAGAAAGACAGGTTGAGTGCATGGCTTACTGCTACCGTTGGCAGACAATACAGACACAGCTGCCCCCTGCACTACGCCGTGCTCTTGGCCTCTACAGATGCAGTTCCTGGGATATTGCCTACTTGCCTATGAGTGTCATCTGCCCACATAGATGACACAGGGGCATGTATACCTGTTTTTGGCACTATACAGAGGTGGGGTGGAGTTGCACATTGCCTGCATTACGGAGGGGCCTAGCCTACGAAACTCGCCCTGGCCTAGGGAACCCACAGCCCTCCTCCCCCACCCAGATCCCTAAACTGCGCGCAAAGTCATGAGAATGTGAGTGTACTCACCACCTTGTGTCTGCTGTGATGCCCTCATGCACCCATCCAACTCAGGGTAGGCCACCGCCAGGATCCGGAACGTCAGGGGGGGTCATGGTGCGACAGGCACCCCTCCCAAGTTGGGAGGCCATCCCCAGCTGAGCCTCCGCCGTCTTCTTGCTCCAGCGGCGAATGTCCTCCCATCTTTTACGGCAGTGGGTGCTCCGTCTCTGGTGGACCCCCAGGGTCTGGACGTCCTTGGCGATGGCATGCCAAATATCCTTCTTCTGGTGGGCGCTGACCTACATGACATGTTCAGGGGAAGAAGAGAAGTCATTACCAACTGCACCATCAAAGTGAGTGGCCCACATCCCTACCCTTGCCATGTGGCACATGCATTCACAGTCCTTCATGCTCGCATAACTCTGCCCCCTTCCTACTTACATCCAGCCCTCTCCACCCAGGCATAGCCCATACAACTTGCACCCTATGTACTCACCTGTTGGTCTGGAGGACCGTAGAGTAGCGTGTACTGGGGGAGGACCCCGTCCACGAGCTTCTCCAACTCCTGTGCAGTGAAGGCAGGAGCCCTTTCCCCAGACGCACGTGCCATTGTCTCTTCCAGACCGAGGTCACAGCAGCACTTGCAGTGTAGATCCTCTCCTGTCGAAGATCAGGTATCGAGTGATGCGTATCATCACCGCCAGTGCACTTCGTCATTGGCTCCTGGGACCCATAGGGTCCAATGTTAACCAATGCAGCATTGCGCCGCGGTCTTCGACCGCCTACCGCAACGGTGTACAACGCCAGCGCAGTTACCTCACATCCCATTGTCCCACTTTAGAGGTCAGGCATCCGCCATTTCAGGCGCCCACATGGCTTCATTTACAACTGCGTCACACATACATAGGCCTGGACTCAACACAAATACAGGAAGATTTTTGTATTTTGTGTTGTGTTCTGTGTAGCTGTGGGTACATACCTCAGAATTGGTTGACTCTGTGGTCGCTGTTGTCCTTCCTAGGCACCGTCCGCTGGGACAAGTGAGGAGATGGCGGAATCCTCCGGTGTACTGACCGCTGGTGGACCTGTTGACAATGGAGGAGCGACATTTAATCATCACCTACAGGTTTGACCGTGCCACAATCCAGGAACTGTGTACGCCATCCCACAGGTATCCCCCCTCAAGTGCAGGTGCTGTCAGTACTCCATTTCCTAGCAAGTGGGTCATTTCAGACAACAGTGGGCATGGCATCAGGGATGTCCCAGCCTATGTTTTCTAACGTATTGTCCAGAGTGTTGTCTGCCCTGCTGAAACACGTGAGGAGCTACATCGTTTCCCCTCAGGTGGAGGATTTGGCTACAGTGAAAGGTGACTTCTATGCCCTGGGACATATCCCTAACATCATAGGTGCCATTGATGGGACCCATGTGGCTTTGGTCCCCCCCCCCCCCACAGGAGTGAACAGGTGTACAGGAACCGGAAGAGTTATCATTCGATGAATGTACAGATGGTATGTTTGGCAGACCAGTACATCTTGCAGGTAAATGCTATGTTCCCTGGCTCAGTGCATGACGCCTACATCCTGCGGAATAGCAGCATCCCTTATGTGATGGGTCAACTCCAGAGGCACCGTCTGTGGCTATTAGGGGACTCTGGTTACCCCAACCTGTCATGGCTATTGACCCCAGTGAGGAATCCCAGGACCAGGGCAGAGGAACGCTACAATGAGGCCCATTGGCGGACTAGGAGGGTGATAGAAGGCACCTTCGGCCTCCTGAAGGCCAGGTTCAGGTGCCTCCATATGACAGGTGGTTCCCTATTCTACTCACCAAGGAAGGTGTGCCAGATCATCATCGCCTGCTGTATGCTGCACACTCTTGCTTTGCGACGCCAGGTGCCTTTTCTGCAGGAGGATGGTCCAGATGACGGTTTTGTACCAGCTGTGGAGCCTGTGGACAGTGATGAGGAGGAAGCAGAGGAAGAAGACATTGATAACAGGGACTCTGTCATACAGCAATATTTCCAGTGACACACAGCTGAGAACAATTTTTTTACTATTATATTTACTTTCACACTTCTACCTCTATCCTGTCTGTCAATGTGAAGCAGTATTTGCTAACTAAGTGGTACATTTCCATTATGGTTTCACAGGTGTGGTTACCAACGTGTGTCATCTGCTTGCATCCTTCATGGGCTTGTGATGTGTTACATAGGTATGTTGACATTACATTTTCGAACGGATTTTGTCATTGTCATAGATAATACACATTTTCAAAATCACAGACTGACTCCAGATTGTTTTGTGGTTCAAGGGTGTTTATTGAAGTGCTAATTATTGGAGGGGGTGGCAAAATGGTGATGGGTGATGGGGGAGGAATGTCCATGGCAGAGTCCAGTCTATTAGTCTCACAGGTGCACTGCCCATATGGGCATGAGAAGTGGAGCTGGGGCAGTTCCAATCTGGACAGGGTAACAAAGTGGGACAATGGGATGACAATCAGGGTGGTCTCATTTCCTGGCGGGGTCTTGCCATCTTGCTCTGTCCTGTACCTGGATCTCAGGGACCGCTTGCGGGGTTAGTTGTCCGTCTGCAGGGGGTGGGGTGCTGGTGTGGTGGTCCTGTGGCGGGGCGTCCTGTCCACTAGCGCCGGCGGAGGTGGTGGGTAGTTCATCGTCCAGGCTAGTGTCAGGGGCCCCTTGGAGTGCCACAGTGTCCCTCATGGTCTTCTGTATGTCCTTCAGCACCCCTACAATGGTGCCCAGGGCGGAGCTGATGGTTCTGAGCTCCTCCCTGAACCCCAAATACTGTTCGTCCTGCATGCGCTGGGTCTCCTGAAACTTGGCCAGGACCGTAGCCATCGTCTCCTGGGAGTGGTGGTAGGCTCCCATGATGGAGGAGAGTGCCTCGTGGAGAGTGGGTTCCCTGGGCCTGTCCGCCCCCTGTCGCACAGCAGCCCTCCCAGTTCCCCTGTGTTCCTGTGCCTCCGTCCCCTGGACCGTGTGCCCACTGCCACTGCCCCCAGGTCCCTGTTGTTGTTGGGGTGGTGGGTTATCCTGGGTTCCCTGTAGTGGTGGACACACAGCTGATTGACGTGTCCTGGGTACGGAGGTATGGGCCCGCTGGGTGGGTGCTGTGCTGGTGTTACCAGAGGGTGGAAGGTCAGTGTTGGGCTGTGCCTGTGCGAGGGGAACCGACTGTCCCAAGGCCCACGATGGTCCGGGCTGGTCATCTGGATCCAGCTGGCCAGAGGTGCTGTCATCACTGTGGGCCTCTTCTGTGGGTGGGGTGGAGATGTCTGGACCCTCCTGTCTGGTGACGTTAGGAAGTGGTCCGGCAGGGGTGTAAAAGCATGATTACTGCATCTGTGTGTGTCATGGTGTGCAATAGGTGGGTGAGCGTGTACCCCTGTGCTAGCATTCCTGTGTGGGGGCTTGTGTGATGATGGTTGGGGGGTGTTATGGGTATGTGCACTGGGCATGCTTTAGTAATGGGTGTCCATGCTTTGTTGTGTCATGCATGGCTTGGTGTTGGGATGGGTGGTTTGTGTTATTAGTACATTAGTGAGGAGTTGGAGTGATAGGGGAGGGGGTGAGGGTGGGGGTGTGTGATAGCATGCAGGTAGGGTGGGGGATATGATAGTTAAGATTAGACTTACCAGTGTCCATTCCTCCACCGACTCCTCCGAGGCCCACTGGATGCATAATGGTCAAGACCTGCTCCGCCCATGTTGTTAGTTGTGGGGGAGGAGGTGGGGGTCCGCCGCCAGTCTGCTGAATCGCGATGTTGTGCCTGGAGACCACTGAACGCACCTTTCCCCGTAGGTCGTTCCACCTCTTCTTGATGTCCTCCCGATTTCTTGGGTGCTGTCCCACTGCGTTGATCCTGTTGACAATTCTCCGCCATAGCTCCATCTTCCTAGCTATAGAGGTGTGCTGCACCTGTGATCCAAATAGCTGTGGCTCTACCCGTACGATTTCCTCCACCATGACCCTGAGCTCCTCCTCTGAAAACCTGGGGTGTCTTTGGCGTCCTATGTGGTGGTGTAGGTGATGTGTGTGGGGTGTATGTGGTGATGAGTGCGGTGATGTGTAGTGGTGTGTGGTATTTTGTGCGTGGATGTTGTGTGGGTGATGGTGTTGTGTGCCTCTGTGTGGTGGGGTTGCCTATTGCTGTGCTATCTCTCTGTCGCCTTCGTCTCTAATTTTTGGTCGTAGGGGTTTGTGGGTGATGTGGGTGTGTGTTTTATATGTGTGGGAGTGGTGTTTGTATGTGTATCAGGTGTGTGTATTTGGAATTGTCCTATGTGGCGGTGTTTTGGAGATGTGTGTGTATTTTGAGCGCGGCGGTGTGTACCGCCAATGGAATACCGCGGTTGAAAGACCGCCGCGTGGATTCGTGTGTCGTGATAGCATGGGCGTGTTTCTGTTGGCGTGACGGTGGAGGTTTTGTTTTCGCCAGTTTATCACTGACCTTTGGTGTGGCGGATTTGTGTGGGTGTCTAAGTTTTCGGCGGATTCCGAGATGTGGGTCATAATAGCTGTGGCAGAATTCCACGGCGGTGTATTGGCGGTCTTCTGCACGGCGGTAAGCGGCATTTACCGCCAATGTTGTAATGAGGCCCTAAGTCTTCCCATACTGTGTCCAGTACGTGGGTAAAATGGCTTCCCCGCACTTATGAAGTCCAGTGTAATGGAGTCAAAGATCTCAATATTCCTCAGGACTGCAGGTGTATTCCCCCCAAGTCAAGACAGAAGCCACAATAAATACATGTAAATATTACTGGAAATATTTCTGCCTATGGTGCCAGAAATCAAGCCAACGTCCTCTTCTAGCATAATCTGGCAAATAACTACCCTATCTTCTCTCCCTAGCTCAGTCAAGTTTGGTACATGCATCTGTTAAGCTATGGCTTGCAGCAATATCAAGATATAGATGCTCATCCCATTTTCTCTCTTTCTACTCTTGCAGAATCATCAAACCGTTCATAAAAGAATTATTCAGAGTTTTTTCCTCCAGTAAGGCTCTTTCCCCAGACTGGCACCTGAACATAGTTCTAATTCAACTCATGAAGAGTTCATTCAAACCCATTCACAGAGCACATCTCATATGTATCACATGGAAGGTCGCCTTGTTACTAGTGCTCACTCTGACAAGTAGGGTAGAGGAGATACAGGCTTTCACAACTCAAGAACCTTCTTGTGCCTCAAAGGCAATTTAGTACTTCTCGGAACCAATCCAAATATGTATTCCCAAGACTCCTTTGGATTTTGCCTCAATTAACCTATAATATTTCAGACTTTCTTCAACATCACCAACTGAGAGGTCTATGCATATGCTACTTATCAAGTGATATCTAAAATTCTACTTGCATCGCACTAAACAACTCATGAGAACTGACCAACTGTTGGACTCAGATGGACACACTTGTAAGGGTGCTCCAGTCACAATGGCAACCACTGCTTGATAAATTTCAGCTTCAATCCAGTTCTGCCACTCAAAGATCAGCAAGCCCCTCACAGAAAAAACTAGGGCGCACTCAACTAGGGCAGTTTCCACCTCAACTATTTTGTTTGTGGAAGTGCCTCTGTTGAAGATATGTTGCGCTGCGGCTTAGAAAGGTGTGCATATAATTCAGGCAGCATTTTTACCTGGAATCAGCGCAGTGATGCAGCAGTTGGACAGGTTTTACTACAGCATTTATTTCAATAAGAGGAGCCTCTTTTAGTTCCATATGTTTATGTATTCATGCAAATTGTAATGTATGATATATATATATATATACATGCCAAATCCTTTTGTACAAGGAAAAGCTCAAGCAGGGCTACGTCCAAAACGCGTTGGAGGGGAAACTGTTTCCTGTAAACAAGATTCAATAAATACCCAGCAGCACGATGGTGTCCTGGCTTTTCCCTGTACAAAAGGATTTGGTATGGTATAATTGGAGTTTCCGGAATCCGGCGAGGACCGCTGCATTAGAGGTTTCACAATCTGGATTACGTGTGGCAATATATATATATATATGCTTTTTATTAAATTGCATATGAATGTTATGTATATATTTTCTACCCACCATCCGCTATTTGCGCTAATACTGTAAAATATACAAATACAGCAACCTCTTGCTATTCTGATTCAAGCATGTGAATCTATGGAAGATCCAATACCGGAGAAGAAAATAAGTTACTTACCTGTAACTGCAGTTCTCCAGTATTGATATCTTTCATATATTCACATGCCTTCCTCCTTCCTCCCTGGAGAGGCTCCCCTTATAGCTCAGGATCTTTTATTCCCACAAATCTGAGGGACTCAGCGTCTGTGGGGAGGATTCTAGAGCGTGCTTTTGCCTGGTTATAGTTCAAGTTTGGTCCTTTCATAAAAAGGACATAGATGGGCTATTAAATGGAGTTTAACATTGCTATTATAGCCTATGATAGTGATATATATATATATATATATATATATATATATATATATATATATATATATATATGTATATATATATATACTGCTTTATTATGGTACCATGGGACTCCCACTTCGGTGACAGAGAATGATTCAAGCATGAGAATATATGAAAGATACCAATACTGGAGAACTGCAGCTTTCTTACTGTAGCACTGCACGCCCAGCATCAGCACTCATTTGACCTAATGTAATATCTGACCTTTCTGGGTGACAAGATTGCCAAAATGCAATCAGTAATTAAGCCATTGTGCTTCTGGATATTCCAAATGCTGCCATTTCAGGGGCTGTCTATGAGCCCAGTCTGTCAGACTGCAAAACTATTTCGGGAGCCGAGATATTAATTACCATGGTTATTGGAATTCAACTCCAAACCTAGTTTAGGAAAACAATGGTCTCTCTTCTAGTCAATGACTTAGTTACTTTCTTTGACAGTTCATGCTCAGGTCTGGAAGGTGGCCATCAGTAAACCACTGCTAAAAATAGACAAAACCTTTCTTTGGATCCTTGTGGCTTTCCAGAGTTGCTTCTAGGAAGAAACACAAGGTTAAATGTTCTTTCAGACCTTGTTGGCCTCCGAAAGCTTCTGGTTTTATTAATCTTCCTTGTTGCATTCAAAACCTGTGACCATTAAATCCTTATCTTGAGGCTGTTTGAGGTCAGCTTTACAGTACATGTGCTTGACTGGCTGTTTTCTACAGCAGCACCTAATGTGTTCCTCTTCCTACTTTCTCGATCCATCGTAAGTTAGTAATTCATGCTGTCTTGCAAGGGTCCATTCTGTTACCATTGCTATTTAGTGTTTGACTCCTGGTCAGATTGCAGTATCTCACAGGTGGTGGTTTTCCACTGGCACTGATGACACCCAGCTGCTCTCCAGTACTGAGTGACAGGCTCCTGAGAAGAGGCGCAAGGAGCATCCTCGATAAAAACATTAGTTACGACCTGTCTATAACTCGATTTTGGATGACAGCAAACTATCTGAAACTGAAACTAGTTAAGAAAATTGTTCAACTTCAAAAACGTTACAAATAAGTTGGCAATGGCGTCTCGTCCACCTCTGTGCTCCCCCAACCTTACAGCAACATCTAGAGTCTGTAATTGTGTTTTCCATTTTGACAGTCAGCCCTCCCCCCCCATTATCAACTAGCTAAAGTCTCAAACTATTGTTTTTTTCAATTAAACAACAATTATTTCTTGCCTGCTTCCTTAAATACTTAAAAATTGGATTATGGCAATGCAAACTACTGGGGTGCTACTATCAAGTCATTAAATAGTCTTTGATTGGTCCACAATGTGATGGTCAGACTCCTATCCGGTCTCTTGAGACGTGTCCTTATCCACTTGATTATAATCGAGTGCACGGATTACTGCTTCACCAACAAATCCTGTTCAAAGCTATGGCTATATGATTAACACCAATTAGGTCATTTACACTAGGGCTTTACATTTTCTTGCAGCCAATTTTGAATTACATCAACTCTCCCTCCGATCAAGGAATGCTTTCTATAGACAGCCAGATTAAGAACTTCCACCTCTGGAGATAGAAATCTCTCCATTGCAACTCCAGCCATGTAGAACTCGTTACCTCTGTTTCTGAGAGCGGAAAGCTTGCTTTGCATTTTCATGAAACTCTTAACATTTTTTACCTTTACCTGCTGATTTCTTATGTAAAGAGACATATATTCTCACAACTTGTATCACTTGCGGCTTGTCTGTGCATTGCTTCCTTGATATAGCGGCCTTAAGAGTCCCTGTTTTGGTGCATTGTCTATTGAGTATGTTACAGTGTTTAGCACTAGTTTGGTTTATATTTGCAAGCCCATCCTTAAATGTGTTTTAGCATTGTTCGGTTCTAGCCAGCATAAAGAAACTCTGCAGTAGAGCAATCTACAAATATATTTAACATAGAGTAACATGTAAGAAACAAAGCATAGGAGGCTAACCACATTATATGGGATTCCTTGACTACCTTAAAACTAATAACTTGATACAATGGAACTGATGTTGCTAAAACATATGATCAAGACATCTAACCATCATAATAATAGTTTATGCTTTTAGGGGGAATTGTCAAGGGACATTTCTGCAAACGAGAGCCAGTAAAGGGATATGTATTGGCTCCAATCTTATGTAACCTATATGTACGTGAACATAAAACATTTGATTCACAATCCTATTAATGGTCATATGGCCAATTCCCTTCAATAACAAGTTGATACCACACAAAGGTATTGCCTTTACTGAAGACTGTAACTAAGAATGCAGCTAAAGACAAAATAGAAACAATGCAGTGAGATATGCAAGATCTTGTATTTGAATGGTGTCGGGCTCGAATGTATCTGCAAACTTGTAAATCTGGGTGTTATGGTTTTGAACAATCTTTCAAGGAAACCCAAAACAGCAAAGCATTCAGCAAAGAAGAAACAGCCAGGAGAACTGTGTGATTTGCACAGTGTGGGCAACCAACTCCACCCAAAAATGGTAACCACATTCCAAATCAAGTTAGAAAAATTAATGTCCTGAGAGTAACAGGTCAAAAAATAAACCTGGAACCTAAGAGAAGATAAAAAAAAGACCACGGGGAAAATGCATACTCACCAATATTAAAAGTCACTTTAAACTGCCATCAGCATTAGTTAAAAAACAATGGGAAAATAGCACATCACAATTCTTCATGAGTTGGAAATCTTCAGTAGCAGGAAAAAGTTGCCAGAGAGAAAGAAGAACATTTAAGATTAAAAGCAAACATCAAAGTAATTCGATAAGTGATTTCTGTGGGCAAGCGCCAAGCACCAAAATAATTTTTATAAAAAAGTAAATGAAAATTTCAACGAAAAGACAAAAAAGGAAAATAAAAATTGGTAGATGGTAATCTTTACCATAGAAATGCATCTTTTGTCCCGGTAATATGCTGTAATCTTACTTAACCAACATACCGGATAAGCAAACTGGCTTATTCTCGAGATCAAAATCAAACACCCGAGTTACAGCTAAACTGAATCCAAACATGTTTGTGTGCTTGTGACTCGGAAAAGATATCCCTCACTGTTAACTACATTCCCAATTCTAAATGCATTTTTAAATAGCTTTCTAGCCTCTCAGAAAAGCGTGATTTTGAAATCCAGTTGATGAGTTTTTACTACGAGACTAGAACGATTTACAAAAGCATTAAAAAAGATTCTTCATTAACAAAGTTGCACTAAAGACAAGGGAAGGTCTCTGGAAAATAAGACCTTATACTCTAGGTCTAGAACAGTGGTCTGCAACCTTTTTAGTAATAAGAGTTACTTATATCCAATGACATTCATCATGAGCTACTAATATTATGAGAGTTTTAATACTGACCACATCAGACAAGATTACATTAGTAGCCATGCAAGATTACTAGCAGTAATCACCACTGTACATCAACACGGTTCCTAGCAGTAATGTAAAAAAATGCTTTGTCAATGTGGAATCCTCTACATGTGTTATGGATAATAGCCATAGGTGCACTGGGCCTGCCACCAAGCTAATACTAGTAATATGTCTGTTCTAATATCAGCTCATGAGTTCTGAAAATACACACTGGAGGAAAAGGAGTTAAATCTGTTGATGGAGATCCTTAGACAAATGAATCTTAGCCATCTCATTTACCCTTCCAAGCAGCTTCCTTTAATGTTTAGATATAAATATTGGCTTAAACATTTTAAAGTCTAATGTATTCGTACCCAGTTACAACTCAGACGAGTCATACATTCTTCTATACATTTTATGATTTGAAAACAAAGAAAAAATTGAATAAAGGCACAAACTGTATTGGGCGAAAGCATGTAGTTAACTTTCCTAACAAAACCTTCATAAAATAATTGGTTCACGCTGTTAAAATGAGCAGTAGTATACTGGATCAAAGTTTTTTGTGTACAACACATTCAAACACGAGTAAAAACGAGGCACAGAGGTTCAGTGCTGAAGAAGCTGGCAGCTGGCAGAAGCAGTGCAAGGAGTGTGGGATGAGGTAGGGGTAAACGTAGTGAGGAGAGGCAGCGGCAGTATACATTGGTTACAGAGTGGAGGACAAGGAGAGAAGGACAGAGTCAGAAGAGTGTGCATTTTGACCATCTGCATTGCCACCCCCTGAGATACGGCGGTGGAGATGAGCCAAAGGAAGGCAGTTAAAGGAGGGAAGGCCTTGTGCCAGTCCAATAGCCCGTAGTTAGCCCGCAGGCAAACATCTATAGCTACCTTTAGCATTTCCACCTTTTTAGGGTCAAGCCTGCGAGTGCATGTGCTAGCACACGCATCTCGCTTGAAAGACTCTGCTGCATTCAGTAAAGGGCTTGGAGCCCGCCTGTTGCTCACCAATTGTTGGTTTGCGTTGCACTCTTCTTTTCAGCATCATAATTCATCAAGGCATGTCTGGTATCATTTCCGTTCCTCTGTATGGAGCAGGATCAAGCACTAATTGATTTCAACTTAATTAGTGCCTGTCTGCTGCTCTCAACATGATTAAGGTACTAATTTGTTCTAACTTCCAGTGCCCTGCAAACAGAAGGCTTGTGACTTGGAAAAACGTACCCAGCTGGACAAACAGATTTGCAAAGTTTTATTTTTTAAAGCTAACTTTATTTTAAGTTGTCTTTTCTCAGTTTCCACTCATGTTTTTTTTGCTCATGAGCACTGTTGTCAAACAATGACGATTAACTTGTTTGAAATATGCGAGACCAATTACATGGCAAATGCTTGTTCATTTAGTCACCGCCCCGTGCCTCCCGCCCACATGCTTGGCACCCAAAGTTGTACCCAAGGCTGGAAGCTATTTCCTAGCTGTTGATCATCAAGACTTCTCGGTGTCCACAGAAGAAGCCGAGGGTGCTTGTGCCAAAATCCAGCTACCAAATTCAGCTGCCACTGCTTTGAAGCTACAGTGAAGTTCTTCACTCTGGGAGCGCATGCATTCCAGTGTTTCCTCTTTTCTTGCATCTGGCAGCCGTTATACAATAGCGGATGCTGCTCATAGATCCAATGAGCTGCAAGGAGAAGGTGGCATGTAGCCCAGGCACTGCTGATGGTGGGGATATTTCTTTGAATGGCAATAAAGGGTGTGTTTGCTGAATTGGAACGGTTTGGCTGGCAGCCCTGGTGTAGCTTGTAGTTCCGCTAGCAAATGATCACTGTGATCTATGCTCCAGCCTATAAGGATCCCTTGTGCTTTTACTCTGTTTTTACTGACTTGCTGGGTCCTTCAGATTCTAACCATCTCTTCATTCTAGCCCGCTATATATTTGAGGGCATTGAAGGTGTACTCTTCTAATTTGGAGACTTTGCTCCTTACTGTTGCTTATTGATAATCCTTGGAGTAATTGTAGGAATCAGAAGTTGGTCGCTAGTCATATTGCTGAGCAGTTGTCTATTACAGTCATCTCTGTGAACGACTGCATGCGCTTTTTGAAAGTGCTTAGTGAGATCTGGTTGAAAATACAGCTTGTCCTGTTTTTTAAGTTTTATACCAGATCGTTTTAGATTGAACACTATTATGACAGCTAAGAAACTATGCTCTGGGAGATTAGTTTATGTACGTGCATATAAAGAAACAAGATCAAACCCCATAAGAAATAAATCAGTGCATCCAAATGCTTTAAAGGGTATTAACGCTATTTCAAATTATTGTAGTAAATGGGATGAAGGCGGTAAGGTTCAGACCCCAAAGGAGTCAAGTACTGTGGTTTTCTTCTGTTTCTAAGACATCCGTCACACCAGAATTGCATTTAAAACTTCAATCTTCATTCAATTTCCCAGGAAATTAAGAACAATACTCTGAATCTCTACAGAGTTTAGAAACTTCTAACCTCTATACTGGCTGTTTAGGAAAAATCAGTTAACGATTCAGACCACATCCTGGAGTCTATCCTGATCATATTAAAATTGTTGATTCAGAATAAAAGGGTATTATTAGATAAAACCACTTCACCCTTAAGATATGATGGGAGGCAGGAAACTTTTACATCTTAGTTTGCAAAATCTCTTTGATCTAATGCCCTTGGAAGTACTACCTCATTCCTCTCCCCCTCCTATAAATTAAAAAAAAAAGTAATCTTTTTCCAGTTTTTCAGAAGAATAAAATTCCTACGTCATTCAATCCTAAGGGGAAGAAGTCAAAGAAATACTATTAAGGCAATAAACATAAAGCTAAGAGGAGGAAAAAACAATGTAAAATCTGTAAAAACGTGTAAAAAAAGAAAAAAACCTCAGCTTCGATGTAATCTCCAGTCCTGGTGGAAAGTGGAGAGCTAATGGGGTAATAGGAGTGATCAGACAAGAAAAATTATGGTAGTCCCCTCGAACCACCTGCCCTCAGTCCATTTTTCATGCTTACAGGCTGAGGACAGTATGGTTGACTCTATTGGGGGTCCCCAAACCAGCAGTTTCCCCCATACGCCTGAATCCTCAGGCTAAGATTTTATTTTCCAAGTTGGGCGATAACATAATTTATAATAATGAAAATGCGGGGGTTAATACTTCATGAAGTGTATTTATTGTATGTCTTGTGTTGGAATTTTGCTCTATCTTTGACTACTAAATATTTTTGAATAGAGCATTCCTATCGAACTGCTTTGCTGAGATTTTAGAATTAAAAATGTTTCAGAATAGGGATAATTCTATGATCCATATCGAGAACTTAGGTATAAATAGCAGGGCCAGATCAACCTTTATTTCAAAGTTGTATCCAATCTAATCCTAGATTCTAAATAGTGATATGTTACACAGTTGAGGCATTGATGTATCTACCCTGCCGGAAGAGAAGGCCAGCAGAACTTCCTTGTCCAAAATTATGGGCATAGCTCATTGCCATTTGGTTGCACCGCCCCTACAATGTAGGTCAAATGAGAACCCAAAAAATCGACGGATACCCCTGGCAAGGGAGGGTGGGGCAGGAGAGAGTTTATTTGCCTGGCTGAAACTGAAAGAATAATTCTTCAGATTTAGATGATGAGACTGGGAGTTGGTGTTTGGTAGCTAGTATCCTTAACTCTAAGGGTGCCTCTGGATTTAACAGCAATAAAAACTCCTAGTAACAGGCTCAAGGTGGTTTCCTGGAATGAGGCAGGATAACTAAGTGATGATAATACATTTTTTTAAATAGTATGGCTGCCAATATAATATGTATCCAGGAAACCTGGTCAACAAATTACTTTGTGTTAGAAGGGTATTTTAACTTGAATTCTCTCGCTACTCCCTCTAGGAGGCACCGTATAAAAGGGGTTGCAGCGATTCCCTTAAGTAAAAATTACAGTTGATTTTATAGTCAAGTTACAACTCAAAATTAATCCAGGCTATAAAAATATTCCAGAAGGGCAACCAATTCACTATTGACACTCTTCTAGTGGTGAATGTGTTTATTCCCCCTGAGTCCACCTATTAGCAAAATCCTTCTCTTTTATCTCTGAAATTATGGAATTAGAAGATTGTAAGCACATGGCATTGTTGGGTGAATTTAATGCCAAAATATCAAATTATGCTTTAAGGCTTGGCTTTTTACAAATGAGCCTGAAGAAGAAGTGCAAAAAATCCATCTCCTCCACCCTCCACCCTCCCTCCCTAACACCCCTCCCTCTCAATAGCAAATCTGATAAAAGAGCTCTCTTATTGATGGAAGTCTTAAGGAAAACAGAATTTTTAATAGTCAACTGAAGGATTGAAAATTATACTTGTGCGCGTTTTACATATAAATCTTCAGTTAGCTGCTCAATCATTGATTATGTGATTGTGCCTTTTACTACTTTTGGAAGGATATCAAATATGAAGGTCATTAATAACTCCTTTCTGATCACAAAGCACTTTCTGTTTTGATTGACCTGGCGGAAAAGGTAGTGGAGTCTTGGAACCTCAAAGCCTTATCAATGAGTTTCGATAAATCTAATGAACACCCCGGAATTCTAAAGGAATTGCAAAATTGAAGGAATCTCTGGCTGTATTAAACGTGGAGCCACTGTCTTAATCCCTTGATCCAATACTTTTGTGGGCTATGGATATGAAATTCCTGGTAGCTAATTCTAAAGTAAATAACCATGTTTCATTAAAGAAACCATATTTTAATCCTGTCATCCCTGTAACTAGGGAGATAAATAGATTACTGAGAAGACAGTTTATCTCCTTTTCTGTTGAACAAGGCAAATTAATTACTTAACTGTAACTGAAAAGAAGAAGGCAGAGATAGATGTTTGCCCTTAGGAAGGTGAACTATAAAAAGGTCATGTTAAAAAAAGCTGTCTACCAGAAGGACACTAAAATATATCTGGAACTTATATCTACCTGCTGTGGTTGTATGATTAAATCTCTACCAACCCTTATAAAGAAGGATGAATGGAGCACTTTTATTGGTGATGTTTATTCATCTAATTCTAGTACAGAGCTGTCTTCGATCCTTTTGGCTTCTCCCATCTACCTACCTGCAATATTTGGTTATGTCTCTACGAGAGAAAAAAATGAAGGTATAATTTAGGGTATAAGAGCCTCTAGGGTGATGGGGCTCAATGAGAATCCTATTTCCATAATTAAGAGAGGCCTCAGTATGGGCAAGTTTCTTACACCTATTTTGCTCATTGTTGTAAATATGGAACAGTTCAATTCTCCTAGGCCAGGAAGTATTTTAATTCTGTTACATAAATAGGATCCCAGGAACCTCCCTTCTAATTAACAACAAATTGCCCTTCTTGATGCAGTAGGAATAATTTTTGCCATTAGTATTCTTGATTATCTTTCAGTATGGGTAGAAGAGAAAAATATTCTTCCTGTACAGCAAGCAGTTTTTAGGAAGAAAAACTGCACAATGGATAACATCTTTATGCTGAAAATAATCATGGGAAAGCATGTATTTTCATGGGTCCAGTGAATACACTACATTTATTGATTTTAGAGCAGCTTTTGATAGGTTAGATCACCCAACCGTATGGAGAAAATTGAAGACATTAGGCATGGCACAGAGTCTCCTGACATTAGTTATTGCCTTTCATTCCTCTACACGGTGCCTGGTGTTGCTGGGTGGGTGCCTTTCTTCCATAATTCCAACTGGGCTCTTTTTCGGTCCCTTGCCGTTTCTCATTTTATGTTTCAGACCTTCTGGACATTCTCCTAGTATTGGTGGACGATCGTTACGATGTTTGATGTATGCTGATATCATCATTATGGACCTAATTCCTAGGTTTATATAACCTGATTAGCCTCACTTCATCAGTTTGCTTCCTGTCATTTTTTGAAAATCAATATCTTAAAAAGTAAAGTATTAATCTTTAAGGATAGCTCAAGTAGGAAATATGGCAAGTATGGCTGTATTTGGATTCGGAGAAGTTGGAGGTTGTAAAATCATATCCCTAATTGGAAAACATTATGTTGAGCAGTTTGATTGAAAAGGATCATATCAATCACTATTGCTTCAAGGCTTTAACTTTTGCCAGTGGTCTAGAAGCATTCTATAATACAGTGGGTTGGAGGCACTTTTTGCACCTTCTCTTGGTATATTAGGTAAAGGTCCCTCTGATGCTACTGTATGCTATAGAGTCAATCAACCAACTTAAGTGGAAGGTCAAATTATGCGGAAGTTGTGCAATTTTAATTTGCCTGTTCCTGTTCCCACTTTCAGACTTGAATTTGGTTTAATAAGCTGTCATGTGCAAGGTCGGGCTAGTGTGATCCAATGGGGCCACCAGCTCATGAAGGGTAAGGGTCGATTTACTAAGGGTTTGGTTTGTGTCTAGAAATGTTTGGTTCAGAATCAGGGAAATTATTCATTTTCTAGAGATTTTAAACATGCTTTAATTCGATTTGATACAAAGCAGAATATACTAGATTCCTTTTCTTAAACTCAACTTGAGAGTTTTCTAAAGCACACATCTGGTGTAATAAGCCAAAGGTTGGACATACAATTCTGTGAATCAAATGGAAGATGCGGGGTGATAGCTGCCTCCTTTTGGTTACAGAAAACTCTGCAATATTTGCTGTGGAACCTAAGTGATGTAATTTGTTGCTTTTGAACACTATTAGAATGGCTTTATTACCAGTAAATGAGCTGACAGCAAAATGGAATAGTTGCACAGATAAAGCGAAAATGTGCAATTTATGTAATGTGGGTATCCAGGATTTGAAACTTGTATTATTTGTTTGCAGTGCATTATATCTTCCTTGTCAATTACATTTAACATTTAAGTTTAAGACCAGTGTTTTTGATTTGTAATACTAAGAAAGTAGCAGCAGCTCATCAACTGCTTTCCTCCCCTAAGAATTGAGTTATTTAAAATTTTTAAAATCTTTTTTAATGTATGTTAATGTGATCACTGTTATTTGTAATATCATTTATTCTGATTTATTGATATGTGCTACACTGTTTGGTTTTATACGGACCTCACCTGTGTTTCAAACCTTGACTAAATGATTTGGCTAAAAATTAAATCATAAACAGCAAAAACTAAGTTCTGTATTTTTTTCTGTTTTCTTTTAAGTACCTTGTGGTGGACACCCAGATCATGCTAGGAGGAAAGCACCGTTACAGTTTGAGCCCAGAGGAATACATCTTTGCAGCCCTAAATTTGTACATTGATATTGTGAACATGTTCCTCTTCTTACTACAGATTATTGGACTTTCTCGCTAGACAATACGTTTTCTACAGGGCAGAACATGCTTTAGTCCAACACCTAATGATCGTGATGACCGTTTGAGATACAGCAAGTTCAGAAAAAACTGTGAACATTACTTTGAGAAGAATGATGGGGAAATACCACTGTGGAGATGCACATAGGTTAATTCAATGGGAATGACTGTAAAATATGGTGCGTGTTTTTAAAAGCATTGCATATACTACACAATATTTATGAGTTCTATTATTGCATGTGAGAAATCATTGTGTTAGTGGGATGGGAGACAAAGAAGCTCATATCTAGAGCGCAATAGTATAGGTTTACGGTCCCTGTGTATTTGGGATAGGAAGGGAAAGGACAGAAATCTACTCTTGTTGCTCGCAGTCACAGCATATTTCATACCAGACAGGAACTAACTTTCTACTCTATCGAATAACAAATAAACCTTATTGGCTGCACTGTATGAGAAACCAACCAGCGAAGACCACCTATACAAAAGCGTTGCTCCCAAAATACTGTATAAAAGTTTGCTTTAAATACAAACATATTGATCTAGTTAATTCCCATATACTCAATCCAATTTTTCACCAGCAGCAGAATACTATTGGCGAGATCTGTGCACTTCTGTTCTCAGCTGTTACTCACTGCATTGAAAGTGCAAACCAGAATTCTAGTTCTAGAATTACCAGCGAGTTGTGAGAATCATACTGGTATTTTAGGGAATCTAGACCCAAAGTGCACACAAAAGTTTATGAGATGCTTCCACTGGAATGACCTAGAGTATTTGTTTCGCTGCCAGCTTCCTAAGTACACCTTTTGATATAATGAGCTATCCTGTGTTTTAATCAATTGCTATTGCTCGTGATTTTTTTAATGTACGGCTGCCATCATTTTCAGTGTGAGACAAGACTGTAGCAGATATATTTGTTGTTTTAAGAGTTTTACGTAGCTCAGACCTCACCAAGTGATATTAGCGCACCTTACATGGACAAGAGAAATTAGTACAAGCCAAATCCAACCGTGATAACATAATTATGAGGGAGGGGTACAAAAATAGTACTCAGGGTGGTTGCTATCTCATTTCAGAAGTGTCCTTTACTTCTGGCCTGTATAGCTTTCTGTTGAGCTAATTGATGTGTAAGGAAAAATTAGTGTTGAGAGCTTTTCTGAAAGAGGGAATGTTTGTCATATAGCTCAGGTGTTTGGTAAGAGTGCCACTGCATGGGAGCAGGGGGCGTGCCTGAGAAAGTTTCACATGGCTAAGCATTGAATTGTCCTGTGTCTAGAAGGTGGGGGTCTTTGCTCTTTGAACCTCGTAATCTTCCTTCTGTTGGATTCTTCTAACAGCAGGTTCCTCACCTTTTGAATATTCTCCAGGCATCAGATTGTAACCTGAATATATTTATCAATGCCGTTGGCTAAGCATATTTTGAATTGTGCTGTCTCTAGAAAGAGGGGGTCTTTGCCTTTTTAAACCTCGTAATCTTCCTTCTGTTGTATTCTTCTAGCAGCAGATTCCTCACCTTTTGAATATTCTCCAGGCATCAGACTGGATCCAGAATATATTTAGCAATGCCCTTGCATGTCAGTAGGTAGTGTTGCATGTTTCTGCACCATCGTTCCACTCTTGAGGTAACATTTGGAGCTGCATATAAGCACCACCCCTGCACAATGACATCAGTTCCTGTCTTTCTGGACCACTAGACGCAGATCTGAAGCTACCCCTCATTTCTTCATGAGACTACTTTTGCTAAAAATGTTAACTATTTTAAAACCAGTGTTCAAGGAAAATGGCACCCCCTAAAACCACAGGGTTTAAACGCTGCAGGGACTGTTGCAAACAAACTTCTGTGACACATCCCCATCATATTTGTCTATGAAGATTGGCATCGGACCACAACGTCAAGGCCTGTGGTGACTGCACCTTGATGAATCTGAAGGGAACATGTGGTGGGGTGAAGCTGCATGTCACCAAACCGGAAGACTCCACACCAATATCTGTCAAAGGGAAGGTACCGTTCCCACACCTGAAGCTGCTCCCACAACAAATCTTCATCACGGTCGAAGTCCTCGGGTAAGTCAAAAAGAACCATAAGAAGTTCAAGTTTCAGTTATCTGTGCTTCCCGCAACACTAACAATCTAGGCTATAAACGTGTCTCTAAGTCTTGCTTACGACTTGATCCCCTTCAGAGATGAGTCCAAATCTTAATTAACCCAGTGCAACCTGAGATTTCTGGTCCTTTGTCGAAACCGCAACAAATTCACAAAGCTATGCTGCAACCAGCTGCAGCCCCTCAATTAGGATGGAGGAGCTATACCACCAACCCCTCCACGCCACCGCTGCCCACTCCACAAAGGTGAAAAATAAAATGGTAATAAAATTTATTTATTACTATTTTATTTTTCACTTTCTCCAGGCCGAGCCGTGTTTATGAGCGGGGCCACTGCTGCTGACTGCCAGCAGGGGAGTGGTGCTCACTCCAAAGGTTTAGAGCGAGCATGTCATTTTGGCCGGCTGTCTTGTGACGGCCAGACTAACATGCACATTTTAAACCTCTTCACCCACCTGTCCTAGACAGCTGGGTGGAGACCAGACACAGGCCCCAGTGCCTGCGATAGCGGTGAGGAAGCCCGCTCCAGCCAGTCATAGCGCTGCTGTCATGCTGCTTAACATTATCAGCAGCATGAGAGCAGCGTATGGGTTGGTGAGAATTGCTGCAAACCAGTGCAGAGGGACTAAAGCACAAGGACCGGAGGAGGCAATCCAGCGCATATAGTGGGTAAGTACATTTTTATTTATAGCCCACTGAAAAGTACTATAAGAGACTCGCTCTGCCTTTAGTCTCAATGCCAGAGCTCTCAGTCGTGGTCTGTTATGAATACTGTTTATAATGAGCCATGACTGACAGCTTTGGCGTTGACCTTAAAGGCATTGCTGGTCAGTTGTTGCCCCACCTAATATTTGGAGTACCAGACACCACTGGCTGTGTTTATTCGGCACACTGCTGGCTCCATCTTGCACGCCTTCGGCCCCAAGGGATCTGATGGACCTCTGACTGGGACTCTGCTGGCGGGTCTTCCCTCTGTGCCAGCTGGAACCTCTGGACCTGTTTCAGGCCCAGCACTGGCTTCAGTGCTGATATTGGCCTTGGTGCAACAACCCATTCCGAACCTTGGATCAGACGCAAAAGCCAACGGTATCAACACCGGACAGCCTAGCTCAACCGATAGTGCTGTTCGACGCCGAGATGACTCCATTTCAACTAAGGTCATGCCATGATCCTACTGTGCCTCAGCCTTTCTGCAACACATTAGACTCTTACACTTTGCCCTTGCCTCAAGAAAGGGTCCAGATCATCCACAGTCATTTTGGCACAGATTCTGTTAACTATCGCTATGATAAAGGGGATGAATTTGCTGCAATGATAACTGGTATGATGAGCTACAAGATGACAATGGAGAAGATGCT
Source organism: Pleurodeles waltl (assembly GCF_031143425.1). Lineage (NCBI taxonomy): Eukaryota > Metazoa > Chordata > Amphibia > Caudata > Salamandridae > Pleurodeles > Pleurodeles waltl. Next base: position 893,612,451 of record NC_090449.1, on the reverse strand, counting down.
TTTTCTAACACTTGGCTGGTCTCTCCTCGGCCAGCTACTGAGGAAAGTGCCTTCTGTGCAGTTGTGATGCAAAGGGCGGCCGATGTTCTTGACCTTCAGTTACATACTATGATGTGAAATCGATATTGTCACTGACGTCTTCAAACCTGGACAGATTATTTCTGAGACTTTCAATGAGGCCCTCACAGACACCCTTTTTGGGACGTGGGTAAAGCCATGTTCAAGACAAACAATAAATAAGCAGATAATGAAGTGTCACCGCCTTCCCCTGGGTGACCTGGCTTTCCTATTTCAGAACCCAATGCCAGAAAGCTTAGTGGCCAAGCTTCTACAAGCAAGGTCAACCCAAAAACGTATTCTACCAACCAACCAGTTAGAGAACCCAAGCGCCTTGAAAGCTTTGGGAAATGCATGTTCTCCTCCACTCGCCTGGAATTTGTATATCCGCCTACTGGGCGGATATACTCATGCCTTTTAGGACTAAGTCGCTAGATAATACCTGCTGTACCAAAGGACCTTCGCCCCACCATTAAGCAAGTCATTCAGGGTTGCCTCCATACAACTAAATTTACAATTCACCATGGGTTAGATACTACAGATGGCCTTGGTCAAGCAGTGGTACCGGTGTAACAGATGAGAACTATGAGCTTTTCCGGTGATGTACAATCTTTCCTATTGGACTGGCCCTTTGATAGCTCTTGCCTCTTCAGTGAGAAGGCAGACTCATCCCTCAAGCACTTTAAAGATAGCAAGTCCATGGCATGCTCCTGGAGCCTGTCTGCTCCAACAAGTAATTTTTTCCTCCTCCCTGGCCATAGTAGCAGCTTTTAGTGCTGCCTGGACCCACCCATTCAGCCCGCCCAGCAGACCCAACAGCCTTTTTGTGGCCAAAGCTATGGCATCCACATACATCATGGGCAGTGAGTAGTCCCATCCCCAGCCCTGCAGCTGCAGCACTTATTTATTATTCTTCCTGCTACAACCACCTGGTGGGAGGCAAGATCTAGCATTTTCTCCCAAGGCGGCAAGCAGTCTCTTTGGACAAGGGGGTCCTGCAAATTATTTGGCAGAGTTATCCCCTCCCACGTGTTGGCACCGCACAGAACTTCCACCACCCTGGGGACAACTGATGGAGGAATGTCTGGCCGTTTTACCGCAGGAAGTGCAAACCCTTCTGCCCAAAAGAGCCATAGACAGGGTGCCTGCATCAGAACTAGGAACTGGCTGTGCTCCTGCTACTTTCTGGTGCCAAAGGAGGACAGAGCCCCCCGCAACCCATAGAGACCTTTGCTCTCTCAATGCCATTCTGTGAAGGAACAAGTTCAAAATGGAAGCCTAGGTTTTGCCAGGCTTCGAACCTGGAGACTGAATGGTAGCATTGGACCTGCAGTCCACATCCCCATCCTGCAGGCCCACAAAGTGTTAACTCCAGCTCCCAGTGGGTCAGGAGCATTTTCAGTTATCTGTTCTTCCCTTTGGCCTCACCAGTTCCGTTTGGTTGTGCGCATAAGTAATGGCGGTGGTTGCAGATTCCAGTCTTCTCCTACTTCAAAATCTGACTTCTGAAGGCTGGCTCGTCCCAGACAACCATCATCCACCTCCAGACGATAGCCTCTTAACAATGTTGGGGTTCACTATCAATGTGTCAAAGTCATGCCTGACTCCTTCACGGACACTTCCATTCCTCTGAGCTATTCTGAACACAGTGCATTTACTTGCCTTACTCCTGGAGCGAAGAGTCCAGGACTTTTGGGCTATGATCCCGATGTTTCAGCGTCTGTCCTGTATGTCAGTGAGGATGACTCTGCGGCTGTTGGGGCACATGACCCCCTAAATCCTGCTGGTAAATCATGCCAGATTGCATATACAGGCTCTGTAGTGAGCTCTGAAGTCCCAGTGGGCACAGCATCAGGGGGATCTGTCCGACTATGCCGAGATTTCAGGAGACTGCAAAAAGTCAGCAGTGGTGACTGATAGACCGCAGTTGGGTCAGCGTCAGACCCTGACCCACCCAAAGCTAATAGTGGTGACCGATGCATCCCATCTAGTTTGGGGAAGCCATCTGGAAGATGGGAAGATCTGAGGCAGCTGATCCCTGGCAAAGACTCAAATCAACATCAATCCCACAAAGTCACATGCCAGTTGTTTGGCGCTGAAAGCCTTCCTGCCATCCATCAGAGGAAGACTGGTGCAGGTGCTCACGGACAGCAGCACCACCATATGGTACTGCAACAAGCAGGAAAGAGTGTGGTCAGGGACCTTATGTCAGGAGGTGCTATGCCTCTGGAAGTGGCTTGAACATCAGGGAATTTTCTTTGTGGCACACCACCTGGCAGGCTATATGCACATGAGGACAGACAAACTGGTCCGCTGACACCTACATGATCATGAATGGCAGCTACACCAGGAGGTGGCGCAAGGTCACTTCAGCAAATGGGGAGAACCTTGACTCGATCTCTTTGCGACCACGTGCAATGTGAGCATTTTTGCATGTTAAACTTCTCAAATGGGCTCTGTCTCAAAGACGCATTCTGCCTAGAGTAGAGTTGGGACTCCAGTACACCTTTCTACAACTACCTCTCCTGTCCCCGAGTTCTAAAGATCAGGTATAACCGGATTTAAGTCATCCTAGTGGCACTGGATTGGTCAAGTAGAGAGTCATACCCAGAACTCCTGGGCATGAGCATCCAATCAGGCTCTTTTGTTACAGAAATAGGGCAGGGTCCTGAACCCAGATATAAGCAATTTTCATCTCCTTGCTTAAAGATTGAGCAGCAGCAGTTGACTTCATTCAACCTTTTTCCTGAAGTAGTTGATGTCATTATCGCAGTCAAGTGTCCCAACACAAAATTAGGGTATGAATGCCACTGGGACAAGTTTGTGGTTTGGTGAAGTACTCCTTAGATGACCCACTTCAAGCCAAACTGTGTTATGTGTTACTTTTAGTGTTTTCTCTAACCCAGCAAGAATTTGATTTGGCATTTTTGTGGTTGAGGACCAGCCCTCTCTTCGTTGTGATGCATTTTTTTTTTTAAGGACTGCAACATTTGTTTCCACCCACACCCTCCATCATGCCCAAGTCAGACCTGAATCTTGTTGTCATATGCCTAAAGTATACTCCCTTTGAACTACTGCACAGCTGTCCATTAAGGCTCCTTATTCTAAAGACTTTGATAGGGAGGGTGAGTGATCTACAAGCCCTCTCTATCGAACCGCCATACACAACATTCTTCCCAGATAAACTGGTGTTGAGCATCTGAGCCTCTGTTTCAAAGCCTGATTAACACATTGGCTAAGAAGCAGCCATCAGTAGACATGGGGCCTCAACGCAACTGCTACCACTGCACTGGCATGCGGAGTGGCTCTTTTGGACATTTGCCAGGCTCCTACATGGGCTTTGGACAGGCACATCCGACGAAAAGGACATTTTGCATGCTCAGTCCAGCAGGACTTTCTGGTTTGAACGTATTCAGACACCCCTCGAGGGAGCCACTGTTTTGGTGTCTATTCAAAAGGTGAGGAATCTGTGGTTAGAAGTATCCATCAGACGACAAAGCTGTTTACCTTTGGTAACACTCTCTGAATATTCTAACCACAGTTTCCTCACCAACCCTCCCACCACCCTATTCTGTGAATTAGGCTCTCTTCCATCTAAAAAGGTCACAGGTCTATAGATCTGGACACTATTACGGACCAATCTTCTGTTGGGCTCTGCGTCTGGAGGCGCGGACAGCCTAGAAAGCAGTTGACCTCAGCATGCATGGGTGACTCCTATATGTGTCTCCACATGTTTAGCGGCATGGCATTGGTGCAGAACTGCACAATGCCACCTACAGGCGTGCAGGAGTACTGCTTAGGATTTTCTACATCCAGTCTGACGCCTGGGCAATATTCAAAAAGTGAGAAATCCGCTCTAAGAGACTATACACCAATAAGAGCATTACTGAAAGTAATGCACTTGCTTGTCTTTAAATAGAATAGGTAAGGGGGATTCTTCAGATGAATGGCTTTGAAAGCCATTCATCTGAAGGCAGTATACATTACATCTCAAAATTGCTTGTAATGGTAATCAGTGAAAGTCTTTTACTATACTATGGGTGTGTTTTGGTCATTTTTTTCTTTGATCATTCCAATCAAGTTGTAGAGTGAAATATTGCTTGCAGTTGTACAGTGGTTGGCTGAGGTGCCCAGTTGAGAGATCAATAGTGCATGGCATTTTGATTTTAGCTCTTGTGGTGAAGTAGTTTTTTTTTTTTTTTTTTTTCGGAGGGCACTGAGGAGTAATTTATAAAAAAAGAATTAAGCATGAGCAGAGAGGAATAAGCTGTTATCTATGGAGTATTTGTATGTGGTACTATAAAGTGTGTGCAGAGTTATTATTTGAATTAGTGTCATACTATCCTTCAGCATTCCTGATAAGTTATTGCTGACGACTGGGAAATCCACACTATTAAGATGTATATAAACACCGTACATTTCTTTCTCCAAGTCCAAGTGCATATTTATTAAATAAAAAGCATGATAATATTTAAAAGATGTAGATAAAATCCTACTTAAATTGTTGATGAAACAATTTCTTTTTTTGGGTAATATTTTCTGTGTGTGTGTGTGTGTCAGTTAACATAACATGTATTTCGAAAGTGCACATTCACCCTGGAGAATTTGATTATTTATTGTTACTCAACTCAGTACTCATTTTATCAACCTCGGACAGATGAACGGCTGTGTGTCCACCTGGATTCAAACCTGAGATCATGAGGTCAGATAGATTCCACCAGTTGCCCCATTAGTCCAGTGAACCACCTGGCCCAGATGTTAATGGTATGTGCAGACAAATTCCACATAGGTAAATGCTCACTGCAAATTCTTGTTGCCACCTTTTTGGTAGCTTTACATAAATATAACTGTTGCACTGTAATTCGTTTGTGACATGTCCTTCTTCGGAATGCCTTTGCACTGTGTCCTGTGGAGAGAGGCATAAAAATAATTCTGTAAACTCTGGGTGTATGAAGGTAGTTACCCAACTGGACAGATAGAGCAAAGTCCCTTAATGTATCAGGCTGTTGGATAAGCATGTGGAGTCCACTTTTTATTAACTATATCCCATTTTCTCACATTGTTCATCTGAGAAAGACTATCAACAGACAAGATTGACCAACATCTGGGAGGAGGAACATAGCATTTTCCGGAGTCAGACAGGCAGAATTGAGAGCTTTATATATAGCACAGGAAAACTGCAAAAATACTTTTTAGTGTGGTTTTATTGCAGATTTAAACAGTAAAAATGATGATGTAAGATAGATATGCAACATCAGGTTCAATACTATTCCTTTAGCTTTTGTCAGACTACTGCACCTTCTCCACCCACCTGATTCTGCCTCATATTACTCGCCTTGCCCCATCTCACTAGGCACTCACCTAAAATATTTAAGTTGCTGCGTCAGCAACTTCTCCCTTTAGGCCTTGAGCCAACCATGTTATCGGTACCATTTAGGGGAATGGGTTCTAATATGATTTATTGGAAAGGTATGAACGCCTAGAGATGGAAAATATGTGATAGCAAGTCATAACTCTTTGGCTTTTGTGAGTTACCACTCCACTTTCAAGATACCTAGATGTAAATGGAATTTCTTCATAATTTTTTATTATTGTGAATGTTATTAGAAATTACTATTACAGTAAATGTGCTATCAATTGATAATTATAATAGTAATGATGATGATATTAAGTACACCAAGTAAAAAGTAAAAATGTTTTAAATAATTTATTTTTCCAGAGCTGATGGTGAATGACCGTGCAGCATCATGATGAAGACTGAAACAAGCATATCCTGTCCCTCTGATCCCGAGAGTATAATTCATTTATGGTCAGATGTCCAACATGGAGTTGCGCTAGCTAGCCCGCAGGGCTACTCATCATGGAAAACTTTGTTAGAGGTAGCTCAAGTAAGAATCACATTCCACTGTTAGACATTGCAAGAAATGTGAAAAGCAAAACGGTTCCCCATGCATTTTACCACAGGAAGCGCAGGAGCCTGTTTACTAAGAAGAGAGATTTACAGACTATTAAGCAAAAAGCTGAACCAAGTGTCAGTGATGATGCTGGAACGAGTGAGTGCACAAGTAAACGCTTAAACAGAAGAACATCATTAAAGTCAAACTTGTATGCTGAAGCAAGTTTATTTTGTGCAAAGTTAAAATGCTACAAGGGAACATCAACGTGTGAGAAATTAATCAAGGCCACGGAGCTTAGAGTTGACAAAAGGCTTCAAGATTGTGCAACCATTAATTGGGATTCAAAGATCTTAGCAGTTTGTAGTAGGGACATAGTTGTTGCAGAAGCCCATTATCATGCATCTTGTTATAAGACCTATTCAAGGGTTAAAGCAAAAGAGGAAGATCATGCATCTAGCATTCAAACCAATGATCACTACAAAAATATGAGAGATTAAGCATATGAGGACTATTTCAATGCATTAGAACTGTGATTTTTCCTAACAAAGAGGTAATGTGTGTGACAACTCTCAATGAAAGGCTTGAAACACTCATGACTCGCAGAGGAATTTAGGGAATAGACGAATCAACCAAGAAGCATATTAGAAGAACATGAGATTCCAAGTTTGGTGACAGCCTCCACATATTCCTAGACAATCAAGGAAAATTATTGACCCAACCTGATAGTGTCATGCTACAGGACAGTGTAAGAGAAAACCAGAGTTTAAAACGAGAATTATCAGTTTTAGAGGTTAAGGCAACAGACATGAACAAGATCATTGATCAAACATCATTGTACATAAAAACAATGATTAAAACAAACTTGACATCAACACCGTGGCCATATAATACATCAGACATTGATAAAGAATAATTTACAGTGCCTGATTACCGTAAACGGTTCCTATTACAACTTCTGATTGGAGAGCCTGAAAACACAAGCCATCCAAAAGGGTTGCCTTACTTATGCAACCATTCATTAAGGACATTATATATGCAGTCACAAATGGCCAGCAGAAACCCCCTGCCCCCCAAACAGGAATTGTTTCTTCCATACGCCGTAAAAATGGTGACAGGCAATGTTGAAATCATTCGAACTCTAAACAGACTTGGCCATGGGATCTCAAATTGTTCTTCTAGTCGACATTTAGCCTCATGTCTTCACTAACTTAGCAGGGGATAACATTAATAGGATGGAAGAGACTCTTACTGGTAAGGGGACAACTCATCAAGTCAAGTGTATAGCTTGCACAAAATAAGAACATAATCTGGGTTGTTACATTACAAGAAGCAAGCCTCACACAGATAATACCAAGTTGGACAGGGTTTAACATCAGTACTAGAGACCTAGTTAATGTATCATAGGATTCCATTGGCTACTTGCCCACCATTAATGCCTCTGCAACTGAACTGACAACTGTTTCTGAAATTTTGGAACAGTTATAGTTAATAAGGGAATCATTGCATTTGGTGACAAGTGTAGTGGCTATGGATCAAGCTGTCTATGCAAAAGCAACTGAGATCAGGCGGAAGCATAAAGCAACGTACGACAGACCCCCACTCTGATCCACGAATCCCAGAGGTCTACAGTGTCGGCAAACTGACTTAAATGGTGCTGAGACACATTTAAATACTTAGGGGTGCAAATCTATCATACAGACACAGCAATTAAGGAGGGCAATATTGACGTGGGAGTTGATCTCCTTCTGGGGATCACTGCCACTATCTCCAATGGGTCAGGTGGCTGTGGCCAAAATGTTGGTGCTCCCACGACTGTTGTATTTTTTGCTGCTCTGCCAATAGTTCTCCCAAAGGGCTTTTTTCGTGAATTGAGCAGGCTATTACTGTCTCTGATCTGGGAAACAGATCATCAAAGAGTAGCTCTAACCACAGCACATAGACCACTTATTGAAGGTAGAATGAGGGTGTCTAATTGTCAGTTATACGATGCAGCTGCCCAACTACAATGGGTAATGCGTTGGTTGGAACCATGCCAAATGCTGAACGATCGGCAGTCAGAGCTCGGCGATATGAGCGTGTATACCAGGCTCACAGATTGCGCCTGTCCTCCCCAAAAAGGCTCGAGCCTGATGATGGTAGCACGTGTGTGCTGGTGGCAGTTTATTAAAGGACACAACTCCAATATCCCCTACTCCCCACAAATTCCACTGGATCAATTACCAGCAGTGAGGGAAGTCGCTGCCCAACAGGACTTGACACAATGGAAAGCGGCAGGATTTGGTTATAATCAGGTACCCTCTTGCAGGTTGCTAACATTCTGGACAAATATGATCTAGGTGCAGATCAATGTTTAGCCTATTTTGCTATTCAACACACCCTGGCAACTACATGGGGAAAGAGAGAGATGGAGCCCCCTCAATCCCCTGTCTTAACCATACTCCTCATTGTGGTATGCATAGAGCAATAACAACCTTATATATTGCATTGCTAAACACGGAACTACTAGAAACGGAGAAAGCACTCGCAAAATGGAACAGGGCTCTTCCACAACCACTAGAACATAAGACATGGACAAAGGTCCTACAAATTTTAAAAGATGTCTCTAGGAACCCTAGATTTCTCTTCAGACAATTTTACTACACAAACCAAACGCACCTCACCCCTCAACAGATTAAACACATATTTGCGTCATCAACACCAGAATGCCTGAGATGCAGGTTACTGAAGCCAGTTTCTGTCACATGGTTTGGGATTGTCCACCCCTGACATCAAGGTGGATGGAGATTAATATAATTACAGAGGAGACCACTGGTAATGCACTAAATCCCACCCCCATGCCTTGCCTCCTTGTCCAAAGCCCAAGGTGATAAAACACCTACACAGGTTCATCAACCTGGCGTTTGTCCTGTTTAAGAGGCAACTTGCCATGCAATGAAAATCAGCCATGCCACCTGACAAGGACAAATGGTTGATGACACTGCTACAATGGGCACGAGCGGAAGCCAGCATGCTACGTGAGCTAAGAACCAAAGGCATGGCTCGGGCTGGGGGGAACACTGGGACACTTACATAGTGAACATTGAGGCCACAAATGACACTCATCTGCCCTGAACAACACACACTGCCTACATCATTTCCTATTATTAGACTAGTATCACTTGTAAGCCATGGGAACAGTTCAACTCAAATAATACACGCTCTAGTACTCATTTTTGGATATGATGTGCAGGTATACAAGGCTTCACGAACAAGGAGATATATCTGACAGGGATTCACAACACCCATCTCCCCTTAGCCCCCCTCCAGCCTTCAGTCCCTATAATCCCACCACTACTATGATTGAGAAGTACCAGGTGATACATTGGAACCAGATGGCTATGCTTTATGTCATATAATATTCTTTTAATTGAGAAACCATGTTGAATTAGTGGATCATCTCCAATTGCAATTACTGTTTGTGAATCAATGAGCTTCCATTTATTGTTGTAAATTAATAAAAAAAGATTTGAGAAAAAAAAAACAATGTACAACAGAATCATTCTTCGTATGGGCAACCTTTCACTCCTTTTGCATTGTCATATCCATTTGTGGAAAACGTTTTCAAGATGCTGGCCTTTGCGACCCTGCATTGAAGTAGACATGATAGCAGAAGGATCAATATCATCAGTTATAGAAGGTCATATGTACAATCGTGCAGTTCGAGTACACAAGTACATGTATTAAGCTATGTTGAGAATGGCTAGGTTGGAATTTATCCCCTGGGTGAAGAAGAATTACAAAGAAAACATTCAGGTAATCTGCTCCTTCACTGTGGATTCCTCACCTAAAGAATAGAGTCCCCAAGCAGTATAACCTCCGGTGGTGGGTGCCCGAATGGTCAAACCAAGAAATCTTGCAGCACCGAGCGAGCAAAATGGCCATCCCTCCTAACCTCAGAGTCCAAACAGTAATGTTTGGCAAAAGTATGGAGGGATGCCAGGTCGCTGCCCTGCAGATGTCAGACACAGGAACACCTCTAGCCAAAGCCGATGAAGTTGCTTTGGCTCTGGTGGAATGGGCACGAAGCCCCACAGGTGGATCTCTCTTCGCCAAAGAATAGCAGATCTTAATACATAGAATGACCCACCTGGATAGCGTTCTCTTGTGGACTGCTCTACCTTTCCTCTTCCCCACGTATCCAACGAAGAGTTGTTCATCCTGTCTGAACTCTTTCGTCCTGGCGACGTAGAAGCTCAGTGCTCTTCGCGGATCCAGCCGGTGGAGCCTCTCTTACTCCTTGGATGGGTGAGGTGGAGGGTAAAAGGAAGAGAGAGTAATTGACTGCCCCAGGTGAAAGGGTGTAACAACCTTCGGTAGGAAAGCCGCCTTGGTCCTCAACACCACTTTGTCCTTAAAGAAAGAAAGGTATGGGGTTTCCACAGTGAGAGCCTGAAGCTCGCTAACCCTTCTGGCAGATGTTATGGCCACCAGGAAAACAGTTTTGAATACTAGGAACCGTAAAGAATAAGAGTGCATAGGTTCAAATGGGGCCCCCATAAGAAAAGTTAAGACTAAGTTAAGGTCCCACTGAGGCATAATGAATGGTGTGGGTGGATACTTATTAGTGAGTCCCTTTAGAAACTTTAAAACAATTGGTGATTTAAAGAAGGATGTTTGATCAGGAAGGCATAGAAAAGCAGATAGTGCAGACAAATAACCTTTAACAGTAGCAATTGCACAACCTCTCTGTGCCAGATGGAGTGCAAATGACAAAATGTCAGATAAACCAGCTTTTAAGGGATCCAAACTATTCTCTCCACACCAGCTTGTAAATTTAGCCCAACGATTAGCATAGATTGACTTGGTGGAGTGTCGCCTGGCCGATAAAATAACTTCCACCACATCTGGAGGGAGAGAAAAGGAACTCAGATTGCCCCGTCCAATCTCCAAGCATGAAGATGCAGGCTCTGGAGGTGGGGGTGTAGAATCTGCCCCTGCGACTGCGAGAGGAGGTCCACCCTGCAAGGGAGACGGAGCGGAGGGCACTGAGAGAGTTGGAGTAGGTCCGAATACCACACCCTTCTTGGCCAATCCGGAGCTATTAAGATGACTTGAGCTTGGTCTTGGCGGATCTTCCTGAGAACTCGAGGAATCAAGGGTATGGGGGGAAACGCGTAAAGCAACTGACCCTGCCAGGACATCTGAAACGCGTCCCCCAAAGCTCCTTGCACCGGATACTGGAGGCTGCAAAATAGCGGACACTGCGCATTCTCTTGAGTTGCAAACAGATCTATTTGTGGATATCCCCACATCCGGAAGATACCCAGAACTAGATCTGGATGAAGACGCCACTCGTGATCGACCGAGCTGCGTCGACTGAGAATGTTTGCACGCACGTTCAGGACTCCGGCCAAATGATATGCAATCAAGCAGATCTTGTGTTCCTGAAGCCAGGACCAGAGACGAAGAGCTTCTCTGCAGAGAAGATACGACCCCACTCCTCCCTGTTTGTTTATATACCACATCGCGGTCGTGTTGTCCGTCAGAACTCGGATTGACTGACCGCAAATGGAAGGGAGGAGGGCCTTGAGAGCCAGACGTACTGCTCGCAACTCTAACAGATTGATGTGTAACCTCTGTTCCCCTGGAGACCAAAGGCCCTTGATCTCCAGGTCCCCCAGATGAGCTCCCCACCCTAGAGTGGAAGCATCGGTACCACCGTGGCCACTGGAGGTGGCAGCGAGAACAGCCTTCCTTGAGACAGGTTGTCGACCGCTGCCCACCATCAAAAATCCACTGCAGTGTCTCTGGAGATCTTTATCGAATCCTCGAGATCCCCTTTGTGCTGAAACCACTGCCTGCGGACGCACCACTGAAGAGCCCTCATGTGCCAGCGTGCATGAGTGACCAACAGTATGCAAGAAGCGAACAGACCGAGCAGACGAAGGATCTTGAGGACTGGAACTACCGCTACATTTTGAAACATTGGAATCAATGCCTGAATATCCTGGACCCGCTGGGGTGGAGGAAAGGCCCGATTCAATGTCGTGTCCAACACTGCCCCTATGAACAGGAGGCGTTGAGAGGGCTCCAGGTGAGATTTGCATACATTGACTGAAAAACCCAGGTCGTACAACAATTGAGTCGTCGACTGGAGATGGCACCGCACGAGCTCCGGAGTTTTGCCTTTGATCAACCAATCGTCCAGATAGGGAAACACAGCTATCCCCCTTCTTCTGAGCTCTGCTGCTACCACCGCCATCACCTTTTTGAAGACTGGAGGTGCTGAAGTAAGACCAAAAGGAAGGACCGCAAACTGATAATGCTGCGATCTCACCACAAACCAGAGATACTTCCTGTGCGATTTGAGGATCGGAATATGAAAATACGCGTCCTGCAAGTCGACCGACACCATCCAGTCTCCTTCGTTCAACGCCAAAAGAACCTGTGAGAGGGTCAGCATTTTGAATTTTTCCTGCTTGAGGAACCAATTCAAAATCCTCAAGTCCAAAATCGGTCTCAGCCGACCATCCTTTTTGGGAATCAGGAACTATCTTGAATAACAACCCTGACCCCTCTCTTGCTCGGGAACCAACTCTATCGCACCTTTTGCCAATAGGGATAATACCTCCTGCTGTAATAGGAGAAGATGGTCTTCCGAACAGAAGGATGGGCGGGGAGGGAAGGTAGGAGGGAATTCCCGAAAGGGAAGAGCGTACCCCTTCTTCACAATGTCGATGACCCAGGAGTCCGATGTTATAACCTCCCACATTGGAAGAGAATAGGCAAGTCTCCCCCCTACCGGAGACAAGTGGACAGGGAGTGGAGGAGGACTACGGCTGCTTTCCTTGCTGCACCCCTCCTGAGGAAGAGGAAGAGGCAGAGTGCTGCAAGGTGGCTCCTCTCGTACGGACTCTGCCCCTGCCCCTGAAGGATCTGTATGGCAGGGTAGAAGCAGATTGTTGTGGTCCTTGCAATCTTCCATGAAAGGAACCACGTCCAAATCCTTTAAACCTCCGAAAACCTCTAAAGGAGGATGAGGCAGACGACTGGAGTCCCAAAGATCTTGCAGTCGCTCTGCTTTCCTTAAAAAGTTCCAGGGCAGAGTCAGCCTTTGTGCCGAAGAGCCTCTCCCCATCAAAAGGAAGATCAAGAAGTGTGGCCTGCACGTCCGACGAGAAGCCAGATGACCGTAGCCAAGACTGCCGTCTAGAAACTATGGTCGTGCCCATAGCCCTAGCCACCGAGTCCGAAGTATCCAATCCCGACTGGATCACCTGAGTCGCAGCCGCCTGAGCATCCGCCAATAGCTGCAACAACTCCTGAGACAAAGTAGGGTGGCCCTTCGCCTCTTCCATAAGGGCATGGATGTAACGCCCCAGTATGTAAGTTGCATTGGAAGATTTTAAGGCCATACTGCAAGATGAAAAGGTCTTTTTTGCAGTATGGTCCATCTTTTTTGGCTCCCTGTCCGCAGGTGTCCCAGGAAACGAGCCAGGAGGGAATCTGGACGAACAAGAGGCTTGCACCACTAGACTCTCCGGAGTTGGCTGTCTGGAGAGAAACACCGGATCACCAGGCGCCGCCCTATAGCGACGAGCCACCGCTCTGTTGACTGCAGCGGTGGACACAGGTTTCAACCAGATGTCCTTAATGGGGTCCAGCAGAGCCTCATTGAAGGGCAAAAGAGGCTCAGCAGAAGCAGAAGCCGGGTGTAAAACCTCTGTCAAATTTCTTTTGACCTCCGCAGTAGGAAGGGGAAGGTCCAAAAAGTCTGCAGCCTTCCGAATGACTGTGTGGAATGAAGCAGCTTCCTCTGTGATCTCTCAAGGGGAAGCTAGATCCCATTCCGGGGTAGTGTCCAAGCCACTGGCTGTATCCAGTCCCTGGAAGTCACCAGAGGGCTCCAAAACTTCACCTTCCTCCAGGTGTTGTCTTGCGTACTCTTCTTCCTCCAAAAGTCGAAGAGCCAGACGTCTTGATTTAAGCCTTGACTCCAAGCCTGGAGTCGACAAGGCGTCTGCCGACGCCGAAGATCTTCGTCTGCGCCGGACCTCGGATCCGTCCGAAGCCAGAAGCTCCGACTCCAAAGGATTCTTAGACGTCGATCGGATCCGAGGCGAATCCAACGGCGCCGTAGCAGGTGTAATCAGCCTGGGCGACGTCATAGGCATCGGTGCCGCTTCAGGTGCAGCAGATAAAAATGGGGTGAAAGGCGTTGATCTATAAGACGCCGGAACACCCAAATCATAAGCCAGAGGGCCAGACGGACCCGCATGACTTCCACCCGGCGTCATGGAAGCAAAAATGTTAAACATTGCGTTTAAAAACGATGCAGGATCCGTTCCCGGAGCCGGGAAAGCCGGGTATTGCTGCTGCTGCACCGGCGCCGGCATAGATGCCGAGGAAGGTCCAGGTAACTCCTGGCCAGGAGAACCTTCTGGCCTCTTGGGAGGCTCGACCTCAAAGACCGACCCGGGTGTCGTAGGAGGCGGAGGGGTGACGGTCGGGCTTATCTCCCACGTCGGACGACGGCGAGCTGACGGAGAAGCCGATCTTTACCTGGACCGTCCCTTGCTCGATCGGCGCCAAGATCCGTGACGGTGCTGAGAGTCACTATGATGGTGACAAGACCTCAAGGATCTCGAAGAAGACTCCCTCCGATGACGCCTCTCCTTCTTCTTCTGGGACCGAGCCAAGAACAATTTCGCCTCCCTCTCTTTAAGTGCCTTAGGATTCATGCGCTGACATGAGCCGCATGACTCGACCTCATGGTCGGAACTAAGGCACCAGAGGCAATTTTCGTGGGGGTCGGTAACCGACATTCGACCCCCGCACTGGCTACAAGGTTTGAAGCCGGATTTTCTTGGCTGCGACATCGTAACTGTCGTTGGAAACAGTAGCTCCCTGTGAGCCTCGAGAATTAACCGTTACTCGGGCACGGAAAAAAGGGAACTGACGTCTGCACGTCAACGAGGGCTTCTTATTGCCTGGATGACGTCATGTGGCGTCGCGTGGAGTCGGGCGATTGTGACGTCATCGTCGACGTGCAGAGCTAGAAGAAATTTCCGTTGAGGGCTGGCGCGAGGGGAGAATTCTTTAGGTGAGGAATCCACAGGTAGGTGTATCCATCATAAAAATAGGTTTGTCCAGCATGCATAGATTATATTTAGGGCCCCTTACAAGGAGCCAGTCACACAAATATTATTCAAAACATCCCCTCAGTATGCAATGTTTTTTGTGTCCAAACCACACAAAACGAGTACATTTGCAGTAGCTTGACAATCCTCTCAGGATTTCCCAGATAGGGGCTTGAAAGCATTTTGCTCATCTATCTGGACTTTAGTACTGTGTTGTATAGAAGTTGCTGCTGCATGTATGGTCTCATGCCCTTTTTTCCTAGTATTTTTCAGGGGAAAAAAGTTTATTTTAGAGTTTTATATAGCAATGGCAAGATCTGAGGGTATCAGAGCGCTTTACATCAGTGCATGCTCATAACAGATCAATCATACAAACGATATAGCTGTAAACAGGAGTTAAGTGGAGAAATCGCAGTGGAGGGGAATAGGTCTTGTGGGCGATGGATGACGTGTTAGCTAAGATGTTGGTTGTGGAGGAAGTCCTTAAGCTGCTTCTTGAAGATCTGGAAAGAGGGTTTTGACCTGATGTGTACCGGAATGTAGTTCCAGATTTTAGGGGCATTGCTCGTACAGGAGCATGCCCAAGTTTTTTATTTGTGGGCTTTAGCAGGAATGTGGAGTAGGGTGTTTCAGCTTCTTAGTTTTCGTGTCTGTCCTGCCTTTTTAAGTTCAGAGGTGAGGTATGCTGGTATCCCAGTGTGCGAGGGCTTTGTGAGTTAGGCGGTTCTTCGGCTACAGTGAGCTTCAGTTGGGAGCCACTTTAGTTCTTTCAGGGCAGGGGAGATGTGCTTTTTTTTTGGATTGCTGTGACCATTCTGGGTGCTGCATTGAGAGTGGATCTCATGAATGCAAATTGGACTTTTGCTGTGCCTGTGAGGGTGGCGCTCCCATAGTCTAACCTGGACAGCACCAGCGCTTGTGTAGCATTTTGTAGGTCTTCTGGTGATAGGAATGGTTTAATTTTCATCAGCAGTTTCAGGTTGTAGAAAGTATCCTTCGCACTAGTCGTTATACAGTCCTTCAGTGTCAAATTGGTGTCCAGTGCGATTCCTAGAGACTTGACAGAATCTGCTGGGGTAGGATTGCATTTAAGAGTGTCTATGGATTTTATCTATTTTTACATCTGGGGGACTGCTTTTTCTTTGATATGAGACAAATTTCTGTCTTATCTTTAGGTGGTTGCAAGATAGCCATAGTTGTACTTCTTTGTGGGTGGCATTTAGCGTGTGTACGTCCTCCATTGAGGAGATTTCCATGCAGAGCTTGGTGTCACCTGCTTATAGATGGAAGGGAACGTTAGCTTGGTTGAGGATGACAGTAAGGGGATCCATGTAGATACTGAGAATTGTAGACAAGAGGACAGATCCTTGGGGAACACCCCGTGTGATTGCTGTTGTGTCAGGGGTCATGTTTATTTTTATTTGTTGAGAGCGGTTCTGTAGAAAAGATGAGAATCAGATGAGAAAACCTTTCAATGAGAAAAATAATTAGAGAAAATATACATTTAATCACGACTAAGACTAAGTAGATGGTTGGGTTTAAAAGGCTCATGCTTCACCTTAGCTTATGGTATGGGCCACATGTGCTGAGTCAATATCACGTTAGGGTGTTGGATACTTTAGGTTAACAAACAGAGATCAAGTTTAGGATGGGAGTTAGGATTCAGGCAGGTTAGGGGTTCTGTTAGAATCAAATGTTAGGCTAAGGTGGTGTCAGTGATAATGGTTGTAAAACATTACGTTAGAAAAACGTAGATACAGTTAACAAAGGGGCTATATTCATTAGAAAACTGTTTTGCATTTAAAATATCCACATCGTTTTAATTCAAATGTCCATCTCATTGTAGGGTATGACAAGGGCAGACTTCTACACTTTAAGTATCACTTGAGGATTGTGCAGAATCAAGGTATAGGGGACACACCCTTTGTATTACTTATGCAAAAAGTCAGTAGAAAACATATTTTCTAAAGCCAAAGTGCGTACTAATTTTATTTTGCTCAATAATCGCCCCATTGCTGACACAAATGGAGCCTTCA
Source organism: Pleurodeles waltl (assembly GCF_031143425.1). NCBI lineage: Eukaryota > Metazoa > Chordata > Amphibia > Caudata > Salamandridae > Pleurodeles > Pleurodeles waltl. Next base: position 893,595,342 of record NC_090449.1, on the reverse strand, counting down.
TAATTGTAATTACGCATTCATATTGTGTCTGCATGCAAACAACTCTGTGCATGTTTGCGCTTTGTGGAGTAAGCAAGGGACTAACGCTTGCCCAAACCTGTTTCCCTTATGTTGACTTACTAAAGAACATACACAAGAACAATGGGAATTTGTGAAACTAATCTTAAATTCTGAAGATATTATAAAGCACGTGATGGGGATATTGCCTTTCTGGTCTGTGGGCAGCATTTAAAAAGAGTTTGGCCTGTCTGTAAAACAGCAAAAGCGTACAATGTCATACGTCTATCCTAACACCAAGGAGTTTTGCCATGTTTATCCGGGTGCTTCAGAAAACTCTACAAAATTGGATTGAGTTAATTGTCTCTTTATGAGGTTGGGGTTCAATCCTCGACACCTTAGATGATTTTTAAAGCTGCGCTGCTGTACTGGGAACATGCTAAAGAAATCCACCCTTACGAGCCGTAAGGTCAGAAACTTTTTCATTTGAGAAGCACACATCATTTAAGTGACAGATTTGTTAATTACTTTTTACTGAACTCACAGAAAAATAGTACTTCAGTATACCAACCAAAGCAGGATTTGTGAGTAAAGTGGTGCACTAGCATATTTGAAGCACACCCAAAACAACTTGCTCCTGGCCAGTGGTTTCACTGATATGTTGCTGATCATTTTGGTATAGGAGTCACACTTTGTCTAGCGATTGTGCAGATCTATTCCATTCCCTGTGTCTGTCTAGATCACACATTCCGCAGAAGGTCTCCACTCCCTTCGCACTTCAAGTCCACAGCAATTTGCAAGTACTGTGTTTCATACAACCTTTACAGAAGCTCTACCAAGGGACATTGACTTTTTTAATCCCATCCAAAGAGCACCACACTTTGCTATCTAGACAGGGTATACTCTGAACCTTTATCGATCACTGTCAAACTCTCAGGCAGATTAACAAAGAACGTAGATCAAATCCTCATTGTTCTAGGTCATTTCACCTTCTTGCAGATTCACAACCATATAGTCTTTCCACAAGTTCTGTGATGCTTCAGAAGTCATCTCCATGTTTACGTCTCAGAAGAACGTTGCCCTCTATATGTCGTTACCATGAACAGTAGCATAATGTTAATGTGATTACCAGCACAGTAAACCTGGAGTACGGCTTACTGTTGCTCTTGAAGTTGATCCCGAAGTTGCTCCCGCTTCAGAAGACTGCACATGAATGAGAGGTGATCAACTGAAGGGCAGAAAAGCGCCTTAAGAAGGTTCTTAAAACATAAATGCATTAGGTGAATAACTGTTTGAATACTTGTCCTACTTAAATGGGATTGGTTATTCGCTGAAATGGTGCCCTATTTAATCACATTTCCTAGGTAATGATGAAAGTAGAGGTAAAACTTACTACGCAACTAGAACAAAGTGTACACTATTTATGGTTGGCCCCATGCTACACATTCAGTCTTCCTTTAGCAGCTAACGTCTATTCATGGGTTATCACCACACAATTGTATGTGATAGGGCTGGCTTTCAACTTGCTGTCAACTGGTGCAGGTTCTTGGGAATGAGTGCGTCTGAGTGATTTTGGTATGGTTATTAAGGTTCGACGACTGGAATGAGAGGTTCTTTGACAATGCGTTTATTGTCATTGTCTTCCATTGAAATAATTCCATAGTTTAGTATCAGGTGGTGAAGGTGGATGGCCTAATTTTATGTGTTGCATGTTTTGACCAGTCTTGTCTGTTTGCTCCTTCCCCACCTCTTTCACCTGTTTAATAACCCTGGACATAGTGGCATAGCCAGTGTGTCAGCGCTTTGAGACCCTCACGGGTGAGTAGTGCGCTTTAGAAGTTCCTGATTGATTGATGAGCCTCAGGGCAAGGAAGGAAACTGGATCCATGGCTGCCGTTTCCACTGCAAAATACATAAATAATCAGGGCTGAGTGGTCCCCATGGGCCTCTGGGGTCCAGTGCCTCTGCACCTGGTGGACCAATGGAAACTATGCCCCTGGTGCTGCCAAGCTGGATTTAGGCAGACCAGCTGGGGATCTTTCCCTTAATCAATTCTGTTTAGAACTAGCACCTGAATTACTAGCTTTAGGTCATTTTTTCCCTATGAAAGTTTTATTTTTACTTATTGTCAAATTATACTGTGATTTTGAAATAGAGGCAGAGAGACAATTGATGTAAGAAAATATTTACTTCTCAAAACAGCCCCAGCATGGAATAATACATACTGGATGTGTACACATGCAAATGTAAACATAAATGGAACATTTGATAGCTAACCATAAAGAAACCAACATATTATCAAGAGAGGAAAGAGAGAAAGGACAAAAGAAAGAAATGAGGAGACAGGTCCAGGGACATAAATCAATGAATATAGGTATAAATGTAAAAGAGACATTACCACAGTTTTTCATCAAATTAGGATTGAGGTGCATTGAGAAAATTGTGTGCAGCCCCAGAAGAAAGCAGTCTATCGGATCTGGCCTAAGATGTAATGGCAGAGACGCATGAGACTATGCAAGGGTTTCAGGTGCATAAATAGGGAGAGCTTTGTGCAGGCGCAATACTGAAAAGCAGGCAGTATTTGGATTATGAGTGAGAAGCACTGGCAAAGCTGCATCCATGCACAGAAGTGGAACAACTAGCGCACATCACAAGAGATGGAATGTTGCATGCACTGATATCCTAAAGAACAAAAGGTGCATCCACAAGTGTCACAAGACGTAAGATTCATTTACTAGTGTCATGACAGACAGACAGTTGCATGTACGGATGCCCTGAAGGAAAAAAAAGTACATGCATTAATATAACAAGAGACAGATGTGTACACTTATGGCCTGACGGACCACAGGTCCAAACACTAATATAACAAAAGACAGACCGATCTTTGCACCCCGCCAGGTTCTGTGGCAGTGGCTTGGGCTCCAATTTGCCCTAGTGGATCTGAACCTGCACTAGCTGTTGTCAGCATGACCTTCTCTAAAACCAGTCCAGACGCTGATGCACCGTGCAGCACCAGCCACATTCTCATCCCTGACGAGACTGAGTTGGAATGATATCACTCGACACAGACAGGACCTATTGGTCCTAGTTCATTCCCTGAACATTTTTCAGAGCATAGGAGGAGAATGGGAGGGGTCACTGGAACCTTTAGAATACGTTAGGAACATCTTTGGAATGATATGAGGAATTTAGAGATGCCAGTGGAATGGACACATCTCCAGAAACTGGTTTTCCTTCTCCCCCAACCATGGCTATGGAGGAGGGAGCATCACATGCTATGATAGTGAAGACGGCAGTAGAGGTCCTTGAGCATCCCTCGGTGGCAGTCAAAACTAACCACTTGATGGAAGTGCTTCAACTTGGAGCTTCCTCTTCAGAACCCCTGCTCCCCTTTATCGAAGAACTGAGTGATGTCCTGCTAGGAACCTGGTCCAAGCCCATCACAAGGGCTACTGTGAACAGGACAATTGCCTGCTGCCATCGTCCTAGCCCTGGTGACCCACGTTTCCTCAGTCAACACCCCACCCCTGAAAGCCTGGTGGTCCAAGCCTCAACTTCTCCAGACACGTTCTTTGCCATTCCACTGGCCAGGGATTCCAAAAAGTTAGATACCTTGGGAAAGAAGAGGTTTTCTTCTGCTAGCCTAGCATTGCGGTCGGTGAACACTGCATGCCTTTGGGCCATTATTTACATGTGGTGGGATACGGTTGCACAAGTGTTGCCACAGGTCACGGAACTAGGCATGGGCCAACCTCCCCCAAGCAGTGAAAGATGGGAGATATGCAGCACAGATCACCATTAAGTGTGGATTACACACTACTGACTCAGTGGACAGAGTGGTTTTGTCAACAGTGGCTTTGAGACACCAGGCCTGGCTGAGAACATCTGGCTTTTCATGGGATGTCCAAGCCAATCTTATGGACATGCCCTTCAACAGGATGTCGCTTCAGAGAAAAGGCGGATTAGGCGCTGGAGAGCTTTAAGGATTTGCCTGCTACTGCCAAGGCCTTGGGCCCATCAGCGACCCCTCGTTCCCAGTCTGCCATTTGCCCCTTTTGTAGCTCTGGAATGGGCGTGCCACCATGTCATCCCTATGCCAGCCACAATCCTGTGCAAGCTCCCCAAGCTGTGCAAGGATGATGATGAGGTGCAATCAAACCTTGTGGGTCAGGTAGTCAGAAGTCATACGTCACCAACCTCCCGACAGCAACAGCATCCAAGCTCTCCTTGTCAGACTCTGCAAGATCATGGGTGCCCAGTTCGAGGTAGAACCCAACATAATCACTTCCAATGGGGGTCCATTATATCGGACAAATGGGTCTTGCATCTCATTCAAAGGGGCTACTCTCTCCCCTTTGAATATTCCCCTCCTCCTATGCCACGAACACAAGAATGGCTAACAGAGGATCATCAGTCATTATTTCAAGAAGAAGTTGCATCTCTCTTGGCCAAGGGAGCTATAGAGAGGGTTCAGATATCAGAGGCAGGCAGTGGTGGTTATTCCTGCTACTTTCTAATTCCCCAAAAGAATAAGGGTCTTCGCCCTATTCTAGCTTTCCAAACCATCAATCTCTTCCTCAAAAGGGAGAAATTCAAGATGCTCACATTAGCTCAGGTCTTTTCTGCCCTAAACCAAGGAGACTGGCTGATAGCGTTGGACTTGCAGAATGCATATTTCCACATCCCCATCTTGCCTGCCCACAGGCATTACCTGCGGTTCAGGGTAGGCCGCAAGTACTTTTACTTCATCATACTCCACTTTGGTCTCAACAGCGCTCTTTGGGTGTTCACCAAGGTGGTTGTACCTCATCTGCAGAGTTTAGGGGTATAAGACTACTTTTATCTCGATGGCTGGCTGTTGAAGGCAGACTCGCCCTAAGCTTGTTGTCGCCCACCCTCAGACTATGGCGACCCTCCTGCATTCACTGGGGTTAACTATAAACGTGCTGAAGTCACATCTGACTCCCTCTCGGATGCTCCCTTTCAATGGTGCTGTTCAGTTTCGGGCATATCCTCCAGAGCAGCAAGTCCAAGATATTCAGGCTATGATACCAATTTTTCAGCCTCTGTCCTGGATTTCAGTGAGAATGACTTTGAGGCTGCTAAGCCTCATGGCCTCCTGCAGCCTGTTAGTGAATCATGCCAGAAGGCATATGCAGGCTGTGCAGTGGGACCTGAAGTTCCAGTGGGCACAGCATCGTGGAGATCTCTCCAGCATGATCCAGATCTCGAAGGGAACAGCAAAAGACCTGTAGTGTTGGCTGGCAAACCACGATTGGGTCAAAGGCAGACTCCTCTCCCTTCCCCAACCAGATCTCACAGAAGTGACAGATGCATCACTCCTGCAGCGGGACAGCCATTTGGGAGAGGTGGAGATCAGAGAAATCTGGTCTCCATCGTAATCCAGACTCCACATCAACTTGCTGGAGCTCCATGCGATCTGACTAGCATTAAAAGTATTTCTTCCCTCTTTCAGGGGGAAGTAAGTGCAGGTGCCCACGGACAATACCACCGAAATGTGGTACTGCAACAAGCAGACCCTTTGTCAAGAGACCCTGCGTTTCTCTGCATGGCTGGAACAGCAGGGGATAATCCTGGTGGTTCAACATCTGGCAGGTTCTCTAAACACCAGGATGGACGAACTCAGCCGTTGATGCCTAGCGAATCACGAACTGTGTCTCCATTCAGAGGTGGTGTAAGGACTTTCAGCAGTGGGGAGAGTCCTGGTTAGACCTGTTCGCCTCTGAAGAGAACGCGCAATGTCAGCAGTTTTGCACGTAGGAACTTCCAAGGCAGCTATCACTCTGAGATGTTTTTTGTCTTGAGTGGAGTTCAGGCCTCCAGTAGGCCTTTACGCCTATACTACTTTGCAAGAAGATCAGGAACGACAAGGCCCAAGTCATTTTTGTGGCACCAGACTGGGCACGGAGAGTCTGGTATGCCTAGCTTCTGAAAATAAGCATTGATCCTCCAATCAGGCTGCCCCTTTAAGAGGATCTTCTGTCGCAACAGCAGGGAAGAAGGTCTTTACCCGAACCTGTCCACACTCCGCCTTCTTGGATGGAAATTGAGTGTATGTATGTATGTATGTAGATATATTTATAAAGCGCATTCCGGCTCACAAAGAGCATCGAAGCGCTAACATAGGTAAAAAACGTCACTACCCTCAGAGAAAACCCAACCCATAGAAAAACAAAAAGAAAGATTAGTTAGGAAAGAGCCAAGTTTTAATCAACTTCCTAAACCGTAAATAACATGTTTCAGCCCTGATATTGAGAGGGAGGGAATTCCAGCACTTGGCAGCAGCCACAGTAAAGGCTTTATCACCCCACTTCGCTCTATAAGTGCGGGGAACATGAATATAGCAGGCTGATAATGATCTAAGATGCCTCTTTGGTTTGTACCAGCCTAATTTAGCACACAGATATTTAGAGCCTTGGCCATGCACGGCTTTAAAAGACAAGCAAAGGGATTTAAAAGTAATCCGCTGAGCCACTGGAAGCCAGTGCAGTTGTCTGATACCACTTCTCACAGAAGTCCAATGTGAAAGATTAAGAACTGCTCTGGCAGCTGAATTTTGAACCAGCTGTAGTCTATTAAGAAGGCCTTTGTCTAAATTAAGAAACAAAGCATTCCAGTAATCCATTTTAGATATTACCAAGGCTAGAGTGGCGGCCACTCCATTTGTGCTGAAGAAAAGGAAAGACTTTCCTTAACATTTTAATCAGCCATAGACCAATTTTAACCATATGATTGACCTGATATTTGAAGGATAGTTGATTGGCAAACATAACACCCACATTTTTGCTAACATTAGAAGGGGTAGGAAGAGAACCACAGTCTAATGGCCACCAGCGTGGATTCCAATATTTAACACCAGATCCGAAACAGAGAATTTCAGTCTTCGAAGCATTCAATTTCAGCCAATTAGATCCCATCCAGTTGCTAACTTCCTTCATACAAAGGTTAAAACAGTCCGCCACCTCCTCCCAGTTTTTATTAACAGGGATAATAAGCTGTGTATCATCTGCATATGAAGTGGGGATAAAGCCAAAAGAACGCAACAGTTGACAGCTTTCGACCTTCCTCCCAAAGACTGTAATGTTATTTTGGCAGCCCGGCAATACCTCCACCAAGACCGTGTACCCCTGCAGATGGCAAAAGATTGTATTATATTGTACAGAAAAGTTAATCAACCCTCTTTGATAGTCTTCTCTTCATTCTTACCCTTGCCCAGCAGGGCACTGCTCTGGGTACTCTTGAGGGTTCTCTCTCTGCTCTGTCTGCCTTTCTGCTGCTTCCTGACCAACCCCCATTTATTGAAGTCCCCTATTGTAATTAGGTTTCTGAAAGGGCTTTTACATAGGTTTCCCCCTACACCCTTTGTCATGCCTCATTGGGACCTTAATTTGGTTCTCACCTACCTCATGTGTGCTCCCTTCGAGCTGCTGCACAATTGCCCCTTCTGGCTGCTTATCGTCAAGACAGCTTTTCTAGTGGCAATTACATCTGCAAGGAGGGTGAGTGAGATGAAGGCCTCATCATCCAAGCCTCCTTATTTAACTATGCTTCCAGACAAAGTGGTGCTTCGCACTAGGGCCATTTTTCCTTCCAAAGGTGGTGACTTCATTCCATTTGGGACAATCTGTCACCCTGCCCACCTTTTACGCTCCTCCGGATCTCTCTACAGAAGAGGAGTGACTCCACCCTCTGGAACCAAAAAGAGAGTTGTTGTTGACTACACAAGAGACTTTAGGGAGGACAACCAACTCTTTGTGGCTATGTTGGAGCAAAGATAGGTCAGACAGTACAGAAGCAAACCATTTCACACTGGGTCATTCTCTGTATTGAGATTTGCTACGCTTTTGCCAGAAAACAGCCTCCAGAGGGCTAAAGGCCCCATTCCACCAGAGGAAAGACTGCAACCACGGCATTGGCATGTGAAGTCCCAGTCTGGACATCTGTCAGGCAGCAACATGGGCATCTCTGCACACAATTGAGAAACACTACTACCTGGACAATCAGGTCCGAAGAGACTGGCATTTCACCTATTCAGTCCTACAGGACTTTTTAGTCTAGATACATATGTCCACAGCCCACCGTCGGGATGGTATTTCTTGGGTATCTATTCAAAGGTAAGGAATCTGCAGCTAGATGTCTCTATTAGATGAACAGGTTACTTACTTTCGGTAATGCATTATCTGGTAGAAAGAATATCTAGCTGCAGATTCCTTACAGACCCATCCATGCCTCCCCGCTCTACGGACAGATTTCCAGGGTTAACATACTCCACTTCAGGGCCCTAATTTGCAAACACTTCAGTGTAGTTCATGGCTCTGCGCTCATGTTGTGGAATGTCATGAAAAGTAACTGACGTCCGCGTGTCTGGGTGGCGCCTGTATAGATGACCGCAACGTCACTTCTGGGGCCTAGGCCGCCGCTGAGCAGAACCAAACGAAGCCACTCAACGGCTTCGGGTTACTGCTCATGCAAAAATCTTCCGGATCTAATCAGATGCATGGAAAAATTCAAAGGTAAGAAATCTGCAGCTAGATATTGTCTCTACCAGATAATGCATTACTGATGGTAAGTAACTTGTTCGATAGGTGCACCGATTCCCTGAAGGACAAAGGATGCATGCACTAGTGTCACAAAAGGCAGACTGGTGCATGCGTTTCTGTCCTGAAGGACAGAAGGTACATGCATTAGTGTCACAGAAAAATGCTGCATGGGCGTGTAAAAGGGACAAAAGGTGCACCCATTAATGTCACAAGTGACATACAGGTTCACACACTGATGTTTCAAAAAAGAATCTGCTGGGGTGAGGCAGAGATGCAGAAAGAACTGCAGACAGGATTTCCAAGGATATGCCTGTTGTTTCTTCGGAACGAATGACCTTGAGAAACAGATGATTAAAGAAATCATTCTTTCACTATCTGAAAAATATACAAAAAAATAAAATGTGAATCTTCAAGGAACGTGTAGCATGCATTAATCTCGGTCACTATAGAACAGTTACCTAAAGAACACCTTTGAGATTAACCTTTGACATTTAGATGGCAAAAATGCAATACTAAAGGGGCCAAGCAGGCGCTTAAAAACAGCATGGAAAAGCATCACAAATATCAATGCCCCCTGGCCCCTGTGCGTTGCACTGGCTGCACCGCAGATAGCTACACCCCTGCCTGCACATGAAACAGGTAGAAGGGGCATAGCAACAAAGACGCTTACAATGTGCACAAAATCTAATAAGTCATTGATTCTTTTTCATGGCGGCTCACAGCAGACTGATCCATTGCACATAAATTCAAAACCGGATTAGCAATCCTACTTCAGATTAAGCCTCCCTTGCAAGTGGTGGAGGTATTTTCCAATGCAGAAAAAGGTTTGATTCACTTAAACAGCCATCTATTCCCAACATCTCGAGTAGTGGGAGTAGGGCGCGACAACACAATGGATTTAAATAGTACACAGTGTTGTGTTCACATATCCAGATAAATGGCCGTCTGTGTCTATACAGTGATGTCACCAGGGGCACTAGTCAAGGGTTCTCACTATCCCCTCTACGTTTTGCCATAGCTCTCAAGCCACTGGCATGTGCACTGCAGAAACCTCTCAGAGTTGCATCTGAGATGTAAACACTATGGCCCTCATTACGACTTTGGCAGTCTCTAAGCGAGCCCGCCAAAGCCATGGGTGCCAGACGACCACCAGTTCTGGTGGTCTCCCGCCCGATTATGGATACTGCCGGATTTCCCCTACACTTTGGGCAGATATCCAGCAGTAGCCATGCTGACGGGTGATGGCCCTCTGGGGTTGCTACCACTTGCACTGCCCCGCCAGTAGGACACCTCCAGCCGTATTATGACCATTAAGATGACCGGACGACCTCCTCGCCGGACAAGGTAAGTCGGGCGTACAACAGGGGAGGAGGGTTGGGGGTGTTGTGTGTTAATGTGTTGTGTGTGTGTATGAATGTGTATGTGCGTGAATGCGAGTGTTGTGGCGGATGCATGGTTGTATGCATGAGTGAATGTTGAAGTAAGTGCGTGTCTGCATTTCAGTGTGTATGCGTGTGTTTGGATGTTTGTGTGTATGTGTGTCTGGATGCTTGTGATATGTGTGAATGCATGTCTGGATGCGTGTGAGTACGTGTTAGTGGATGCGTGTATGTGTGAGTGAATGTGTCTGGATACGTGAGTATGTGTGAGGGAATGCATGTCTGGATGAGTGAATGTGTGTCTGGAAGTGTAGGTGAATGGGTGTATGTGTGGTGCGTGTGGGTGTCTGTGCATGTATGCGGGGAGGTGGGCGTCATGTAAGTAGGGGCGTGGGGGTGTCATGTGAGTAGTGGGGGCGCTGTGACTGTAGGGGGGTGGGGACTGTCAGGTGCTTGCTGGGGGGGAGGAGCCATCTACCAGTGACAGGGAAGGAATTCTCTGTCACTGGTAGCCCTACCGCCATGGTTTTCATGGTGGTGCTACTGCCACGGAAACCATGGCAATAAGCCGGCTCATGATACCACTGGCAGTCCTCTGTGGACCACCGGGTTGTAGATGAACATCTCTGGCCCGGCGGTTCATACCACCATGGTGGTATGGGTGGAGATGTGGCGGCCAACCCGCCACACTCAGAATGTGACGGTCTTCACCGCCAGCCTTTTGGCGGTGATACTGCCACATTAACCCTGGCAGTCATAATGACCACCTATATCCTCTACTTGTACACCCTTGACAATATGCTGTATGTGAGAGATACTGAACAAAAACTCTCCCCCATTATTCACAAACTACTTCACAATGGCGCCATGTCGAGACTACATATTAACTGGTCCAAATCAGTGCACCACAAGACCACTGCTATAATATCCCCCTTACTGGAAGGAGTATTTGTTTAAATACTTGGAAGCATCAACAGGTCAAAACCATCTTGAAGGACCGGTGATACATTAACATGGCAGGAATCGTTGCCCTCATAAAAATGATTATTCTGCCAAAATTACTATTCCTCTTTGTGAATACCCCTTTAAAATGATCCTTTAAAACTTTGCACACACCGCTCATTAAGTTAGTATAGGGTTGCTCTCCCGAGGTCTTTTCGGGAGAGCACGTCAGGGTAGGTTCCCTTGCAGACTGCCGTCATCCACAAATAGTGACCGCTTTCGGCATGCTACTTCCCAAGGGGCCCCCCCATGTACCAAGGGATGGGCGACCATTAGAGGTTTCTGACAATTAGTGAACTTCAATGTAAGTGACTATATGATTTGTTTGACATTTTTGCAAACTTTCGGTAATATAGACAGGAGAAGTCTTATTATGTATTGGTCCTGAAGAAGCGTCATAGGATCTTGTTAGACCACTGTACGCGAAACATGTTGACCATGTCCTAGGAGCCCGACAATAATCTCCTTAAGCTGCAGCACCATGCAGAAAGTGGTTGAGCATTATTCCTAATTTTACACTTTCCTTCTGTTTTTAATCTTGGTCCCGGTCTTATTCCATTGATTAATTAAATTGACTCGCTCCTATTAAGACTGGGAACCAATTTTAGCTTTCACTCTCCTGCCAGGATTAGCGCCTGACCGCAACACCAGGTCTTGTAGTGTCCGCTACCACGGCTGCTACCTAAAAGATCTCCGGCAAAGAGCCCCCTTACGGGGAGCCCGTCAGACATTGCAGCGCCGGTCTGACGAGGAGCTACCAGATGATGAAGCATGACATCCTCTCGGATGTGTGAGGGCTCTTGCTCCTGAACTTTAATGTTCCCCTAGTGATTATATTTTTCCATTTGGAACAGTGTACACCTTTTTTGTATGTTCAGTTAATTGGGAGACCGTACACTGGACCAACTAATCTCCCAGTCCCTCCCTTTGTTGATGTTTTAGAGAGTATACTAGTACCGCCCAGGAACAAGGGTGCCAGGATTACCAACCACGCACTGCGTTTCTCTCAAAAGAAGAGCCCCCACGCAGTCTGCCCATTTTTCCAGTTCCTTATGCCAGGTTGCTAGGCAGGGGTCCAGTGGATACTTCCAGTGGTGGGAGAGCTCTCGTTTGGCTAGAGTCAAGCCCAGATCTTGAAATTTACTAATCACTTTTGTTTTGGAGCTGTGGAGGAACCAGTGCAATAAGTAATGCCCCAGGGATAGGGGGACCTCCTTGCCAGTTTTATGAAAGTAGCTTCTTTCTAGCTTGGTTACCCCCAGTTTTGGCCTGTTTGTCAGAGTGGTTGACTGTTTTCACTGGGGTCCTGCTAACCAGGACCCCAGGGACTGTGCTCTCTCCTCTAAATCCCCACCATTGGCATACTGGGGCCCCCATCTAAGTCCCTAGTATATGGTACCTAGGTACCCAGGGGATTGGGTTTCCAGGGGATCTCTATGGGGTACAGCAGCTACTCTGCCATCCATAAGGAGCCCATGCAAAGGGTTCTGCAGGTCGGGTGCACACACCCGGTTTCACTACAGGTCACTGCACCAGGTCACTGTAAGTCACTCCTATGGTAGGCCCTCTCAGTCCACAGGGCAGGTACCTGTGTGTGAGGGCACACCTGCACTAGCAGAGGTGCCCCCACGAACTTCAGCCCCATTTTACATGAATTTGCGAGTGTGGGGACGCCATTTTACATGTGTACCGGACGTAGGCCACTACCTATGTCCAGCTACATAATGGTAACTCCAAACCTGGGCATGTTAGGTATCAAACATATTTGAATCATACCCCAGTTGTGTTGCAAGTATTGGAAGTATGATTCCGTGCACTCTGGGAGCTCCTTAGAGGACTCCCAGCATTGCTACCACCAGTCTTACAGGCCAGCTGCTGCCATCCCTCAGAGGGGTTTCTGCCCTCCTGCTGCTTGATCTGATCAAGCCCAGGAAGGCAGAAGAAAGGATTTTCTTTGTAAGAGGGAGGTAACACCCGCTATCGTTGGAAATGGCTTGGGGGGGGGGTAGCCTTCCCAACCCACTGGTTTGCTTTAAGGGCACATTTGGTGCCCACCATGCATAAACCAGTCCACACCGGTTCAGGGACCCCCAGTCCTCACTCTGGCACGAAACTGGAATATGGAAAGGAGAGTGACCACTCCCAAGTCCATGACCACCCCAGGGGTAGTGCCCAGAGCTCCTCCAGAGGGTCCCTGGGTTCTGCCATCTTCATTCCAAGGTTGGCAGGGAGCTCTGGGAGCATCTTAGTGGCCCGGCCAGGCAGGTGACATCAGAGGCACCCTCTGATAGGTGGTTACCTGGTTAGGTGACCAAGCACCCTCTTTGGGCTATATAAGGTCTTCCTCTGGGGTGGGTCCTCAGATTCGGCTTGCAAGATTCCAACAGGACTCCTCTGCAACCTCCGCTTTGACTTCTGGCCTCCGGAACCGCGACTGGACCCTCCAGGAACCTACAAGCTGCAGATCCACAAGGAAGACTCTTCTGCAACACTGTATGCAGAACTCCTGCCAGCTTTGCAACATTTTCCCAGCCGTGCATCCTCAAAAGACCAACTCTTCAGCCTGCACAAGAAGAAGAAGGAATCTCCCTTGGGGTGGAGGCATCCCTCCCCTGCATCCGCAGGTACCTGGCTGCATCGACGATCGGCTGCGTGGATCTCCTCTCATCCTGAGTGGCTTGGGTCCTTCATAATCAGTGGTGGTCCAGAGAGTCTCCCTTGGTCCTTTCTACTAGCTGTCGCACTTTGGTGGTGGTAAGTCCTTTCCACTCCACACAAGACAGCACCCCGTGCACCACATTCTTTGCAGCTGCCAAGGCTTGTTTGCGTCACCTCCAAGGGGAAATTAAGGCATCATGTAGCTCCAGCCCCCAGCACTCCCTCCTGTAACTCCTGGACCTATGCGTGGTCCTTTGGCAACGTGGGAGCAACTTCTGTGGTGCTGCATGGGCTGCTTCAGTGACTTTTGTGTCCCTGTCCTGTGGGAAACCAGTGGGTGCTGCCTCTGCTCCTGTGGGCCTTCTGTGACGTGGAGGGTTCCCTGTGACTCCCCCTCCTGGGTAGAGTCCTCCTGGACCTTGCTAGTCCCCGGCAGCATCTCTTTTCCTCCTACTGTGAATTTGCATTTGCCAAGGCTTGTTGGTGGAAATCCTTCACGACACCCGTCTGCAATCCAGCTTCCAGCGCGGGACACCTTTTGCAAGCATCAGGAACTCTTCTCCAGCTTCTGTGCAGTAGTGCTGACCGGTCTTCCTTCTTCGTTGACCAACTCCAAAAGGTACCTCTGGTTGGGTAGTATCTCCTACTTCCCCTTGGCTCCACAGACACTTCTGGACTTGGTCCCCTCTCTCCACAGGTCTCCATCTTCGGTAATCCACTGCTGATTTCTGGCAGGCTGTTCTGGGTGTCTTTTTGTCATCCTTTGGGGAGGTTTGGGGGAAATCCAATTTTCTTACTCCTGCATTCCTAGTCGCTGGAGGATACTGAATTACTTTCCTGTATGGTTTCCTAGTACTCCCAGCTCCCCTCTACACGATTTACTTACCTAGGTGGGGTGCCCTGTGTTCACATTCCACTTTCTTAGTATATGGTTTGGGCTCCCCCTAGGGCTACTATTTCTTATTGCTATTTTACACTGTTTTCCAACCTTTTTATGCCTCTTACTGTTTATTATATTATATTAATATATATATATATATATATATATATATATATATATATATATATATATATGTATATATATATATATATATATATATATATATATATGGTGTATGTACTTACCTCCGCTTGGAGGATTGCCTCTCTAGTATGTTCTGATACTGTGTTCCAAAAATAAAGTACCTTTATTTTTGTGCAACCAAGTGTTTTCTTTCTTGTGTGTAAGTACTGTGTGACTGTAGTGGTATTGCATGAACTTTGCATGCCTCCCAGATAAGCCTCGGCTGCTCATCCACAGCTACCTCTGCAGAGCCTGGCTTCTAGACACTGCCTACACTTCACTGAGAGGGGCTACCTGGACCTGGTATAAGGTGTAAGTACCATAAGTACCCACTACACACCAGGTCAGCTTCCTACACCAGTTATTTCCACAAGTGTATTGGTAAGCGCCTCCCAATAAGTAGTCAGGCAGGGACATTTCCACAGCATGTGCAAAAAATTCACACCTAACTCTGTACATCTGGGCATCAAAATGGCAACTGATTCTGCCCCCGGGGAAGGTAGGCCCTATGCAAGAAGTAAAAGCAAATCAATTTGAACTGTGCATTCCGGGATATGCTTTAGTATGGTCTACCACGGTTTGTCAGCGATAAGGGTGTCCAAGTTGTTTTCCCACTTGGTCCACAGGGCCTCTATTAGGCACAGAGGGTCTGTTTGTAGGCACTGGTATAAGCAGGTAACAGCTCTGAATGTTCCAGCTGATAATGTGCTTTGGTTGCGGTGCCTCCGATACCCAGTGTCAAAGTACAGCCGCCACCACAGGCCCATGTAATAAGAAATGGCCTTGGGGTAAGTCATAGTCTGCCTGCAGATCATCAAAAGGAAGCAAGACTGATTACTTGTATAGGTCTCCCAACTTTGCAACTCCTGCCATTGCAGAGTCTTGTAGTCGTCCACTGTCCCCACCATGTGGCATCGCATGAAGCATTGAGGGTGGAGTTCCGAAGAATAGGGAACCCGTGTTTAGGTTTTTCGTAAACAACAGGCTTAGCATTTTCGGATAACTGCAAACTCCCTACAGTCCTTTCGCAGGATAAGTCAAACTCCCAATAAAGTTGTTACTAGGTCTTATAAGGGTGGTATAGTATGAGCCCAAGCTCTGTCAGGGGTCTGACTGGCAGCAATCAACAAATTGAACCACTGTAGTTGAACGGCCAAGTAATCCAGAGCTGCCATACCCCCTTGTAAGATGGGGCGTTGCAATGTGGCCAATGCCATCTGGTGGCACCCAGTGCCCTATATGAAGGACGTTGTAGTACAGTTGAGTTCTGTGAACAATGTTCTAGGCACCTAAAGTGGGAGTGTCCCAAAGAAGTATACGAATCTGGGTAGGACAATCGTTAGGATGGCTATCCGTCCAGCAGCTGATAGAGAAAGTGCCCTAAAAAACTCCATGTGAGTCTTTAGCTTTCTAGGCGCAAAACCCAGGTTCCCTTCGAACATATCAGGGTTGTCGTGATAAATCTCAAGTATGACAGGCAATGTGACTCCCAGATTAATTGGCCCAACGAATCAGGCGGCTGGATTCCTCCCTTCGCAGGGAACAGTGCTCTTGCTGCTGTAAGACCTTCCACAGTACTGGCAAAGTAGAAGGTTGTCCGCATAGAGCACAATTCTCTGGGTGGTGGGGCCTACCTGGAGGCCTCTATAGGCAGAGCCACAGCGCACCAGGTGTACACAGGGTTCCATAGCTAACGCAAAACGTAAGGGTGACAGTGGACACCCTTGGCGCATGCCCCTTTCAATGGCATACTTATCTGATATTATTCACCCCGTGTGGATTGTAGCGACTGAGTCAGTAGACAGGAGACGGGTCCAAGCAACGAAGGATTGCCCTAGGCTCATTTGGAGTATGACTGTGTAAAGATAATCCCATTCATGGCTATCAAGGGCCTTCTCAGTGTCTACAGCCAGGATTGCGGCAGTATCATGATCATAGGAGGTGACTTCTAGGAGCATTTGCAAGCACCTTATGTTAAGCGCAGTGTTTCAACCTGGTATAAGCAAGCTTGATCCAGGTGGAATAGCTGGGGCGTAAGCGGAAGTAATCTATTAGCTAGTATTTTACTTAAGAGTTTATAATCTATTTTTAGCTTGGACAGCGGTCAGTATGATTTGAAGTCCATTGCTGATTTCTCTGGTTTCTGGAAGGGCACAACCAATGCTTCTTTGGTAGTTTGTGGGAGTCTTTAAGACTCCTTTGCAGTTTTGTAGAGGTCGAATAATCTGGGTGTGAGTTCTGTCACATAGGCAGAGTAAATTTGGCTGACAACCTGTCAGAGCCTGGAACCTTGCCTCTTGTCTGTCCCTTAATCATCCCTAGCACTTCAGGCAGTGCGATGTCCTCTCCCAGCCCCCCAGCCTCTTTGTCCAATAAATTGAGGTGGTCTATCCCCACGGGAAAGCCATGTAGGTGCAAGGAATCATATGGGATTATACTCTTGTAAAGTTCCTGATGATACTGTGCAAAACAATTGTTTATGTCGGCCTGGGAATAAAGCGGGACTCCCCTGCTGCAGGTGAGCTCTATGATGAACGAGCCTCTCTTGGTAGGGTTAGCCATGCTAGTAGGCGGTCAGTGCAGTCGCACTCTGCATGGGATCTTTCCTTGTACGCTCTATAATTAAACGAGCGGAGTCTCTCAGTACATACCGCAACTTGTTCCTTGGCTTGGAGTAATGTGTGGTGGGAATCCAGATGTTCATGGCAGTGTCATTCTGTGTCCCTTAGCATCTGCTCTGCAGCAGCAAGCTCACAGAGCAACACTTTACAGACATTGCATGGCAGAATCAATGGGTGTCCATAGAGTACTACTTTAAATGTGTCCCATTCTACTTGCAGGGAGGAGGTGGTACCAGAATTTGTGGCGAAAAAGCTTTGTATTTTCTCTCGAATAGCTTCTAGGAACTGTGGATCCTTTAGGGACTCAGTTTTGAGTCACCAAGTAGGAATTGAATGGGGCAGTGTGTTCCATCGCAGGGTCAGAAGTGCCAGGTGGTCGGAGATGGTGCAGGTTAGGTATTCTAAATTATGAACCATGGAGTGTGTGTCTGCCGTGTTTAAGAAAGTATCAAGCTGTACATGCAGGTCATGTAAGGGGGAGAAGAAGGAATAGTCCCTACCTTGGAGGTTCCTAGTGCAACAGAAATCAATGATTCCAGTTTTATTGCCATTCTACGAATGCTCAAGCACAGCAATGTATGAGGGAATCCCGCAGCGGGGTGGTAGCGGTCAAGCATGGGGATTGCTATACAATTTAAATCCTCTCTGATGACAGCATGACGGGCTAGGAATAGAGGCAACGGTGTGGGAAGCCTGCCTAGGAATGGGGATTGTTCTGTGTTCAGGTCGTAAATATGTATTATACTAATGTCTCTACCATTGAGTTTGCTAGTCAGGGCTACAAAACAGCCCTCTGGGTCTAACACTGAATGTGTGTACTGGAATGAGACCCTGCTCTAATCCATATCAGTAACCCTCTGGTGAAGGCTGAAAATGCGGTGTAAAAAAGTTGCCCAAACCAGTGGCGTTGTAGTGCCATTCCCTCTTTGGCCGTTAGGTGTGGCTCTTGAAGGAATGCAATATGTATCCCCCGCCGAACAAAATCTGAGAAAAACATATTTCTTTAGGACATAGTATGTATGCCCCTTATATTCCAGGATGTTCAGTTATAAGTGGTGTTTTCTGCCCTGTTGATGATTTGTCTACAGGATGGTCATCAGTTGGTGCAATCACGTGTGGCCTAAGAGCTGCAACAGCACCTCTAAATAGTAATGCTAGGTGTGGTTTCTAACTTGGGAATTCCCACAAAACAAATAATGCAAATGTGAAACATAACATTTCCCCCCAGGACAAGGAGTGTATCTCTCTCCGTCCTAGCCATGATTGTAATTTAAGCATGCTAGAAAAGTCCTGGGAGGTGATGCACAGCCAGTCCCTGGTTCCTGCATTTCAGGAGCCCATACGAATATAGGAAGCAGTATGCTCGCCTCATGATAATAACCCTGAACCCAATAGCTCAATTAACATGCACAAAGTAGTATTATAATGTTACCCACTAGGCTAGAATGCAGAGTGAAGAATCTAAAGCAGGTCATCCACAGTTCTGGGGGTCACGTCCGGCAATATAATGCTTTGTGTTTCCGATATGGAGGAGTTGAGGTCTGTATCAGACACGCCCTCATTCAGCTTACGAAGCGGGCTGATCCCTCTGTGCCAGAGCCACTCAAAGACATCACTGCCTCGACGACCCTCCTGCGCTCTCCCTGGTTCTCATGCGGTAAAGGAGCTATTGGGGTGGTTGTGTGCCGACGGCAGCACGGTTGACATCTCTCTGGTTTTGGCTTGGCTTCCCCACTAGGGTCAGCCTGTGGTTTGTGGTCTATCCAGGACCAGATGTCCACTGGAGACTGAAAGAACCTGACACCCTCAGGAGCAACTACTCATAAATGGGCAGGTTATTGCATCATACATGAGATGCCCATTTCCTGTAGCCTCTTTTTCGTCTCTAAGAACGATGCTGGTTGACGCTGGACCTCCTTGGAGAAGTCCGGGAAGATCATCACTTTAGTATGGACCACAGAAAGTGTTACGCGCTGTCGCGCTTGTTTTAGGATGTGATCGCAGTCGTTGTAGTATAAGAATTGTGCAACTATGGGGCGTCTGGGGCGGCGTTCTCATGGTTACTCTGTGGGCACGTCAGCGCAAAAAATGAGGACAAGCCTTCTGGAGCCCCTTCTGTTCGGAGCCATTGTTCTAGGAACTTTATCATGTAAGCCCCCTCATTCAGGGAGTCCTACTATGCAGATATTGTTATGGTGCGCTCTGTTCGCTGCATCTTCCGCTCTGGCTTCTAGGAGCTTTAGTTGCACCTCCTTGGTGTTCAACTGTCCAGTGCCCGCGTGTAGAGCGGCGTAGATTTCTGCAATATCTCTCTCTGTGGCCGTCACTCTCTTGACCAGGCGTATGTGATCATCCTGTAAAGGGCCCAGATACGTACCAAGGGTGTACATTTTTGCCTCAAGCACCTCGCGCTAGGCACTGATAGCTTGTAGAATGTCTTGTAGGGTCAGAGTATGGGGTCTAGGGCGGCGTGGTCATCTCCCTCTGATGGGGTGGCAGCATCTTCTGGGGGCACCATCCCTCTCATACTCTGGTCCCTCTTGCGTGTATGCTTACCCATACTTGGTGGTGGGTAGGTGGTGGCCACAGATGCCGTGGGGAGCATCAGGAGCAGTCACCAGGGGACAAGAGCAGTCAGAGAGGTCTAACGTCAGAACCCAAGGCAACAGCAGAGGCCTCCCTCCCAGCACCACCACAGCAACTGGCAGCACTCCCCCCCACCTCGAGGTCCATTAGGGCCCCCAGCAGTATCAGGAAGGACAGTGGACTTCCCCCACCACAGACTGTGGCATGTGAGCCCTCTGCCTCGAGCCAAGGCTATAGTCCAGCGCAGTGTGCAGGTCCAGTAGGGCAGGGCCTGTGTGCTGGATGTTTTTCTTTCATGGGCCTCCTCACCATCAACCAGGTTTGTGTTTCCCCGGCTTATTGAGGTATGCGCAATGGGCTCCCCCACCTCAGGTCACAACGCGTGGGTCCTCCACAGGCAGGAGCCCCACCAAACCTCTCAGGGTGCAGGAGAAGAGACCAGGCTCCAGGGCAATTGACCAACCCAAGACACAGAGCCCTAGAGAAATTGCTGTCCTATCGTCCAGGGAGAAGAGATCCCCCTGCGGGTAGCACTCCAGCATTGTGGCCCCCTGAGCCCGCCACCCCCATGTTGGCCACTCTCTGCCTAGTCCACAGCAGGGCCCCCGCCACTGGTTGTGGTTCATGGGCCCACCAGCAGCAGAAGCGCAACCAGTCTTCACAAAGGGCGGTGGGGGGGGGGGGGGGGGGGGGGGGGGGGGGGGGGGGGGGCCCAGTGCAGACCAGGAAGCCTCAGTTCATAGCTCTAAAATGAGGAGGTCCTGCACAGGGTGTGCGTACAGTCTGTTGTAGGCCTTGCAGGGCCCACATCACCAGCAGCATGCGCCTTAACTCAGCGGGCCCAACGTATGCTGAGGTGTCCCCCTTCAGTGGGCCTCCCACCGCCTCCTCCCAGCATGTGGTCAACCGCTCACCACCTTGTCATGCTGGCAGCCCCCAGCTGGGGCCGCAGTTCTTCAGAGTAGTGCTGAGGTGGAGTTAGAGTCGCTCCTCTTCACCAGTCCATTTCCCCTGTACAGCAGCTCTCCTCATCCCCCCCCCAGCCGAAGGACCTGCCTCAGGTGACTTGGCCAGATTGTCTGATGGCAGCTGCCAAATGAGCCCTATACCGCCGAAGGCCTGGGTGGCACTGCAGCTCCACAGTGTGTATCAGTGTGTCTGGTAAGTTTCTAAGGGATGCCTGGGATGGAGAGGGACAGGATTTATACACGTGGAAGGGTAGGGGCTATAAATGAGGGGCATGATGGTGCTGGATGGGGCAAAGGTCGCCGGAGCAATTGGGGAGACATCCTACTCCATGCGCTGCTGGCCATGCCACCATGTTTGTGTTTTTTTTTCTTGTTACTTCGATAGCTATAAGGTATCATAACACAGGTTTGACAGACATCTTTGTGGGTCAGGTGATGCAATGACCAGAGCTTCCCTTAGAAAATATAAATGATCCTTTTACTAATTTTAGACGTTTTACACAACCCTCACCATACTTCTTCCTCCATTGTTACATATGCCTTCTTGAGTTAATCTACGAATTAGCTAAGAAAATGTGTTTTCGCCTTAGAAAGAGGAGAATCACAGCGGACAGAGCTTCATGAGCCAAGCCGTCATTATCTGAACCAGGACTGTAGATGAACACAAATTTCTACTGAAAAAAATCTTAACTAGCTTGTTCTCAGTTTCTACACTGAAAATCTAACAAGCTCATCCCAATAAAAATCTAATTTCAAATTCTCCTTTTTTCAAGAATAATCAGAGAAAATCTGAATAAAATACCCATAAAAATTAGCAAATCCTAAGAAACTTTGGGTTTCTATAACTGTTGAGGGAGATGACAGGCTTAGTACATCCTCTACCATCTTTGGATCCAGAGACCTGCCCCTTAGGGGGACAGTGCAAATCCCAGACATGCTACTTCAGTCTGTGCAAACATTTCGCTGGTTTACAAGTTAGATGGCTCTCTCCTAACCACCGTAAAATGCCACAAACATTTTGGCAATGTTCTTCCATGGACCTGGAAAAAAGTAATCAAGATAGCTAAATATGTTATGTGAGGATTCATGATGTGTAAGATGTTTTCCAGGAAACAGAGAAATACAGAGGATGCACTGCTTTGGCCAAAATGCGTACCCAATACTCAAAATGTCAGAACACTGTTTGCAACTTATCTCCTCTCATCCTGAGCTGTGTGGATCCTGCATAACAGGTGGTGGTCTGGAGTAGTCCTCTTTGCCAGCTGTCCAGCTTCAGTGGAGGAAAACCCTTGCCTTCCCACGCAGGACAGTACCCCATGCACTGCGTCTCTTGCAGCTACCAAGGCTTGTTGGCATCTCCTCCAAGGTATCTTCAAGCTCTGTGTTGCCCCAGCCCCCAGCACTCCTTCCTGTGACGCACAGCTCTCTGCATGTTTCTCCTGCTTCTCGTGCTCTGAAACCCATCTCCAGTTGTGCAGAGTGGGCTCCTCTGCGACTCCTTGTTCCTCTTCCAGTGGGTCTCCAGTGGGGGTGCCTCTTCTTTGGGCTCTGTCTTACTGAGGGTCCCTCGAGGACTCCCTCCATAGGTTGAGCCCTCCTGGACCTTGCTGATACCCGGCAGCTCCACTTTTGCTTCACTGCGACTTCTGCCTTTGCCAAGGCTTGTAGGTGGCTTTTCAACGCCACTAACAGACTGCAATCATCCATCCGGCATGGGATGTCGGCTGCATCCTCCAGGAACTCTTCACCTGCTCCAGGGCAGCATTCCTGACCGTCTTCACCCTACTGTCAACCAGCTCAGACATCCACAGTTGGGTGGGTAGGGGCTCCTGTCCCCATTGGACTCTTTTGTAACTTCTGGATTTGGTCCCCTTCTTCCACAGGCCTTCTTCTTCAGGAATCCACCGCTGGTTTCTTGCAGTTTTGTCTGGGTGTTGCATTTTCTTTTTTCCTTCCTTTTGTGTGTGGTTTGGGGAAAATCTAGTAACTTACTCCTTTCTTCCTGGTCGCTGGGGGGGGGGGGGTAATTGTGTTACTTACCTCTACACATTCCACTTACGTAGGTGGAGGTCCTGCATTTGCATTCCATTTAAAAAAAATATATGGTGTGGGCTCCCCCCAGGGTCACTTTTGTCTAATTGAATTTTCACTATTTTCTATTGCTTTTTATGCCTATTACTGATTACTAGTGTACATATGTAGTGTGTTACCTCTCTAGTACTTTTTGGTAATAGTGTCACTAAAATAAATAAAGTACCTTTATTTTTCTAACACTGAGGTGGTCATTCAGAGTTTGGTGGTAACCTGACCGCCACGCCGACGGTGGTGGTGGTGGTGGTGGTGTTACCACCGCTAGGGTGGCAGTGCAGACTGCCATATAATGAGTAAGGCAGTGAACCCAACGCAACACAAACAACTGACCGCCAGTACCGCCACCGCCAAGGAGCAGCATCCGGCGGCGGTAGGCAACTTCAGGCTGCGCAAACCAATACCCCACCCATTACATTCAGTCACCACAGCACCAGGATATCTGGGGGGCTGGCCATGACGAAAATCCTGGCTGAAACAGAAAGTACAAAAGGAGACACCCCCTCCAGGCACAGAGACGCAGCCGCCATGGCAAACAAATGGCTAGTCTTCCCAACGTTGTATCTCACCATACACCGTCAAGGCCAGCGACAACGCCCAAAACGCCAACTGTAAGTATGCCTAGCACAGAGTGGAGGAAATGGCAGTGACACACTCTCACACACAACACACATTCCCCACAAAGACAGCGAAGGCCACACACACAGGCACACACAAAATACGTCAAAGCCAAGTACCAAATACACACAAAGCCAAGCAGATGCGTACCAAACATGCAGCACAACGCACACCAACACAGTCATACACAATACCCCATAACCACACAACAACTAGACCACAAACACCTCAATGCAGGCATAGACAGGCACATTGTGAAACACCACACAAACACGCACCATAAACTGTATGTAGCAATGACACAGTCAACAGCAGTGAACACACATCCAAACAATGACACAGGTGACATCACATACAACCAACATACAAGGAAATCCACAGATGCAGCACTATACACACGGACGCACACCCCATACAATCCCACAAGCAAGCACCCAGACACATAACATGCACATGTCACAATCTATCTACCCAGCACATGCAACAACACAGACACAACCCATACACAGACCACACACACCGTTGCACACAGATGTCACACCACCATGTAAAAGGAAACCAGGACAAGCATTTCAACTTGCCAAGCAAAGCGATGTGGGCAGATGTATTTTTAAACAAAATCTAAAAATAAACTATATACAAAATGTGCCAAATGGCAAGTCCAATGTCCGGAAATGCAGGACACACTGTCCATATATCATGGGCCCAACTTGACTCCTGGCAGTAAATAGGCCTCCACGTCATAGGGGCATCAATGGGACAGGAAGGCACCTCAGGGGTTTGGAGTGGGGGTGGCTTTGATTTGGAAGGGGCATGTCTCGGCTTGGGAGGGGAGGCTTTTTTGCTGGGTGGAGGAGCAGGGGAAACACCATAGGGGGCACCCGAGGAATGGGAGGTTTGAGGTCAAGGGAGGGGCAGGGGGACAAAGGCGGCAAGGAAGATTTTATTTTTGTTTTTTAGCTACACAGGGTCGTCACATTATTGAGAGTGGAAGCAGAGGGAGTGCTCATCTGATGTGTTGGTGTGCTGTACGTGGATGCTGGTGTGTGCAAGTCTGGTGGGTGAATGTTGGGTGGGTGAGTGGGTGCATGTGCATTCATTAGGAGGAGGGGGTAGAAATTCAGGGAGAGGCAATGGGAGATGTGTGAGTGAATGTTGGGGTAGTGTGTGCAACAGCAGTGGATGTGCTGCAGGTGGCAGAGAAGGTAGTCATGGTGAGTGTGGATGTGGTGTGTGGGGTGGGTATCTGAGTCTGCTGTTATGGTGGTTGAGGGTATGATAGGAATGCTAGCAGGACCAGTGAGTGATGATGCAGTGCTGGCAAGTGTGAGTGGTGATGTGACTGTAAGGGAGGCAGTGTGGGAAGTGTCGGTTGTGTATGTGCATGCTGTGGGTTCATTTGTGGTGCTTATGTCGGTCTTTGCGCACCTTGTGTGTTGTAGTGGATGTATGCTGGTCTGTAGGTGTGCCCTGGACAGGTGTAGGGAGAGAGGTTGTGGTTTGGGAAGAGGTAGCTGGAAGGGGGACAAAAGATGAAGGGAGACTGGCTGCCATCAGCAAGGTGATCAGAGCCTGAAACTATCTGTGTAGGACAGCCAAGGCACAGTGAATGCCTTCCAGGAACACATTGGACTGCTGCATCTGGGATGCCAGTACCTGGAAGGCATTCACAATGGTTGTCTGCCCCACAGAGATGGACCTCAAGAGGTCAATAGCTTCCTCACTGAGGGTAGCAGAGCTGACTGGGGGAGGGGCAGAGGTGCCTGTGGCGAAGGGGGTGCATTCTCTCCTGGGTGAGTGGGCACGGGCAACTGGGTGGGGAGCTACAGGGAGGGCGGTGCTGGTAAGGGGGGGGTAGCGGACAAGGATGCTGCTGGTGTGGTCCCAGATGGGTCCGCCACCATCAGGGAGCCTCCATCGGAGGAGGAATCTGTATCAAATGTGGTTGTTGCTCCAGTATCCCCTGTGGTGCTCCCCTTGCCCTCCATCCCACTGGTCCCTTCGGCTTCACTGGTGCCAGCCTCCTGTGTCCTGTGGTCTGCTGCATCCCCACTCGCCGGTGTCCTTCCTCCTTCGCCAGATGATGAGAATGCACACATAGCCAGAGGTGGGAGAAGGAGGGTGGGAGAAAATCTCACCTGACCACGTAAATCCCAAGTCGAGTGAAGGTCACAGTACACAACCATGCAGAATTCACCTAACGGTCTACACTTACCCCCCTTGTGGCCCCAAGTGCCCATCTAACTCTAGATAGGACCTCTGCAGTCTTCCGGGCTCAGAGTCTCAGGTACTCCCACTGTTTCCTGCAGTGGTTTCTCCACTGGCTATGGACCCCCAGGGTCTTCCTTGGCGATGGCTCTTTATAACCCTTTTTTCTGGTGGGCACCGACGTGCATGGGAAACATTCCAAAAATGGTATCCAATACAGCTGCAACCTTTGGAAACACACAACATACACGGACCACGCACACTGCTAATATACCACACACATCATGTGCATGCAAAACCCCAAATCAGTCATAACATGTCAATGTGCACACACACATTCATCATCAAACACCACCCGAAATGTGGGACAAAGGACGTTGTACTGACCTGTTGCCCTGGAGCACTGTACAATCCCCTTTACAGGGGTAGGACCCCTTCCACCAATTTATACACCTCCTCGCTTGTAAAGGCTGGGGCCCTATCCCTGCAGGGCATGCCATCGTTGCTCCAAGATTCAGAACACAGCAGCACACAAAGTGGAAGTCTTCTTTGTCCGAATGGCAGGAGTCAAGTGAGCTGGCCCATACAAAATAGCGGTTACGACGGCAGCAGCCATGACAGGCACCGCCGGTAGGGATAGTCATTGGTCCAGTTTCCCATAGACATCAATGTCATCCAATAAGTTGCACGGCGGTTCAGACCGCCTTCCGCCATGACAACTGCCACCGGCAGAATGAGGTCACTTCCGTTAAATGCATGCAGGATAGGCAGATGCCATTTTAGTGCGTTACATAACTGTCCTGGGTTCACACTGCGTAATTACCTGCATATCGTCACAAATTGATTCATTTCGGTTACACTTTGTGGATAATCACATATATAGTGAGTGTCAGGTGCCATTACCACCCTTGCCACTACATTTGTCAGTATTGAGAACCCATAAGGTGGAACACATGGAAGGTGTATGTTTAGATGTCCTGTTCACATCCATTGTCACAGAGATTATGTGGCATTGTCTGGTTAGGAATGGAGGGTGGAGTAATGGGTCTTCCCACAACATGACAGCCAACTTACATGACCTCGTGATAGTTGTATGTCATACTTGGTGCAAAACATTGTGAGAGGTTCCCAGATTGTTGTTTGTCTCCCTGCCTAGATATCACCAAAATGGAGTGATGAGGAATGTACCAGTTTACCGGCCACTCGTAGATCTTGAAACCATGGAAGAGAGCCACATCATACTGACCTATCGACTGAACCATTTGGGCATCAGGGAACTGGTTGCCCAGTTGAAGGCAGACCTCCTGCTGGCTTTGAGAAATCCCATGCCATCCCTCCAACAGTCCAGGTATTGTCAGTCGTGCATTTTCTGGCAAGTGGCTCTTTTCAGGTGACTGGTGGTCTGGCTGCAGGGATGTCACAGCTCAAGTTCAGTAAGGTGTTGCAAGATGTGCTTGATGCCCTACTCAAGCATGTGAACAGGTACATTAGGTTCCCACGACATGCAGAATTGGCCACTGTTAAGGCAGTCTTCTACAATATATCAAATGTCCCACATGTAATAGGGGCCTTTGATGGAACACACATCGCCTTGGTACATCCCAGGGCCAGTGAACAAGTCTACAGAAACCAGAAGAGTACGTAAGACGTTCAATGTACAAGTGGTGTGTCTTACAGATGAGTACATAACACATGTAAATGCAAAATTCCCTGGATCAGTACATGATTCCTATGTCCTGAGGAACAGCAGGGTCCCTGCATTGATGTCATAGCTACAGGGAGAAAGGGCCTGGGTCATTGGTATGTGTACTGCTCTCCATGTCAGACGTTTGTACCCCTCCCTACACAGTCTGTACTCTGCATAGCATTGTTACCTACAGCCATGTTCCCTGTTCCACGCAGGTGACTCCTGATACCCCAACCAGCACTGGCTCCTGACACCTGTTAGACGTCCAACTACAGGAGGAGAGAACAGGTACAATGAGGCACATGGCCGGACAAGGAGTGATTGAAAGGACTTTTGGTCTCTTGAAAGCTAGATTTCTCTGTCTTCATGTGTCCAGTGGTGCCCTACAATACAGTCCAGGGAAAGTCTGCAAGATCTTTGTTGCATGCTGCATGCTCCATAATCTGGCCCTCAGAAGGCACATCCGACTGTTGGAAGAGGGTGACATTGATGCTGGAGCAGTGTTTGTGGCCGGTGACTTTGATGCTGAGGAGGAGGCAGACTAGGATGAGGCACATGACGACAGGACTGACCTGATTCATCACTACTTTCAATGACGTACAGGTAGGTGTGATTTGTATGTCATCTGCACTTGGAATATGTATTGTTAAAGCCAGTCTGTAACCAGATTTTGCATGCATCAAGGTGGGTGTGGGGACTACAGCCTTCCATCTTGGTTTCTGACCCTGAAAGGGAGCTGACTTACCATGACAGGTAGTGGAAATGCATTGTTGCTAAAGACGTGTGGAATGCTGGTGCCATTACGGAACATCCTTATGGTTGTACCAAAGGTTTTCAGCCCTCAGTCTGCCTGTTTGGGTAAATGGAAGGGGGGGGGGGCTTATCAGTCTTGTCCTGCTATGTAGGCATGTCATGCTGCATTGTCAGCTGATGTGGGGCAACTACCTGTTCCAGACTACTCATGGAGGTGAACAGTAGAGGATGTTACCTATGTGACATCTTTCCTGTCCTACACTTGTGTGTGAGTGACAATGCAGGCCCTTACATATGTGGTATCAGAGCTGCTGGGACATTCATCCTGTGTTTGATGTATAACTGTGTATTACACACCTTACAACATTGTGCCTAATTCCACATAATTTTCCCTCTTCGGGTCACATCTTTGTTTGCGATCTGCTTTCTGAATTGCCTGCTGGCATCGTTGACACTGGATGTTACAACAATATGGATGTACTTACACACCTGCTGGAGTATCTCACTACATCCGTCATTAACATTACTGTTGTGCCGACGTGTATATATTTGTTACTTGTAAACAGAATTGCCACTACAAACAATGAAGTCATGCGCCATAACTTGTGAAAGTTGGTGATTATTTAGTGTATAACATCACAGTCCTGAGGAGTGGGGTAATGGACTATGTGAAGATCAGAGTGGGTGGTACAGCGGTTTGTTTCACAGGTTCTGTATCGATTTGCCTCAGAATGATGGGAACTTGTTATTGGACAGCAAACAGGGTGTAACAGTAGCACACAAGGGTGACAGTTCAGGAGAGGGCTCACTTCCAGGCGGGGGGACAGGTCTTTGCCTCAGGTCCTACAGGATGTCTGGATGGCCGACCTCTTTTACAGCAGGGGGGTTAGGGGGAGGGGGTCCCTCAGCTGCAGGGGTATGGGTGCTGCTGGTGGCCTGTGGGTCCTCCTGCTGGGCCTCCATTCCAGTAGCAGGCTGTAATGTGGAGGGCAGTAGTGTTGACTGACTAATGGATAGGGCCTGCTGTTGGGTGGAGGACGTCTGCAGGATGTGGTTCAGTTTCTTGAACTCCCATAATATGGAGACCATGGTGGTATTGAGTGCCTACCACGGATGCATGGCCTCCTGGAGGTATTCCCCCTGCAGCCTTCAGGTGCCCTGCAAAGTGGTCAGTATCTGGCTGGTAGTTGCTGGTAAGCTCCCAGGACTCTGGAGACGGCCTCCTGGCCAGTCGTATCCTGTACCTGCCTCGTCCCTTGGCCCACAATTGCCCTCCCACTGGCTCTTGCCCCCTGTGCCTGTGCCCCTGGTAAAGTGTGCACCCCTCCCACTGACACCAGGACCGTCATTTTCTTCACTTTGCATCGTTGAGTCCTGCCCCTGTCCTATGGGGCACACTGATGATTGATGTGACCTTGGGACACAGGTTTGGGAGGGTGGGCTCAGCTGTGCAATGTATGCCACAGGGGAGGTTGTTTCAGTTGTGAGCAGGGTGAGGCTGGTGGTGGTGGTGGACTGACCACTCATGCCTGATGGGCCAGGTTCGTCATCCATAGCCAGACATCCAGGTGATTCCTCCACTATTGGACCTGCTTCCAGGCCTTGGCTTTCTGTCACTGGCCTCCTCTGTTGTGTGGCAGTACTTGGGAGACCTGTGGAATGAGAGTTATTGTGTCACATAATGGCATGGTAGAAGTTATAGACATGGTTGTATGCCATCATTGACTGGATGAGCAGGGCAGTAATGGCATTGACAGTTACTAGCCCACAGCTTGTGTTTCCATCAGTGGAATGTTGCAATGGTCCTATTTTGGGAAATAGTTTATATTCGTCTTGCTACTGTCATTGCCATGTACTGATGTGCATTTCAAATACTTTTCGGTGAAGGGAAGTGACATGGTTTAACGTGCAAGGGCAGAGATATGCAGGGATGTAGCAGTAATGCAAGGTTAGGGAGTGTTGCATTGTGGTAGTTGTAGTACTAGCTGCAGTGTGTGGTACCCATGCACTAGGTGGGCCTTTGAGGGAATGGTGTCAGTAGGGAGCTGTGGCATACAAGGGTGGGCATTGGGTCCATGGTGGGTTTGTGCACGTTAGGGTGGTGTGAGAGACTGGTGGGGGTACATATTGGCTGGGGTGTGTAGTTGACTTACCAGTGTCCAGTCCACTAGGTATTCCTGTCAGCCCTTATGGGTGTAGGATGGCCAAGACCTTCTCCTCCACTATGATAATTCTGGGGGAGGCAGTGGGGGCCCACCACCAGTCCTCATGACGGCGATTTGGTGTCTGGAAGCCATGGCCCATACCTTCCCCCGAAGGTCGTTCTACCTCTTCCTAATGTCCTCCCTTGTGCGTGGATGGTTCCCCACAGCATTCACCCTGACAACTATCCTCTGCCATAAGTTGTTTTTCCAGGCAATAGATGTCTGCTGGACCTGTGCTCTAAACAGTTGCGGCTGAACTCTGACAATTTCGTCAACCATTACCCTCCGCTCCTCATCTGTGAATCCGTTTTTTTTTTTTTTTGTGATGGCATGGTGGTTGGGCTGTGGGTGGGGTGGGGGTTTGTGCAGGGATGCTGTGTGTGCTGTTTGTTGTTGTGGGTTTGGCTAATGGGATGTGCATGTGGTTTGTTGTGTTTTTGTGCAGTGGTGTGTTAAGTGATGTGTGTTCGAGTGATGGGGCCTGTGATATCTAGGTGCGGTGCCTTCTTTCAGTGTTTTCTTGCCTTGCTCTAACAAAGTTTCTGGGTGCAAAGGGTTCTGGGTATATGTGGGTGTGTGTTTTGTAGTGCTGTGGTCAGGTGTATGTGTATCAGGTGTGGGGTAATAGTATTGTTTAATGTGGTGCAGTGTTCTGGTGGAGGTGCATTTTTTCCCCCGCAGTGGTTCGGACCGCCAATGGAATAGCGCCGTGTTGAGACTCTGGTGCAGATTTGTGATTCAATATTTGGTAGGTGGGATGTTCTCAGAGTGGCGGTGCTGGTGCTGCAGACGCCTCCTTCATGCCATCGTTTTGGCTAATGGTGTCATTTTTTGGGTAATGTTTGGGCAGAGTTGTGTTGGCGACTCATAATGCGGCAGTCTTTCGGCACTCTTCGGTAAAGACTCCCAAAGTCAGAATGACCACCTGAGTGTTTTCTTTCATGTGTGACTACAGCTTCCTAAATTGGTGGTGTTGCGGTGGGATAAGCACTAGCAATTACCTTATCACTCTGTCACTTGGTGCTTTCCACAGGAAAGACCACCTACTGACTAAGAGTGCACATTGTACCTAGTGTCAGGGAGTTAGTCTCTTAAGTATGGATAAGCTAGGGGTCTAGGCATAGCCTCTCCAAAGAGGATTGGAGCAAGCTCTAAGTTATAGTAGTTAGGGATCCTACACTACTCTAGCTAGCGGACAGGTCTATAGCAGGGCACACCTCTCCCTCGTTATGAGAACCTGACCTTCCAAGAACTTGAGGAGATGTGTGCTGAGAGAAAGCTTAAGGCAGGGAGAAATCCCAATAAAAGTATGCTTCTGGGCCTACTCCTCCAGGATGACCAGGAACATGCTGGTAACCAGGAGGAGGAGGAAGAAGAAGTAGAGTCTGACCCTCCAGCGCTAGAAAAGGAAAATGTAGCTACTGAGGTGGGTCAGGAAGAACCCAGGGAGGTTCAGAGAATCTCTAGGCACACCCACAGTCCTGTTAACAGCACTGTTAGCAATGTAAAGAGAGGGGGGTGGGGGGACGTTGGGGGAAGGTCACACCAGTAGATCCACCTTTGTTACTAGAGGGCTGGTTGAAAGGGTGTCCAAGGTTAGGAACAGGTCCTTCTCTGCACACTCATATCTCCTCAGTATCTGAGGGGACCCACTGCTCAACTCCAGGTGAAGATTCCCTAGATAGGGAACTCAGGAAACTGATGCTGGAGGAGGCCATGCTGAGGCTGCAGCATCAACAGCTAACCCTAGGTAGACCTTGGCAGGGGGCATGGCTTTCCACCCAAGATGGCAGACGTGTAGCAGAGGGGCTCCCAGTCCAGCCCCGGTTAATCTGCAATAATCCTACAACGCCAGTAAAATGCCATTCGTCTAAACTGTTGAACTGAGCGTGCTGAATCGGTAATGCTGCAAAAACAGCCGGTGGGGGGTGAACGCAAAGGAGAGACGCGAGGCGGGCTGGGCCCGTTGCGCAGCCCTTCACTGCTGGGCCCGACTGCCCTGCTGCCTACGAGAAGCCATGCTGACCCAACCCTATGTGATCAATGCCGGGGGAGACTGGAGCCTAAGGATCAAGCAGAGGTGAGTTGGAGCAGAAGGGTTGCTCAACATGTGGCGGCCGCCGGTGTGCTCTTCACCGCTGCATAAAGCGGGATGCCGGAGCTGGAGGCTGCAGAGTAATCAACTGTGCCTTCTGGTTGTGTAGGGGTGGAGGTGCCGTCTGCAACATCAGACCCGAGTTGGGAGGAGGATGAGTGGGAGCGGACGGGCCGCTGGACTCGCTGGGCCCCGGAACGCGCTCCTCACCCCCACCAGCTGTGGTGACAAACCACAACGCTACCATGAGGATTTGATTGTTTCTCGGAGAGGCCTGGTTGGACCCCTTGGGGATAAGGGACCAGCGGCTTTGTCGGCGGAGTAGAGGGGGGGCACAGGTGCAAAAGAAGTTGAATTTATGGGGCACGCAGACCATTTTAGAACCAAGGCCTATGCAGACCAGAGCATGGTCATGATGGCAGGCAGGGTGGCACTCACAATCCAGACAGTATTCCTCAGGGCTAGATGCAGATAGTGTGATGGTGGAGGAAAATGGGCTAAGGGCAAACATGATACTCCCTGCCGGTAATTATATCTGGAAAAAATACGACCAAGTGGTGAAAATTGATTAAAGCAGCTACTTCTTGTGAAATCATGGGAACTGGTGGGGCGGTTAACAGCATGGGAGATTACACACCGGCCTCTCGACTCTACCAATCTTCTGCAGGTAATGACTGGCACCCACTGTTGGCGGTGACACTTATAACCAATAAATTGCATATACCATTCTGTGCAGTAGAGGGATGGGGAAGTCTAAAGCAAAACCTGAGTCAAGAGTTCTCAAGCGCCCTCCTGCTCGTCGCCTTCTGGTGATTCCATGACTCAGATTTCCCTGTCCTGTATCCCCTCCACCCCCACGGCACAGGAGCTGCCCCAATACAAATTAGACCTGATTTTTCAGGAGATTTGGGAGTCCCGACTGGCCACTGAACAGAATGCAATGGGGTAGAATCCTGATGCCAATACCCACCTGGAGACTACAGCCTCCTTATTTAGAAGATGCACCCTTTCGGAAAACACTATCACAGGCAATACATAATTATTATTATTTTTTTTAGAAAATACAGGAACGGCCACCTCGTTGATACAGGAGTGGGAAGCTTTTAAAGGTAGTAGGTGCGCGTAACTAAATAATGCGAGCCCTGAAAATAGAAACATCAATGGCTTGTGCTGAGCACGCGGAGGCAGATCCAGTGACATTACAGGAGACGAGGATGGCACATGCGGAGCACCTAGAGCGCTTACAATGACTACATTATGAGGCATATATCCAAAGGACGCACAAAGAAGCTGACAAATCCGGTGCACTACTGGCACGATTAATACACCCCACTCCTCCCGAAACCCCTAATCTTGCCATTCATTCCAAATCACAAGGAGTGGTAAGTATGCAACTGGGTATAAATACAGTGTTTCAAGACTTTTATGCTTATCTTTATACATCCCCAACATCTACTCCTGACACAGTCCTGATAGAATACCTGAATAAGGCTTGCCTACCCCAGATAACACCACAGGTTCGCGAGGAGTTGGGCTCTGACCTTACAGAGGAGGAAATCAAGGGTGCAGTACGAGATGTGTCACGTATTAAGATGCCAGGATCCGATGGATTGCCCATTGAATTTTACAGTATCTATATACACAAACTAACTCCACAACTGTTGAAATTATATAATCACTCGCTACAGGGGAGGCAATTGCCCCCCACAACGCGGCAAGCTGTGGTTACATCTTTACTGAAACCAAATAAACCACCACTGGAGTTTACCTCATACAGACCTCTGTCTCTTCTGCATACAAAATTTTAAGCAAAATCCTAGCAAAGCGACTTCTCCCACACCTACCACAAATACTGCATACTGTTCAAAGCGGTTTTGTACCAAACCGTAACACTTTGCTCAATATACACCGCTTATTCCACGTCATGCATAGTTTGCGTGAAAAACACCCACACGCAGGCTGCCTATCCTTAGATATACGCCATGCCTTTGACACACTGAGCTGGGAGTTCCTGCACTTACCCACTACGGGGTGCCGGCCTCCTACATTGAATGGGTGCGTCTACTATACTCGCTACCTACAGCAAGGGCAAAAAAAGGGAAATGCATCTCAGAACCATATAACATCTCTTGAGGCACGCTTCAGGGCTGTCCCTTATCGTCCTTGTTATTTGTAATAGTAATTGAACTCTTAGCACAATTACTGCAACAGAAAGCACCGGACTGGGGCATCCCGTTTCGAGGCAAAGTGCAGGCTACTTCTCTCAAATGCAGATGACATGATAGTATATATCAGAGATATACAACAAGATATGTCCAAAATAGCAGACGAGCTGCATGCATTCGGCAGACTCTATAGTCTGAAAATAAACCCTGCGAAATCATGCGCTTTTGCATTTCAGCCTCTCTTGGAACCGCAGACACTAGCGCTGGGAGATGACCGGATCCCAGTGGCAACCCAGATGTTTAGCTATTTGAGGATCAATATATAGAGATCTACGAGATCTCTTAGATGGTAGCTTGCAATGGGCGATTAATTCCATTAAGACACAAATAGCCTTTTGGATTACATTCCCCTTTAGGTGTCAGGTAGACTGGCACTGGCAAAAATGGTCCTCATCCCGAGATTATTATATTATTTCTCTAATCTACTGGTAGTAATTTAGGCCACAGTCTTTACCAACTTGAATACTTTATTAATCGGGTTGGAATGGGCGTTGCAGAATAAGTTAGAAAAAATTGCAGCTGCCGGTGTTGGAAGGGGGAATGAGTGCTCCAGACCTCAAAGCGTATTGTATAGCACCGCAATTGCAGTGGTTGGCGTACTGGTTGGCAGGCTACAGTTTACATGAAACAGGTTATACACCGACACAGATACAAAATGGGCAATTACATAAGCTGTTATGCCCTAATACAGCCATACCAAGCCGGGTCAACATTTTGTTGCGAGTAGCCATGGCATTCTGGCAGATGTCCCTAAGATACACACAGATTTCAATTCCTTACACTCCTCATATACCACATATATATGATGGATTCTACTGGCAATGGGAACCTTATCTCAGAGGTTACAGCCTGGGGAGCAGTCAGAGAGTATGATTGTTTCCAAGCAATTTGCGGATGGAGCACTGATGCCTCATTTGGACTTTGTACAGAGACAGACACACTGTTCGTAATCCATGCAGGCTTAATTCAATAGGTCTGCCAACACTTGGCACCTGATGCTGTTGAACGTACATTTGAGTTCCCCAATGTGTTGCATATGGTAAGCCAAGGTACACACCTAATTCGATGGCTGTATAGAGGCCTAAGAGCACAATTAGGAATATTGCTACAAACACTCCGTCAAAGATGGGACACAGATCTCAACCGTATATTACAGGACGCAAAACGGAAGAGACCGCTAACACCCCCCAAAATTATATCCAGAAACTCCAGATTTAAATTTATACAATTCTCTATACTTCACAGGGCATACCTTACCCCACATAATATCAATAAAATACACCCAGATGCAGGTGCGAGCTGCCCCTGCTGCCAACAAATGGACGCAGATCT
The DNA here is from genome assembly GCF_031143425.1 of Pleurodeles waltl. Taxonomy (NCBI): domain Eukaryota; kingdom Metazoa; phylum Chordata; class Amphibia; order Caudata; family Salamandridae; genus Pleurodeles; species Pleurodeles waltl. The sequence continues at coordinate 893,559,297 of NC_090449.1, read as the reverse complement.
ATTACACAGGCTTTGGAATTGCACATGGTTATACACACATATGGGGTGGAAATAGCACAAATACTCAAGGGGGTAACAAAACATGAATATTGGCCGAAACCAGACACTTGTATCGTAAGTTTATACACTAGAACACGAAAGACAGGAGTGTCCATGTGTTTTCCTGACTTGGCGCTCATACTTGCACGCCGGGCTATCACACGTCGCTGGAAGTCACCTGTTCCCCCCCCCCCCCCCCCCACCCCCAAGATAGCACAGTGCAAATTGGAAGTGATGGAATGGGGCCAGGTTGAGAGCAAGTCACTGCGTAGAGAGGAATATAGGCGGTTACGCAAAACCTGTATCTCCTCTCTGGCAAGGGCAGGGACAGACTCCTGACTGTCAGAAGAGGATGCTGACAATTACAACGTTTTCAAATAAGCACTCCTGGATGGATTTGGTCTCACCACTGAACAGTACAGAATCAAGTTCAGGGAGACCAGGAAAGAGTCCTCCCAAGATTGGGTAAACTTTGTGGACTGTTCTGTTAAGGATTTAGAAGGCTGGTTACTTGGCAGCAAAGTCAGTGACTATTGGGGCTTGTAAAATCTGATCCTGAGAGAACATATTTTGGACAACTGTGTGTCTGATTTGTTGCACCAGTACTTGGTAGACTCAGATTTGACGTCTCCCAAATAATTGGGATGGAAGACCGACAAATGGGTCAGAACTAGGGAGAGCAGAAACGCTCATACAGAGGGTAACAACAAGAAAAAGGAAGCAGGTAAGTCTCAGACAAAAGTAAGGAGCCTTCATCAGGCCCACAAAACCTTTCTGGGGGTGGATCTAAAACCTCTCCCTCTTCTTTCCATGTTAAAAAGCCGTGGTGCTGTATGTGCAAAATCAAAAGCCATAGGCCAGGAGACAGCTCCTGCCTTAAGAAGGGCACCAAGCCACCCACCACTACAAACCCCACTTCTACTTCTAGTACCCCTAGCAACAGCAGTGGTGGTGGATCTGCTATCAGTAATCAATCCAAAGATGTAGCTGGGCTCATTTTAGGAAATGTAGTGGGGGCCGGTCTAGTTTTGGAGACAACAGAGGCTGTATTAGTCTCTGATGGGGGTATTGATCTTGCCACCCTTGCTGCCTGTCCCCTTAATATGGATAAGGACAGGCAGCAGCCCTTGATAAACAGTGTTCAGGCAGAGGCCTACATGGAGACAGGTGCCAGTGTCGCAATGGTGACTGAAAAACTGGTGTCCCCAGAGTAGCACCAGCTTGGTCACCAGTACCTAGTGACTGATGCTTATACCAACACTGTATGCCACCCCATGGCAGTTGTTGATTTCAGTGGGGGAACTGCTACTGGTACAAAGAAAGTTGTTGTGTCCACAGACCTACCAGTAGAGTGTCTACTGGGGAACAACTTGGACACTTCAGCTTGGGCTGAAGTGGAGGCAGAGGACCATGCAGCAATGCTGGGCATCCCAGGGCATATATTTGCCCTGACCAAAGCACAGGCCAAGAGGCAAAAAGATCAAGGAAACTTGGAGCATGGAGCAATGGCCTAAGAACTTCCAAAGCTCAAGGGTGGAAAGGACAAAAAGGTGCCCCTCTTGCCCCACACTCCAGTGAAGATTCCCCCTTTGAGGAAGAGGAATGTACTCCCTTGGTAGAACCTACACCTGAGCAGCTGAAAGCTGATACAGCTGAGCTCTTAGGTACAGGGGGGCCTGCCAGGGAGGAAATAAGTATGGCACAAAGGACTTGTCCTAAACTGGAGTGCTTGAGGCAGCAAACTGTCCTCTAAGAGGCAGGGGATGTCAGCGGCACCCACAAGGTGTAGTGGGAGGACAACCTCTTCTATTCAGAACCAAGAGAATCCAAGCATGGTGCCACCAGGAGATTGGTAGTACCTCCGGAATACAGAGAATTTTTGTTGACCCTGGCACACAACATTCCCCTTTCTGGTCATTTGGGGGCAAAGTAAGACTTGGAACAGACTTGTCCCTCAGTTTCCCAGGCCCCAAACATGTCAGAAGAAACTAAGGAGTTTTGTCGCTCATGTGTCGCCTGTCAAACCAGTGCCAAGACAGGTGGCAACCCAAAGGGCCCCCTAATGCCACTTCCAGGGTTCCCTTTGAGAGGGTTGGGTTGGACATAGGTGGTCCCCTACACCTACCCATAACCTCTAGGAACAAATGTATTCTGGTGGTGGACCATGCCGCCATGTACCCAGAAGCTTTTCCTCTAAGGACCACTACTAGCTCCTGTAGTAGCAAAGGCCCTCCTGGGACTTTTCTCAAGTGTGGGCTTTCCTAAAGAGGTGGTATCAGACCGGGGTACCAACTTCATGTCTGCATAGATAAACACAATGTGGAAGGAATATGGTGTTACTTACAAGTTCACCACTCCTTACCACCCCCAAACCAATGGTTTGGTGGAAAGATTTAATAAAATGCTCAAAGGCATGATCATTGGGCTCTGAAGAACTCAGGAGGAGATGGAATGTCCTACTGCCATGCCTCCTTTTTGCCTACAGGGAGGTCCCTCAGAAGGGAGTGGGCTACAGCCCCTTTGAACTCCTGTGTGGGAACCCTGTTAGGAGTCCTCATGCTCTTGTTAGGTAGCACCTGAAGCAACCTCTCAAGCCCCCTAGTGGACATAGAAGAATAAGTACTTGGCCTCAGATCAAGGATGGCTGAGTACATGAAAAAAAAAGGCCACTAAAAACATCCAGGCCAGTCAGGAACTGCAGAAACAGTTGCATGACCAGAAGGCTGTGCTCACTGTTTAACAGACAGGGGAGAAGGTGTGGGTCCTGGAGCCGGTGGCTCCCAGGGCACTCAAAGACAAGTGGAGTGGCCCCCACAGAGTAGTGGAAAAGAAGGGTGAGGTCACCTACTTGGTGGACCTAGGCACACACAAAGCCCCCTAGGGGTGCTTTATGTGAACCGCCTGAAGCCCTACGACACGGCTGACATAACCCTGCTCATGGCCACTGATGAGGGACAGGAAGAAGAGAGTGACCCTCTCCCTGAACTCTTCTCCAACACTGCAGCTGATGACTCAGTTGATGGGGTAATCCTTGCTGACTGCCTTTGAGTCTCAGAAAGAAGAAAACAGGAACCTCCTAGGACAGTTCTCAGAACGGTTCTAACACCTGGTCAAACCACATGGTCTGAACACACCATTGATACAGGGGACAGTTTGCCCATAAACAGTAAAATCTATAGGCAACCTGACCATGTTTAAGACAGCATCAAAGCAGAAGTGCAAACAATGCTGGACCTAGGAGCCATTGAGGACTCTGACAGCCTCTGGGCTAGCCCAGTGGTGTTGGTCCTAAAACCTCACTCTCAAAATGGAAAAAGAGCAATGAGGTTCTGTGTTGACTATAGAGGTCTCAACACTGTCACAAAGACAGATGCTTATCCCATCCCTAGGGCAGATGAGCTAAAAAATACATAGGGATCTGTCATGTATTTGAGCACATTTGATTTGATTGCAGGATATTGGCAGATCAAATTATCAGATGATGCTAAACCAAAGACAGCATTTTCAACCTTTGGAGAGTGTTATCACTCTACAGTGATGCCCTTTGGTCTGAAAAATGCACCTGCCACATTTCAAAGGCTGGTGAATACAGTCCTCCAAGGAAGGACTATAGTGCAGCTTATCTGGATGAAATAGCGGTCTTTAGCTCCACTCGGGAGGATCACCTCGTCCACCTGTGGAATGTTTTGGAGGCTCTGCAGAAAGCAGGCCTCACTATCAAGGCCTATAACTGCCACATAGGGCAGGGGAAGGTTGTATACCTGGGCCACCTGGTAGATGGAGGCCAGATTCAACCACTACAGAGGAAAATCCAACCTATTTTGAATTGGACTCCACCTACTACCCAAACACGGGTGAGAGCCTTCCTAGGCGTCACTGGGTATTACAGGAGGTTCATTAAGAACTATGGCTCCATTGTAACCCCTCTTAAAGACCTCACCTCAAAAAGAATTCCCAAGAAAATCATATGGGCAGCTGGCTGTCAAAAAGCTTTTGAGGATCTTAATCAGGCCTTGTGCTCTGCACCTAATTTAAGAAGCCCTGACTACTCCAAGCAGTTCATAGTACAGACAAATGCTCCTGAGGTAGGGGTTGGGGCGTTACCACAACTTAACAATGAAATGCCAGGACCAACCTGTAGCTTTTATAAGCAGAAAGTTGACCCCCAGGGAAAAGTGTTGGGCAGCCATAGAAAGGGAGGCCTTTGCTGTGGCCTGTCCTTGAAGAAGTTGAGGCCATACCTGTTTGGCACTCACTTTCTTGTTCAGACAGACTACAAGCCCCTTCTTTGGCTCAAACAGATGAAAGGTGAAAATCTCAAACTGTTAAGGTGGACCATATCCCTACAGGGAATGGACTATACAGTGAAACATAGACCTGGGAGTAACCACTCCCAGATATTTCCACTTAAACAATGAAGAGTAAACTGGACAATGTTAGCCTTATTGTACTTCACTTGGGGGGAGAGTTGTGTAGGAAAGTACCCTCTTTCTTGGCATGTTTACCCCCGTTTTCTGCCTGTTGTTAGTGTGTTTGGCTGTGTTCACTGGGATCCTGCTAACCAGGACCCCTGTGATTATAATCTCTCCCTTCGAACTTGGTTACTGGAACCACTTACCTCCCACATTTGGCATACTGGTCCTCTCCCCCCCCATGCAAGTCCCTAGTATATGGTAACTAGGTACCAAAGGCATTGGGGTACCAGGGGATCCCCCATGGGCTGCAGCATGCATTATGCCACCCATGCAAAGTGTATCTGCAGGTCTGTCATTGGAGCCTGCCTGAAAGGGTGCATGTCCCTTTTTCATAACAGGTCACTGCACAATGTCACTGTAAGCCACCCCTATTGCATGCCCTCCTAGCCCAGAGGACAGGGTGCAATTGCCTGTGTGTGAAGGCACCCCTGCACTAGCAGAGGTGCCCCCACGAACTCCAGTTCCATTTTTCTGGACTTTGAGTGCAGGGACACCATTTTATGCGTGTAATGGACATAGGTCACTCCCTATGACCAGCTACATAACGGTAACTCCGAACCTAGGCATGTTTGGTATCAAACATGTCGAAATCATACCCCAATACCGTTGCCAGTATTGGAAGTATGATTCCATGCATTCTGGGGGCTCCTCAGAAGACCCCCAGCATTGCTCCTACCATCCTTTGAGGGTTTTCCAGGCAGCCCAAGCTGCTGCAACCCCTCAGACAGGTTTCTGCCCTCCTGCTGCTTGAACAGCTCAAGCCAAGGAAGGCAGAACAAAGGATTTCCTTTGGGGGGTAACACCCTCTTCTCTTTGGTAATGGGTGTTACATGGTTTGGGAGGGGTAACCTCCCCACGCCACTGGTATGCTTTGGAGGGCACATTTGGTGCCCTTCATGCATAAACCAATCTACACCGGTTCAGGCACCCCCAGTCCCTGCTCTGGTACGAAACTGGACAATGGAAAGGGGAGTGACCAATCCCCTGTTCATCACCACCAAAGGGGTGGTGCCCAGAGTTCCTCCAGAGGGTCCCTGGGTTTTACCATCTTGAATCAAAGGTTGGCAGGGACCTGTGGGAGCATCTGAGTTGCCAGGTCAGACAGATGATGTCAGAGCCCCCTCCTCCTTTACCTTGCTGGTCGCCGACAGCTCCACATTTGCTTCACTGCAACTTCTGACTTTGCCAAGGCTTGTTTGTGGTTTTTCCACGCCACTAACCGACTCCAATCATCCATCCGGCATGGGACGTCGACTGCATCCTCCAGGAACTCTTCACTTGCAGCTGCATTCCTGACTGTCTTCGTCCTACTGTCGACCAGCTCCTGCATCCACAGTTGGGTGGGTAGTGGCTCCTGCCCCCACTGGACTCTACTGTGACTTCTGGAATTGGTCCCCTTCATCCACAGATCTTCCTCTTCAGGAATCCACCACTGGTTTCTTGCAGTCTTGTCTGGGTGTTGTACCTTCTTCTTTTTCTTCCTTTTGGGTGCGGTTTGGGGAAAATCCAGTAACTTACTCCTTTCTTCCTGGTTACTGGGGGGCACTGTGGTAATTATCTTTGAGGTTTTCTAGTACCCCCAGCAGCCTTCTACACATTCCACTTACCTAGGTGGGGGTCCTGCGTTCACATTCCATTTTTTTAGTATATGGTTTGGGCTCCCCCTAGGATGACTATTGTCTATTTGCATTTTTTACTACTTTTTATGCCTATTACTGATTACTAATGTACATATCTAGCGTTTTACCTTCTATTAGAGGGTTTCCTCTCTAGTACTTTTTGGCAATTGTGTCACTAAAATAAAGTATCTATATTTTTGTAACACTGAGTGTTTTCTTTCAAGTGACACTACAGTGGTATTGCATGAGCTTTGCGTGTTTCCTAGATAAGCCTTGGCTGCTCACCCACAGCTACCTCTAGAGAGTCTGGCTTCTAGACACTGCCTACACTACACCAATAGGGGATAACTGGACATGGTATAAGGTTTAAGTACCTTAAGCACCCACCACACACCAGGCCAGCTTCCTACAGCCACCATAATTGAAAAGAGAGCAAAGCACAATAATACTGCCTTGAAGGGTATGGATAGTAGAAAGGGAGAGTATATGCAAACCAGTATGGACAAGACAAGAAACGGATAGGTGCATTAAGTGACTTAGGGCCATATTGCTCCACGCAACGTGATGTAGAAAACCAGTGTCCAGAGCCCTACACCTAAAAAATAAATAATTTTCCCCCAGACTGCTTTTCATCGTACCTGAATTATATGATGCGTAACCTGCTTATGGGTGTAGGCCCAGCTTCTGGAGATAAAGGTTTGTCCAATATTCAATTCCATTCATCTCTCAACATTGCCACAACAGGCTTCCCCATGGATGGAGCTGTATAAGGAAGTGATAAGAGGGAGTGTTCATCGACGCCAACCAAGTATTGTAGCTGAATAAATACATTAGAGATTTGACCACTGTTTGTGCAGCAGTTGTACAGAGTTGTCTTCACATGTAGGGATGGAACCACTCCCCCTGTGCCACTTCAGAACAGTTAACAGTATAGATCACAAACCGTATTTGTTTTTTTTTTATTTGTCGGATGTCAATAAAGCCTGACTGAACAGGAAATATTAGGTCAGGACCCAGCCGGAGTAGTCTATTGGCCACTATTTTAGCAAGTGTATTAATGAGTTATGGTAGGCTGCATTTTTCACAGTTATGTACTGGTTTGCCTGGTTAGGACGTGTGACGAGAAGGGCCTCTCATTGTTGGAGGGAGAACTTGTTTCTCACATGGTTCCTCAAAAAGCGTCAGTAAGGGGGTGGGGGGCAGCACGGAGTCGTATTCTACACAAAATCCACGCCAGGTACTTTACTGACAGGCACGCTCTGAACAGTTGCCACTATCTCTTCCGTGATAACGTGTTGCATAAACAAATACTGGTATCTTTCCCCCATCCACACAAGGGTGACGCTACCTAGGTAATAAAGCATCTGGCGTTCTCCAGGGTGGAGCCTATACGTTTATAAAAGTCTCTGTAAAAGGCAGTAAAGGCCCAAAGGCTATTCTTTGCATCATAGCAGGACTGTCCCTCAAAGGTTATTGTGGTTATGCCACAGGTGGCCCACTGCTATTTGAGCAACTTTCATAGATTTACCTGGTCGATCATCTTCCCTGCAGGAGAATCTTATTGCTCCCCTTGCTAGGTGCTTAGTCTCTGCAACTGTCATCAGTTATATCAGGATTTGTCATGTGTTATCCTCTGGCTTGCATAGTTTTTATTCTAACTTACATGCGTTCTGAGTTTAATAAGGATTCCATTCTGCTTGGCTATGCAACCTACCCGAATAACTGTCATAAAGACTTCCATGTTTAACATGTACTGTCAACCAAGCCTATGTTGTTGCTTAAAAACGTACATTATTTCACCTGTAACGACATCCTGGAATAACGCACCAGGCAATCCACCAGCTCATAGCTTCCAAGTAAATGGAGGATAGTGTAGGTCTGGAAATTAAAGACACATTAACACAGGGGAGTCATCAGAGTGTTTTGCTAAGGGCTGGGCAGTGTGTCCACGCATAAACATCCTTTGTGGCCAGCGAAAAATGTAACTTTTAAAGAGGTCTGCAATGAATACATTACCTTATATGCTGTATATAGTGGAGGCAGGGCGACAATTAATTGTCTACTCCGAATATTCCCAATTTGTGGCAGATACTCGGTGTGAAGTATAAATTGGGGGAAATTAGTGTTACTCTTGTTGTCTTGGTGGCCACTAGATGGGGTATTATTGCACCCAATCCAGTGGCGGCTGGCTCGTATTTACAAAGGGGGGCGGGAGAGTGGACATAGTAAGAATACATAAAAAATAAAAAAAATGCACTTACCTGATGACGATCTTCTCTCCTCCCACCGTCTCTCCCAGCTATGACATGATTGTCACTGGATCCTGGAAACTGCGCAAGTCAATCCCGACGCTGGTTTCATGCTGGTTACCAGCATGAAGCCAGCGTCAGGAGTGGTGGATCGGTCTCCCTCACCATTCACCAGAGCGCTGGAGGCCTCTGCTTTTTCTAAAGACAGCTTGGTTTGAGAAACAAAGTGCGCATGTCAGGCTGGCGTTACAAGACGGCCGGCCAAAGGGATATGCACAATTTAAACAAGTGCACAGCTCCCTGCTACGACTCTGCAGCAATTGCCCTGCTCCGTCCCGACACTCCGTTAAGGACAGGGTGCTGAATAATAAAATGGTAATAAACAAAGTTTATGACAATACTTTTTTCCGTTCTGGGGGCAGTTTTCTGGCGGAGTGATGCTCCTCCGCCCACGTGGAGGGGCCACCCTTGGTCTAGTCACAATATCTCTAGAGCAACTGTTTCTCCTTGAACAGGCAGTGATGTTTAAAAATCATTGTCTTGCCAAAATTCTTATATGTCCTTCACACCACACTGCATTGGGTCACAGAAGACTGCTTCAAGAAGGTAAAGGCTGAAGTACAATTCCTACTATGTCATAGGTGGCCACTGTGTACTCACCAAGCTAGTCAGTTGGGTCTACAACCAAGGAATAACCCTTTCTGATATTCCAAAATACTATTGGGCCTCTCACGGCTGTAATAAATGAGTGGGCTTTTCTACCACTGGAAGAGCCTTCCATAAGAATTGATAGGCATGCAATGGAGTAGGGAGACAACCCCTTGGCGCTCTCCACAAAGAGAAACAAAAAGGTCCTATCCTATCACAGGCAATGACTGCTGAAAGCATAGGAGAAAACCACTAGCTACATAAAATTGGAAGGGGTACCAACAAAGGAAACCCCGCTTATGAGACAGTGACTTACTAAGGGAGGTGGGCAGCCACGAATAGTTCCAAAAAAGGGACGCAATAGTAATTAGCAAGTCGGGAGATGTTGGGGGTGGGGGGAGGGGGAGATGGCCCCATCCTACTAGATGTGCTCAGAAAGACTACAAGTTGGCTGATACCAAATGTATAAATATCTACAACTCACATATGCTTTCACAGCCCGCATCCCAAAAGGGATCAAAAATAGAAGTCTCTCCTTCAGAAAGCAATAACCCATAACACACAAAAATATAATACATAATTCACTGGATCTGTTAGAGAACCTATTGACACAGTGGGAAAGGGATGTAGGAACACTGCAAGACAGACCAGAAGAGGATACCGTTTTACCAAAAGAGGTTTTGATAAGCATAGCATTTAGGCTGGTGAAGCTGAAAATACTCCATATGTCACACCTTAACAAGGAACGTTTAGCTCAAATAGAGGAAGGAGCAACAAATGGCAGCCCCACGGAATGTGGACTAATAGGTAGCTTTATACAAGTTTTCGGAATGCCCTTGCCTGGTAACCTTCTGAAGGAGGGGGGCCCGACCCGACTAGTCTAACTGAATTTTATTAAAGGCACAATGCCAAGTTGTTTTTTTTCAAACATGTATTTTATTGTTTCACAATAACACAATTCTGTACAGGTATTAAGCAAGGTATAACATCATTTATGATGAGGATCAAGTCTTACCTGTGTCAGACACAGTATGTACCCTACCAAAATCATATAAAACAAAATCAAGGAAAGATGTATGTTAATCAGTTTCCTGATGTCATGTAATTCGGTTAATCAAGGCCCTTGTGGTGGTCCCATGCACCCCAAATTTTAAAGTGTTTGTTTGCACATCTGCACATTTTGTAACCTGTTTTCTCTGACAAGTTGTTTCCATTAGATATATGGGAGAAAATACCCATGCAGTAACACAAGATGATATTTTAAAGGTTGGGAATTATGGTAGCAAGACCGAACATAGTCCAGTCCGAACTGTAAAGCCAGGTCCTCCCTAGACAGGAAAAAAGCATCTTGGGACCAACCTGGCTGATGTAGGGTGATACCCTGAGACCGGTCCCAAGGTGCTTATTTACAAAGTTTGGGCTGAACTGTTCCCACTAGGGACAGGGTCAAGAACGATTTGCATATGGCTGGGTCCAAACTGGGGTGGCAATGTGAGCAAAAGAATGATGGATCAAACCCAGATCTGTGGCTGGGGTGTGAGTGTTTGAAAAGTTTCAGCACTTCATCCATCATCCTTTTGTGTTGTATTAATATGTATGCAGCAGGGGATAATGTAAGTTGCTGTTTCTCTGTGCTTCTTTAATAAAAAAAAAAGATGTTAAAAAAAAAAAAAGAATCTAACCTTAATAAGGATTCATGTAGCAAGGACGAGAACATATCCTCCAGTACTCATGGGGTGTAATTCTCCTATATATATTAGGTCTGTTAGCTCAGGTGGCCCAAGTAGGTCACTGAGCGCTGTTGATGCCCCCTTCCCATATCTCTCCGTCATATTTGGTCTGTCTGCTGAAGAATTCTGTGTTGTGTCACCCGAGGAGACAGTGCAAGCACTTTGTTGCATATCTGTATATAAAAGCCCGATCATCAGTATTAGGGCCATATGCGTTCATGTAATATACTTCTTACAGAGTGCCTACTACCACTACTATTGAGCAAAGAGGGAGAACAAAGTTACCTCGGCTTAACTAAGACGATCATTCCCAAGTCAAGGAACATCAACACTTTTCAGGTTTTAAAAGGATTATTTAAACATCTTATGTTCCAACTGAGGAAGTGTACCGATTTAGTGCACAAGGTGTCTAATTAGAGATGTACTGCAATAGGTATGGAAAGTGCATAGGAGATGGCACATATTGGAGTTCGCATGCTGTGCTGTTTAAGTGTACCTTCAGAGTCCTGTATGTGTCAGGAACATAATGTAGAAGTAAAGTAATCCCGTCTAACCCACCATGCCCTAAACACACTGGCATCCCAATTATGCCAGTGGATATAAAAAACTAACCCCATTAAAGAAAGTAACTCGTTTTTGTGTTTAGGAAATAAAGCTTCTATATAAAGCATTATTAAAATAATTATCCAAATAATGGAGTGGAAGATAGAGTCTCAAAGAGGAAGTCCTCTTCCAGAGGCTCTTTATGAATCTTATGTAGGACTCAAACTCCATCTTGACTTATGGAGTCACCATCTACCCCCTCTCAAACAATGGAAGTCACCATCTTTCCTGATTTTTGCAAAATCATTGTTGTCTTTAATTAGCAGCAGATGCTGCCTGACCTTATCTTTCTGAGAACTGTAAAAGCATCAACCCATTTGATTGATGACACAGATACAAACATAAATACAACATTCTTCTGGGTCAAACGTCTTCTTTCTACAATGTCAAGTTTAAATACGAATACCTACAGAAATATTATCAAAATAGTGTAGACTGAGCTCATGCCCTTTTACTTTATATGTCTGGGGTGTATACCTTTATTCACATAATCTATGTCAGACATTCCTAAACGTATGTCAGAAATGCCAGTTTCTAAAATGATTCATTATAGAAGGACTACACTTGATCCCTTGTCAGCAGAAGTCCCTCGCCCACATTTTCACCCTAGATTCTGCCAGAGACTGTCTCGCCTACTGCCAGCACACTTCGCCGATGCTACATTTTCCCTGAAGAAGATAAAGTCAAGACTCAGAGGATGATCGACCGACTGCTACAGCTGTGTGTTTGCATTTCTCTGGGAACACTTTCCTCACGCTTCCACCGATAAAGCCAGCCTTTGCTGTCATCAAGGTATGCAGTGTCTCTCTTCTACCTAAGAAACTCTAGACTGCAAGTTGCTCTGCCTTTCCTGCTTTCTTACTGTAGCACACGGAAGTAGGCATTCGGTTGTTAGCTTTTAGATGACATTTTAAACATGCTAAAAATGTTCATTTTACTTTTGTTATTTATAACGTGCCTTCTTGCTGTTTTTTTATGATTCTGTGTAGTTGTTTTAGATGTACTGAACCCAAAAGCAACACTTCATCAATTACACATAGAATAGTGTTTTGCAGGGCTACAATAATCGTTTTTTCACATTCATCGCTGGTGCGTTGAACCAAGTTTTTGCATGTCACCCGTGGGTGAGAAAGCACACACCTTGTAGAGTTACACCGAAGTTGTAACTTAAGCAACACACCAATGCCTCTATACCCTGTTTCTGAGGTCCAATGAAATGTGGCCTTGACTTAAAGCCATCTTCAATTGCTAATCAGGGAACTGCAGCAGCAAACAACATACAATACCAATAAGGATAGCTCAGCCAGATCTGGTAAGGTAATCAATAGAGTTCAATAATGGGAGCAGCCTCCACCGAGCAGGCATCATAGAGACCTTCTTTCCCTCTGCCGGTGTGCTCCACGGGCGGCAGGTGCAACTCTACAGATGCTTATGTTGGCATATGCGGTGGGTGGTACTGCACTTCTAAGTGCACTGAATTGTCACTCACCTGTGTAGCAACTTATTAGGGTACCTGAAGGCAAGAGGCCCTCAGCCTCATATAATGTACATACAGCGTTCCAGCTATTTGGTGGTGGGGGTCAGAGGCTCTGCTGCGTCATGTGCTCCAACCCAGTAATCCACATCATAAGGTGTGTAGGTGCAGTACTTCTTTGACCCCAGGATATTGTGCTTGTCTGAGGCTTACCGCTTGTTGAGACACCAGCACCTTGGCCCACTTTGGGATCAAGAGCAAGAGCAGCTCCGACAACCCAGTCTACCGGAGGCCCGCCAGTGGGCTTGTCAGTCCAAGCTAATAACAAGTTAACAGCCACAACAGAACAGGCCCAATGTTCCGCCCTACATGTAGAAGACTCAGCGTCTCCATATGGGAATGCCGAAGAACTCTGCAGACTATTTCGGGCACGCTTACAGCTCACCAGTGTTTCAGCACACATGGTCAGTGTTCTGTTGTAACATTAACTGCTCGGTGAAGGATTATGCAGGATTTATCCTTCAGAAATCCACAGTTTAAACAATCTGCGGCTGTGTTGGTGTCTGACATCTCCCCACCATCCACCCTCCCCCAAAAGCCCATTATTCCTGGCCAGATATTGGTTATGTATCAGATCAAATGTTTTCCCATTAGGCAAGATTCATCCCAATACGGTGGCTCCTCCATTCCAGGGGGTAGCAACAAAATTAAGTAGTCCATTATCCAGTGGCAAAGCAGACCACATTGCTTATACCAGGACTAACATTTTGAAAGCTATTTCAGCAGAACTGACAGTCAAATAAAAAGCAAATCTAACAGGCGCGCGCACACACGGGCTAACTACATCTATAGCTATGTACTATACATTCTATTGCAGAGTCTTCCAGAAAAACAGGCCCGTGTTGGCCACTCTTATGTAGGCAAGAAGATCAGTCCAAAAAGCTAGACCACATGTGCGCAATGCAAAGGTAATCCATTGTGCACAGACAACTGTATCACAATGGCATGACCTTAACACTTAATCCACAAATGATCACGCAGGCAACAAAATACAGCCAGGGACATGCACTCTCCTACCATTTCCAGAGCAGATGAATGGTACTAGGGCAGCAAAGATGACATCAAAACTAACTTCGAAACGCTACAGGGTGGTACACTAGACTAGAATTCAAACGACTGTTGACTCAGTCCAGGAGTTAGCAGAAAGTGTAAGAACCCTACAATGGATGACGTAGGGTAATGTGGTTTGCAATGACTATGAAGAATGTTACTTCCCTGCTTTGGTTGGCATTGGCCAACGAAAGCAGGGAACAAAGATACCTGGCAGTGAAACGAGTTATACATGTGTAGTAAAGCAATGGCTGCAGATGGCAACAGTGAATAAATGTAAACTATATTATCCAAATGCTATGCTAATCTGACCGCCCAAAAAGAAGATGCTGTCTTGTATGCTAGATAGTTATAGCTTCATCAATTTTGCACTGTATTGTTTTATTCTCTTTGCACTTGGATGTCACCATGTGGTATTGTGTAAAGGAGGGGAGGTCTAGTGTAGGACTAGACCCATGTCATATTTTCTGCATATTCACATACTATAGGTCTGCATGCACAAACTCAATGGAACTAATTTACCTACTAGAGAGAGAAGAATCCATGCCGGATTTTCAGGGTAACCTTCAACTATGTACATTAGTTCCACTCAGTTTCACCATATGCAAATCATATGGAGCTATTCTGAAATCTGGCAGCCCTCGTGCAACCAAGTTAGACATGCCTGGTCTAGAGGAACCTGTAACCACGCCTTCATTAAAGACTGGTTTAAAAAAAAAAAAAAAATCTTAAAAAGGTAGGTGCAACTTTTGTTCATACTCAGCAAAAAGAAATCTGTTCAGTATGATAAATTACTGATTTTTTCTAAAAAAAAATGTTAAGCTTTTTTTTTTCAATAAAAGCTTAGTTTCACTTTCTTTTACAACACAATACATGATTTTCCAAATAAATAACATTGAAAGGCAAATACAACTATTTATAAATATTAACAATAGAATTTATAAAATAGATTTAAAAAAAGGAGTACGACAATTTACAAAACTATTGACTAGCATGTTTAACTCACATTTTTAAACATTTGTATTTTTCCAATGTGGTGCAAATCCATTCGTGGTTTTGGTAAACTTGAGGCAGTAAATTGGACACACAACTGATCTTTAGAAAGCAAAGGTCAGAACCAGTTCCTTGAATAGTTAAATGCTGTTGGTAACACTTTCCTTGATTGACATTGCAGGAGTAGGTCCAATACGAGTCCAAACGTAACCTTTCTCAGGCCGGGTAGGAATGGTAGGGAAGGGGGACGATCTAGATTTGAAATATTCTGATGGTGCATGGCAAACAAATTCCAGATACTCAATTTTTCTGGGTAAATCTTCATCTGGCCCTGAAAGCAGAACAAAAGTGAAGCTAATAAATAGTAATATATGGCTAGTCAGTCAATCGTGAGCTTTAATCACACAGCAGACAGTAGCTACTAGAGTTGCTCAGGTTTAATTAGTCCCAAACTACAATTTCCAATTTTAGTAGTTACATACACGGACATAAATGGACATATCAGGAAAAAGGAAAAAAGTTTTTTTTTTGTTTGTTTGTTTTTTAAACAGAGGAAAACACTTTCCAGGTAGAAGAAAACTGATGCTGTGAAAAAGGCAACAGTTGTCTCACGTGTTTACCTAAAAAATATATACAATTACATAGGAAGGTAGATGTTTAATGTTTTTGGGGAATCCAAGATGGCGGCCGGATTTCCCAGCTGATCGCCACTACCGCTCTAGCCCATCCCCAGACCACACGCGGCTCTCGCTCACCTGCGGCCGCGGATGCCGCGGGCGCTTTTCGGCTTTCTGGTGGTCCCTGCCAGGATCGGGGCCAGGATCGGGGCCGCAACGGCAGGCACTGGTGGGCCCCGCAAGAATATGCGAGTGTGACGCTCACTCCAGACCCGCGCTCTTACCCCTCTCGGCTAAGCGCGATTCCCGCCGCTTCCTGGCAATATTAGTTGGTGTTTGGGGCGTGTGGGACGCTCGGATGGCGCAGAAGATAAACAGGACCCCTCGCTCCTTACGGGCACAGCAGAACCAAGACCCAGGAGGAACCAGAAAGGATAAAAAGCTACCGGTCCCCGGATCAAAGGAGCACAGCAATCTTCAAGTGAAAGGGGGCCCGCACAAAACAACCGACATGGAAAAAGACGCAAGGTACTCTGTTCCAATAATGTTTTCTAGCGTGATGCGGCCTAAGCAAAGGTCCACGGAAAAGGCAGCTTGTGATGCGCAACCAAACGTGTTAGGAGTCAATGATGAGCATGTACCTGTTGCATTTACATCTCCTGAAGCACTCACTCCTATGTTCGATGCAGGGGGGAGGGAGCCACCCTGTCAGGAGACCGCCAGTACAAGCCCAGGAAATAGCGGGGAGGGGGTGGCCCTCCCCCCAATGGGGTGTGCAAAGCTATCCGAGCAGGAACTTAAGGAGTCAAATCAGAGGTCTCAGGAATCCATTCCAGAGAAATGTGTAGTACAATCTAGTCCATCAAGCTGCAAGTTAAATTTGCAACAAATTGACGATATGGCCAAGTCCTCAACGATATATGAGACTACCCCCCCCAGCTCCTGCCCAGAGAGGAAAAGAGGCGAAACCAACAAACACCGATCAGGGGCCATTTGATACAGCAGAGAGTTTTTTTTCTCTCTCTGATCAGTCTAAACACTCAGATTTGGACGAAGAAATTCCTTTAACAGATTCAGATATCGAGAGTAGCTCTGCTGCAAGTATCTGGGTATCGAACTACTTAACATGTAGAAGAAAATCAGCTGAGCAAACTGAAGCCAGGAGCAGCTCAGGGGCCAAGCTTAGGGGAGACCCGATCAAGCCTCAAAAGGAGGATGGTGAAATGCAGTGGGATTATACGGCCACCCAACAGGCCTTTTCAAAAAGGGATTCGGCCTGTAGTACTCTGGTGCCCCCCCCCCACGGGCGACCTTGCAGAACCTCCTTCTTTGGATCTTATCTACAGGACAATGGTTCAGAATCATGAACGGACTCAGAGGGAGAGCAGGAAAATGAAAGCAGCTAGCAGACAGCTACAACTATCTATTAAAAAAGTGGTCAAATCCTGCCAGGATATTGGTGTACGCATCGCCACCATGGAGAATCGAACGGAGGAGCTGGAAATCGAAGTTAAAGCAGCAACAGCACAGACGACGACACAAGGGCAGCAGATCTCGGATATTCAATGGAAACTGGAAGATGCTGAAAACCGTCAGCGGCGGAATAACTTGAGGATCTTGGGTATAGCAGAGGACCTCGAGGGGCAGGATACTAGGGCTTATATAGCTTCACTTTTTAAGCAAGCATTCCCAGACTTGATTGGGATTGGGAAAAGGAGATTCAGAGAGCACACCGTTTTCCGTTAATGAAGAAAAAACAAGCTTTGACTGCTACTAATAGAGACCAGAGTTACCCACGGGCCATTATAGTGTATTTTGGTAATTTTTTACTGAGACAGGCTGTGTTTAAAAAAGCTCGCCCCAACTCAAAGGTGACGGTGGAAGGTGTATCATTCTTTAGTAGGCCAGACTTCGCACATGCCACTGTAGAAAGACGGTGGCAGATGATTGTTCAATTTCAAGAGTTGGGGGCGGAAGCCTACTTGCTAAGCCCTGCGCGTCTAAAAGTTGTCTACAAAACAACTACAAGATTTTTTCTTTCAGAAATTAAGGCGGGGGAATATGTACAGCAGCTGAAAACCGGTCAAGTGCAGGGGGTACAGGAGAAGGGGGGGGGGGGGGGGAGGGACTGCCGTGAATAGTTGTTTATATGTAAATGTATGTGATACTGATTGGGGTGTTTTTTTGAACATCTATCGGTTAAGGGTTTTGATCGGGAGGGTGAAGATGAGGGGCCGCGTGTACTGATTGGCAAGCGATAAGTGTGTGAAGGTGCTTTACGTATGGGTGGGCTAACGGGACTGGCAATTACCATCTTACAGGCTTAGAAGCCTGGCGATTCCATTTGTAGGGGTAAGGGTTGGGGGGTGGGTTAGAGGAGGGTGGGGGGGTCAAAGGGACTAAAAGGATAATGGGACACGCAGCAGGGGGTGCGGGGATGGCTCTTATCGGTGGAAAAGGTGTCAGGGTATGAAAGCAGCAAAGTCGAACAAGGCATACAGGGGAACTAGAAGGATCAGCATCCATAAAAATAGGACAGCAAAGTGAACTACGTATCGCCACAGTGAACGTTTGTGGGCTCAATAATAACAAGAAGCGGCAGTTTGTAGGAGAGGTTTTCAAGTCATGGAATGTCGATATTATTTGTATGCAGGAAACACATATTCCAGGTACACAAAAGCAGCTAATGGAGTTTTATGGGTGGAAGCTAGCGGTTTTTACACGACAACACACAACCACTAGAGGGGTAGCGATATTAACTCGGATCAGTACTCTGGTTATACATAAACAATTTGCTGATAATCTTGGCAGGCTTGCTCTGTTGGAATGCTCGGCTAAGGGACTAAGGTTCACTCTATGTTCTATTTATGCATCTAACACAGATGATCCAGAGATACTGGATTGGCTTAATTTAGAACTTACGAATTGGGCAACACCTATCATAATGTGTGGAGATTTCAATATACATTTAGATAGTAAAGAACCCATTCAGGAACAAACACTCTACCTGGGTAGAAAAAACAAAGTTTTTAGGGCACTTCAGTCATTGGCCATTAATCATGGCTTGATCAACGTCTGGCAGTTGTGTTGCCCGCAGGATTCAGGGTCCACCTTTTTCTCTGCTCCGCATAAGAAATTAGTCAGGTTAGACTACTTTTTTGTGACAGCCTCTCTACAAAACCAAATAGGGGTCAATAGACTTCCTAGAATTATATCAGACCACAACCCATTGGTTTTGGCTTTGGAGACAGGGAGAAAGGGCCCGCAGCCGAGATCTTGGACATTTGATAGGACACTATTAGCTGATCCAGTGTATATCCATAAAATGAAGGAATGGATCCCTGAATTTTTAAAGATAAATCAGGGTTCTGCTTCTTGTCAGATAGTTTGGGATACTTTTAAAGCTGCTGTCAGAGGAGAAACCCTGAGTTATGGGTTAAGAAAGGAGAAAATACGCACGGATCAGCTAAAATTAGTTCAGACAAAGCTGGTTAAAGCTGAGCAGCGACTAGGGGAAGTGATCCGCAGTGGAGTAGATATTTCAGACATTCTGTGCGATGTGAATATCATTAAGGCAGAAGCCGCCAAGATTTTCATGGATAAGGCTGCTGCAAAATTTTTAGTATACCGTCAGAAATGCTATGAGTATAGCGGGAAAGTGGGCCAACAGCTGGCCTTAAGAATAAGACAAAAGCAGGTATTTGGGAGTATTAAAAGCTTAGTGAATGAAGAAGGGCGGATGGTACACAACGGTCCTGAGATTATGGAAGTCTTTAGACAATTCTATCAAAAATTATATACCCAGGAAGAACAGCCCCAAGAAGAGGAAAGGATCGATGCCGCGGGCAATGAGATATCAGGTCAGTTAAGAGAGGAAGATAAGGCAGCTTTAGAAGCACCTATGACATTGGAGGAATTGGATGTAGCAACTCGTGCCTTGGCAAGTGGGAAGGCGGCAGGGGGGGATCTAATTCCACTAGAATTCTATAAAGTTTTTTTGTGGAGATATGTAAACAGCTACTTAACTTATTTATTGAAGTACAAGCAGGGGCTCCTCAACCGGCCTCCTGGGGGGAGGCTAAGATAGTAGTTTTTTTTAAAAAGGACAAGGAACCCACTCAGCCTGGTTCATATCGCCCAATCTCTTTAATTAACAGCGATGCCAAAATCTACGCTAAAATACTTGCTAGCCGCTTGAGTTTGGTAATCTCAGGCTTAGTATCTCCATGGCAGCATGGCTTTATCCCGGGGAAAAGAACGGCAGATCATATAAGACGAGTTATTACGTTACTTGATGTTAGTGCAATAGCCAGGCTTCCCATGGCAGTAATCTTGTTAGACGCGGAAAAAGCCTTCGACCGGGTCCATTGGCCCTTTTTATGGTCTGTCCTGTGTAAAAATAACATCGGTCCCGGGTTTGTCAAGGCAATTCAACAGCTTTACCAAAACCCAACGGCTACGATACAAGTTGCCGGGCTAAAGTCGTCCTCAATCAATATTCAGAGAGGCACGCGACAAGGGTGCCCGTGTTCACCACTGCTTTTTGCGCTATATATTGATCCCTTGATCAGGAAAATGATCCGGAATGGTCGGATCATGCCAGTCTCATTGAAAGGGGGGTGTACTAAGATTTTAGCATATGCAGACGATATCGCGGTGGTGACCACGGACCCCAGGACTGCTATATCGGAAATAGAGCAGGAAGCCCTGCAGTTTGGGAAAAGATCTGGTTATTTGCTGAACAAGAGTAAATGCCAAATATTGGTGAATGAATCAGTAGATTTTAAGGACGAGCGGGTGTTGACACAGGTACAATATTTAGGTGTTAAACTTACAGCAAACCTTGACGAAGTGGTGAAAATAAACATGGGCCCAATTTTAACAAAGACTAGGAAAGATCTTGCTCGCAATAACAATCTACACTTGTCACTCATGGGACACTGTAATGTGATAAAAATGGTGTTTCTACCCAAAATACTCTACCTCTTTAGAACAATCCCCCTAGAGATTGGGCAAGATTGGATTAAATTAATAGAGGGATTGGTTAATAGCTTCATTTGGTCCTATACAAAGCCGCGCCGGGCTTTCCATTATATGACTCTCCCAAGAGAGCAAGGGGGCACTTCCCAATTTTAAACTTTATTATTTGGCAGCAGTGCTTCAGTATGCACAGATACTTTGTTACGGACAGACCCGGGCAAGATGCTCTCCCTTCAATATATACCCTGATTCTGGGCAAAGAAGCAGACGCAGTCTTCCTGCGGATTCTGGAACCCAGCTACTATAAAAAGGTTAAATTTAAGGTAATTTATGCTGCATTTAAGGCATGGACCCAGGTTAAGCGCAAGATAGGTATAGGACGAATCTGCCATTACACTCCCTTGTGGATTACCCCCACGCTTCCAGCAATATTTAAAGACCACTATTGCTTGAGGTGGAGTAATCGGGGTATTCACAAAGTCGGGGACTTGTTTCACTCTGGTAGCCACCTCAAATCATTTGAGGAACTGAGTGCGGAATTTGCGCTGGAAAAAAAGAGACTTTTTTAATTTTTTACAGATTAGAGCCTTTTTACTAACTAGTATGACCCAAGGTTGGCACACGGATAAGATTAAGCTAATGGAAGTCTCACGACACCCCACTAGCTGCGGTATTAAAAATCTGTATCCACTGCTTTTAAATTCTATACAAGATGACCTGGCGACATTGGTTAAAAAATGGGAAGCACGGGTTGGAGCTAAAGAGACAGAGGTTTGTGAGTCTATGGAAATGGCACGGACTGTTTTAGTGTCTGCTGGCCCGCAAGCTCAACACTTTATGGTATTGTATAATTTATATTATACACCTGCTAAGATTGCGAGCTGGGGCAAAACGGCGGGAATTATGTGTCCACGATGCGGTTGCCCGAAAGCAGATCTCTGTCATATGTTCTTTCAGTGTGTAAAACTGGGAAGTTTGATTACTGGGATATCCGATATATTGAAGAAAATCTTGAAACAGTCTATCTATCTGACACCTCAAATGGTTTTACTGGGAGTTGATCATTCAGTCTGCAATAGTCGAGATAGATACTTTCTGTTCATAGCAATGTCAGTATTTCGTAACTGCATAGCATCTCTGTGGCGTGATGTTGATCCCCCACGGTTCAATCAATGGTTTTCACAACTCTTATCTATGTATCACCTGGAGAATAGCCTGTATGAACTAAAAGGAGCAGCGGCCTGTAAAAGATTCACTAGAGCTTGGGCACCTCTCTCCGTATGGCTCTTGGGCCCCGAGAACGTGCCGACTATATAAGTAAATTTATGAGATTCCTAAGAGTAGAAACTATCATCATTGACTCTTGCTCAGAATGTTTGCTTCACCTGTACGACAATATTGATGTATTTATGCTTCTTTTTTTTGCTTTTTTTTCCTCTTTATTATTGCAAACATGTAACCCGCTGCGTGTCCTAAAAAAAAAGGAAGGTAGATGTTTAACAGATCAAAAGGGGAAAACTACAAAAAGGGGAAAACTACAAAAAAGGGAGTTACGAATAAGAAAAAACATGCTTACAAACATCGGAAAGATTAACACAAAAGGAAACGCCTCAGTAGGAAAACTGATCCTGTAATATGCATACATGTGTAGGTCTTGATCTATCATCTACTTGGTTGATCTTTGAAAAGTAGAAATAAAAGGTCAAAAAGATATGGAAAGAAAGTCCCTTTACCAAATGCCCTGTCCGAGCCTGGACACACTCTGCCTTGCCAAAGAACCAGTTGTAAACAAAAAACAATCCTCATTCACCTTTTGGAGGTCCTGGAGAATGATAGATTGTTGCCTGCCCCTTCAGACTACTGCCAAGGGGAGGGATTAGAAAGGAGCGATATTTATTGTTTTACCCTCATGCCATTAGCAAGGGCGCTCTCTGTTGGTCCACTACCATACCAAGGGGCATATTTATACTCTGTTTGCGCCGGAATTGTGTCGTTTTTTTTGACGCAATTCCGACGCAAAACTAACTCCATATTTATACTTTGGCATTAGACGCGTCTAGCGCCAAAGTCCATGGAGTTTGCGTCATTTTTTAGCGTGGACACCTACTTTGCGTTAATGATATGCAAGGTAGGCGTTCCCCGTCTAAAAAAGTGACTCCGAGGCATGTGTGCCGTATTTACACTCCCGGGCAAAAATCACGCCCGGGAGTGGGCGGGTCAAAAAAAATGACGTCCAGCCGCTTTTGCGTCGTTTTTTAGCACCTGGTCAGGGCAGGCGTTAAGGGACCTGTGGGCTCGGAAGGAGCCCAGAGGTGCCCTCCCATGCCCCCAGGGACCCCCCCTGTCACCCTTGCCCACCCCAGGAGGACGCCTAAGGATGGAGGGACCCATCCCAGGGAACATAAGGTAAGTTCAGGTAAGTACTTTTTTTTTCTTCTTGTGGCATAGGGGGGCCTGATTTGTGCCCCCCTACATGCCACTATGCCCAATGACCATGCCCAGGGGACAGAAGTCCCCTGGGCATGGCCATTGGGCAAGGGGGCATGACTCTTGTCTTTGCTAAGACAGGAGTCATTTCAATGGGGGTTGGGAGTCGAAAAAAATGGCGCAAATCGGGTTGAGGCGATAATTTTGCCTCAGTCTGACTTGCCCCATTTTTTGGCGCCCAAGCTCCATATTCCCCTACGCCGGCGCTGCCTGGTGTACGTCATTTATTTTGACGCACACCAGGCTGCGCCGCCGGCTAACGCCGGCTAACATCGGCTAACGTCATTGAATAAATACGGCGCCCGCATGGCGCTTCAGAATGGCGTTAGATTTTTTGACGCACAACTGCGTTGGCGCAGTTGTGCGTCGAAAAGTATAAATATGGCCCCAAAAGTGCTTGCAGTGGAGAGAGGGAGGGGAGGGGAAGGTTGGGAGTGGCTCGGGAGTTGTTGTTGTGACCACTCCCCCACCAAACCATGCTAAAGATTGGTGAAATCCGAGTCAGATAACAGCTGCACCAGTGTCCCATGAGGATTTGCCACAGAGGAACCTGTCTGTTAGCTGTACTGGCCCTTGTATACCATAAAATAAATAATGGGACAGGTAAGGCTGTCAGCTGCCCAGTGTACCGATTATTTTTTTCTGCAGAACTCCAGAGCAGACATTTGCTGTTCACAGATCTCCTTTAATGAGCATGATGGCCTGGGGGCCATTAATGTTGAATGATGGATATTAAAGCTCGTTGCTGAATGTACTTTGATATGGCTGAGTGTGCTCATACTCCCAGATTAAAGTAGTCAGACTGCCAGCCCACGCAAAACTAGATTCAACGAACAAATGAAAGTTAAGTGGAGCTTAAGGTTAGCAGGAGCACTGACCTCTTTCAACCTTAACTTCACCATAAATTAGGGTATTTAGGGTCAAGCGTGCAACGCGCTCTGCCCCTGGTGTAATCTCTCTATGGTCTTTTAACAACGCTCATCGGTTTGGTTGGTTCGTGGGCTTGCCTTTTAAAATTCGCTTGATTTTATGAATGAAAGGCATGCACATGTCTTGCCTTTTCTGGTGTTTAGCCATCCTCAAGCGCACTGGCAAACTACTGAAAACATACGAGGCTCCATGTTTTCTATATGGTTTCTCGACTACTTTTTCTTTTTATTTTGTAGGCAGCTCGATCTTGCTGGGCAGTAATCGAGCGCTTCTCATGACATCAACCCTGTTACATGGATAATTGCACTTTTGCCAGTTACATGGATAATGCACTTTTGCCGATATGTTTGACTGCGAGTGAACTGTTTCCTTTTGTGTGTCTGCTTTGTGCTCATGGCGGCAGGCTCGCTTATGTGACACAGTTTTACTTTTCATTTTATGTGGCAAGAAAAGTCAGGACAGGAGTTTAAAACGGTAATAGCTCTAACTCAAGCAAACGCAAGACCCATTGCATATTTGGCTAGCTGTCTAATTATCCTCCTGGGAGTCTTATAGACCTCACCAGCAGCAGAGGGTCTACAACTACACTATCCATTTCCTGCTACACAGAAAAAAGGGGAAAACAACAGGTTGCAAATTAATTCCAACTGTTAAAGAGTGCTACTATAAAGAAAAGGCATTATAGATGTGTATGGATACCTGTAATAGTTATGCATTCAACATATCATTGCTTTCCACAAAACTATTTTCCACTGCATGTTCTTACAGCCACATTTGGTAATTTTAAAACATCATTTACTGGAGATTATAGACAAAATAGACAGCATAAAGATTAACCTATGTTTTTGTACATTTGGAAATCTACACGTTACCTATGATGTAGGATGCAGGGTCAAACTGGTCTTTTGGGCTGGCCAACGTCGGAATGAGCCAGGTTAGTGCTGCACTTTTTTCACAGTACTGATCTTGAATAAAACCCCTTATCTGGGCATAATATGCTTTTCCATCCTGTTCGTCAGTCACTGAGACAACATCTCCAACCTGATAATACATGCCCTGAAATAAATTTACCAGTAGTTAATTGATTTGTGATTCACAAATGATCACACTTTGCTACAAGTTCTGTTCACTTCTGTATGGTACACACTCATACATGTTTAAGTACAAATGAATGAAGGATCTTTTAAAGTTTAAAAAGAAAAAGGCACTTGCGTGTGACCACTTATCAAGGGAATCTTAGATAAATTTGCAACTTTGGAATATATCACTGATAGTGCTATTTTCTGCAAGATCGATCATTTCAGGTGATCCCTAACAATTACGAGTCTTCCATTTTACAACTGCTCTGCTGGGTGATGCAGAGTCCTACACTGTTAGATATCTATGTTTAGCCTTTGGCGACATTGTAAAGGCTCATGGCTTAACTCTGTTCTCACACAATCTGATAATGCGTAGAATGTTGTTACTTTTTGTGCACAGAATGGCACGAGTACTCTTAATCTCAGTCTCTGCCTTGTTGAGGTCACTGGCTGGGTAAGGAATAACTGTCTTAAATTGAATGAAAATAAGACTGAGGTCCTAGTAGTGGGCAATCAGCCTCAATTGTAGTGTCCACAATGGTGGCTGGATGAACTGGGGTCCTGTTCAACCTTTGGCACTGTGGTTAAAACTCTGGTCTTCTGGATGGTCTCTAAGCTCACCCTGGACCACCAAATTAATAAGGTGGCAGCCAGCTGTTTTGGTTCACTCAAATGTCTGAAGAACATTCTCTGGCTCCTCCCCTCCTCAAAGAACTTATGTGCAGTCTTTGATGATCTTCAGATTTGATTATGGAAATGTTCCCTATTTAGGCACCAATAAAAAGGCAGTTAATAGGTTTCAGATTGTGAAAATGTGGCAGTCCACCTTCTTGGTCATATTCATAAATCTGTCTACTTTCATTTACACACACTCCATTGGATCCCCATTAATAATTGTATTACATGCACAAGGATTTGCATGGCTGTGTTCCTTCCTATTTGAGTTTGGTGTTTGAGCCATACATTTTTCAGTACGCTCTTCGTTCATGTAGTCTGAACCTTGCAGTAAGCCAGGCATTAAAATCTCAAGGCAAGGTGGGAGGTCTTTTGCCTTCTTAAGCTCCACCTTAAGGAACACCCTTCTTCTGAAGCTACACATTTGTGCCGGTTTTGTGGCGTTTCGAAAGCCATTGAAAACTTGGGTATTCTAATTTTGCTGCTTGCCATCTGCTGCTTACTCAGAGCCTGAAAACCCAGTTGTGGTAGCCATGCGCTCTACAGAACACTGCATGATCCCAGAGCATTTTTTCAGAAGAATGGTTAAAAAATAAAATAAAAATCTTGCCTCAATTATAAATAATGTCTGGGCAGATGCAGCACTGTATTTCTATTTCATCTTTTGGTAAAATAAAAAAATAAAAATAAAAATATAGAAAAAAAAACTAGACAATCAAAAAAGGTTGCAAAAATACAGTGGCATCGCTGCCCGACTTTTTTTTTCTTTTCTTTTTCAAACAGTTAAGAATTAGCACGGCTAACCATGATCGGCCACGTATCAGCTCCCGTCATGCTCTGTGGCTAGTTCAATGAGCACCGCAGAGGGAACCGGAAGCAGCGGATGCGCTGGAGGCAGAGACATGGCAGGGGGTTGTGGGGGGGGGGGGATGGGGGGGTGCAGGAGCCGGGAGAGACTGGCAAAATGCGGGGCACCAAACCCCTCTTAAAAGGAGATCATATAGGGCTGTAGGCTGCTAAAGACTGCCTGGTTGAGAGCACTAAGTACACAGATACCTTGTTTAGCTTCCTCAGCTGACAGCTGTATTGCGTATGGTCTAATTCTACAGTGCAAACTTCGCTCCTCGCTGATCTTTATTGGGAGAACCCCTCCTGGTGGCTCTTTACCCCTATCCCCCGCAACAAGCCTGCAATAAACCCTAAACAGACACTATTCAGATATAACTACATAAACACAGGGCGTACTGGACATAAGGCATGTCCCCCTTCAGGGTAACATCAGAGCCCCCTTGTTATATTGTCAGAAGCTCTGGGTGATCACCGAAGTGGCCTGTGTAGGCGCAGGTACGGCTTGTGGCCCCCAAGGTGCAACTTAATAGAAGGACATATAGGGTTCAGTGTGCAGTATTTATTTAACAATCTAAAGGTCCCCCCAAGATGCACAGAAGAAGGGCCGCCCTACACTGAAAACTGTTAAGACAGCACGGATTGCCAAGGGCAAACGCCTCGCACTCTGACAAAATGATGAACGCTGAGCCAGGCACGAAAGCCTCAACAGAGGATGATCCACCCCTCCTCAGCTCCCAGTCTAACCCTTCCCCCGATATTGACATTACAAAATACTGGCAATTGTACTGTACTAGACAGAGAAGCGTCTTGGTCAGCATCAGGGAAGCAAGCGACTTTAAGACGCCTGCAGACTCTGGACAAGGTCGGACAAGAACTAGGTCGTCAAGAGCACAACAGTGAATTTGCACTTGATATCCATGATAGTCAGGAGACGTTCTAGGTCACAGGGAGCTGTATCCATTATTTAGTGGTGGGAGCAGAGAGCTTAAAGAAGTTCTCACAGGGTCTCAGACAAATGACTACAAGTCAACATCTAGAAGGGACAACCCTCTCCCGACAACTCAACTGTCTATAGGTGCCTGTGCTCTTGAGGCAGGAACAGAGGACAGCTCCCCTATTTCCTGTACAGGGAATGGGGTCTCACAGCTCGAACATGTGATAGTGCAACCACACTGCCAAACTCAGGATGCAAGAGTCAAGGGATTAACTCGCTCTACCACGGAAAGTTTGCTTCTCCAAATACTAAGTGAACTAAAAATCGTTACAAAGTTCACAGGAAGAGGCGAATCAGAAGACTTAGGCACAACTAAATCTGATAAGTAATAACATGCAGCAACTTAATACTCGCATTAAGGAGGTGGAGCAGCGAGTCTCAGATTTGGAAGACGGACGGATCCACCTGAAACCATCAATATCCAAATGTCAAGCGGATCTGGTAGACCTGCAGTGCTGGATAAATGATATAGAAAATCGCTCTTGTAGATCTATATTAAGGTTTACGGGGGGTCCGGAAGGACGCGAAAATGGGCAAACTGTTACAAGCCTTATTACAGACATTCTTCCGCAATATGTTCTCCCAGAATTAGCTGATACAAATCAAGATCTTTCTATAATACATGCTCTTCGAGTGCCTGCAGTGCAGCCTTCTAATGCAAAATACCTTCGAAAGATATTGGTGAACTTTGGCGATTTTCGCATCAAAGAACTTATTCTTCAGCATGCGATTAAAAATAAAATATACTTAGTTCCAGGGGACTTCACCTTTAAGATCTTCTCAGATATGTCTGCAGCCGCCGGCCGGAGAAGGAGGAAGTTCAAGGAAATTATACCCGAAGTTCAAGAAGCCGGAGCCTCAGCAGGGCTCGTTCAGCAATCCAAGCTTAAAGTTTTTTTTAAAGGACGCTCCAATATACTACAAACAGTTGACGCAGCTAAGACCTTGCTGTATTCCATATGAAATTTAGAAGGCGAGGGGGTGGGGTAAAGGGGGTATTCGCAATCAGTGATGAACTCTGCTTCCATAACTTTTTTTTTTTTGTACAATATTCAGAGCATTTAAATGTAATTCATCTTAATTCCCCTCTGCAGCCACTGGCGATTGGATGCCATGTCACGGCGCCTATTTGGGGGAGGGAGATTTGGGGAGAGGGTCACGAGTAGGTAAGAGGGGTGGAAGGTGGTCCCGGTTTGCCCACACGGGAGGGCTCCAGGTGTAGGCCACTAAGGGAGAGGGTGGGGTCTTCAGTGATGTAGGGTGGTAAAGGGTGGGCAGGGGCCGTTGGGGGATGGAGGAAAAAAGTGATCCTAACGCAGAAGAGGAAAAAGCAGCTCTGGAGAAGTAGGTGAAGTAGGTGAGGAATGATAGGCAATCGATTTATGAGAAATGGTAGCAAGATTCGGTTGAACTGCTGTTGTGGACCTAAGGTGATTAGATGTATCACGGATCCGGGTGTTTCTGCGAGGGAAGCTTCTGGGCACATATGGTCTTCGCTTTCCAAAGTGATGAAATGGCGGGCCCAAATTCCAGATTAAGAGTTGTCTCTTGGAATGTTAACAGGTTAAATAACAAGAGGAAGAAGGGTGCAATCAAAGAGTGGGTTAAAACAGCAAAGCCCTCTGTAATCCTGTTACAAGAAACTCATATTCCAGTCAAAAACTTACAGGAATTCGTTATGTTTGGAAGTTGGTTAGGGTACAAGGGATTTGCTGCGGTGCAAGCAGTTCATAGGGGTACCACAGTTTTTTTTAACCAAAAAAAACTTGGTGCCCGAATATTCAACGCTAATAGTGATAAAAATGGACGGTGGTGCTGGGTAAGTTGTAAAGTGTCTATGGAGAGATTTACTTGGAGTTTTTATGCACCGCTGGAAGACGATCCAGAGCCGTACAAGGAGCTCTTTCAATCCCTTTTGCAAATTCCAGGCAAAGTGATAATTGGTGGAGATTTTAACTTTCTCCAGAACCCATTTATTGATTCTTCGGTCAAAGGGAAAAACAATCTAAACCAAAGGTTTTTTGGAACTATCTAAGAGTTTTGGCGCTATGCGACCCTTGGGGGTCTTCCACACCTTATAAAAGAGATTATACATGTCTCTCCAGCCGATTTAAAAGTGCTTCTCAAATGGACTTTTACCTGATAACGAAATCTCTTCACTTTAAGAATCAGCGTTCATTGCAGTCGGGCCTCTCAGACCACGCTCTGCTGATTTTGGATATATCACTAAAGCCAGAACGAGATACACTGCAATCCAAAAGGTGGATATTTAACCAGCTACTTCTTCAAGAGGAAGGCTGGGTACAGGTCTGTAGAGATGAAGTAAAGGATTTTTTTTTTTTTTATCAGAACCGGGACTCTGCCGCTTCGAGCATAGTCTGGGATGCATTCAAAGCTTATGTAAGAGGCCTGGTGATTGCACAAGAGGCCGCAAATGGGCATTGTGTTAAACAGCAGAGCTCGGTTTTAGAAGACAATGTGCAAAGGAAATTAGATAAATATCTTAGGTCCCCCACGGAAAATATTGAGAAAAAAATAAATAAGAAATCACTATCAGGCCAAACAGGCTCTTTCTGACCAGTATCTTGGTAGGGCGGAGAGATCGTATCAGACCTACCGGGAGAAAGTTAATGGAGAGTCATTTTACGGGTAGGTTTTTAGCATGGAAAGCCCGGGACCAAAAGGCAAGCAATACGATTCACGCCTTGAATTGTCCAACCACTGGAGAGTGCAACATGGAATCTAGGGCAATGGGAGAAGTAATGTTCAAGCACTATAGACTTATTTATAGCCAAAGCCATCCCATTGACTTAGCGGCTGCTAGGATTTTTTTTTTTTAGGGAAATTAAAGTTTCCTACTATTTCAAAAGAAGATAGGGAAGCCCTCTCCCGGCCGTTTACAAAACCAGAACTTTTGGAAGTGGTCAGACACCTCACGAATGGGAATGCCTGTGGCCCGGATGGCCTCCTGGCAGAATTCTTCAAGATTTTTATTGATGTCTTGGCTGACAGTTTCTTGCTTTTAATTAATATGTTAAAAGGTGGGATGATACCAAATTCTTTCCACGCTGGGAGCGTAGTCATTTTCCCCCAAAAAAAGAAAGATAAAGTAGATCCAAACTCCCATCACCCAATTATGCTACTAAATACCGACTATAAAATTATTATGAAGCTCATAGCTCTTCGTTTCAATATGATAATCACCTCTTTAGTCCATCCAGACCAAAATGGGTTCACTGCTGGAAGGCAACTTGCAACCAACACCCATTTTTTGGCTGAGGCATTAGATTATTTCACTGTTAATAGAATCCCTGCTGTCATTCTTTTATTGGATGCAGAAAGGGTCTTTGATTTACTGGTATGGGATACACTGTTTGAGATTCTATCTAGATTTCAGGTCCCGCCCCAGATCTCCCGGCTGATAAAAAGGATATATCAAGATGCTGAAGCAAACATCATAATTAACTCGGCAAACGTAGGCAAAATACTAGTCAGGCGAGATACCTATCAGGGGTGGCCCCTTCCACCCATCTTGTTTGCCTTATTTATTGAATCCTTAGCTATCGTAATTAGAAAAAATGATCTGATCTATCCCCTACTTGAGCAGATGGGGAAAATACAACTGTTTGCAGACAATATAATTATATTCCTGGATGATAAAGTTCCCAGGAGAAGACTTTTGAAATTTTCGCTCAATTAGGGGGGGGGGTACAATGTGAATAGGAAAAAAAAATGAAATTATACTCTGTGGTTGCTCTTCCAGTAGATTACTTCCTAAATTGGTGCCGTGTGTAAACTCTCGGCCTAAACGGTATCTCGGAATCCACAATAGAAGATTTGTACGATCTTAATTATGCCCCCCTGCTCCTTAAAACTCAGACAGTACTTACAAAGTGGGGGACGCTCAATCTAACTGTTATAGGGAGAGTCGCATTGATTAAAATGGCAATCCTGTCAGTGTTTATTTTTTTGTTTTCTGCCATCCCCTGTGTTTTAACTTCTTTATTTTTCAGAAAATTAGACTCCATTTTTTTCCTGATTTACCTGGCAGGACGATAATGCACGCATTGCACTAAGCACCTTATTTGCAGATCAAGACAAATGGGGTTTGTCATTTCCTAATATGAAAAACTATTTGGCATTTTTTGCTCAATACATGGCAACTTTCAAACCTGCATCGGCCCCAGGTAGCCCAATCTTCTAAATCTTTCGTGATCTAATATGTAGAGAATATGGTTTGCGGGATTTAATACTCCTGGTGAAATCCCTGAAGAAAGTACGGTATAAGATCCTCAGGTGGTTTCTCAAGAAGAGGTCAGATTTTTTTTTCAAAGATATATAAGTCCATATGTGAATTTTTTTTACACATCTATCTGAATTCGTGACGAGGTCTGGCTGTAGGCTTAGTTGGAAATAGTTAAGAAATGGGAAGCCACTGGATTTAGGAAAATTGGGGATTTCTTAAGTGGAGATGGATGGGAAACGCTTGTGAATATTGGGGCTGTCGCCCAAAATGATGTTCTGCTTCTGGGATCCTATAGCAATTTGCAGACTTGGACTGTGGTCAGATACGTGCTACTCAAAAGACAGTGAAAGAACTGGTTGACCCATCCGGGGGGCAGACGAGCGGGGGAAATGGAGAAGGATTCTGTTCCAATTGAAAAGTCCCAATCTGTTTGATAAAGCCACTAGGAAATGGGAGCGGGATCAAGAGTTAAAATGCACTAAGGGTATCTGGGAGAAAAATCAACAAATTAAAAACTTTGTCACATTGAGAGGTGCAAATTGGCATTGAATGCGTTTTTTTTTAAGTAAATGGCTGCTTTATCGCACACCGCAAGTTCTGGCTCGGATTCTTCCCAGCTATCCCAATTATTGTTTTCTCTGTCAAGGGGATAGAATAGAAAACTGGACTCATATTATAGGCACATGCCGTTTTATTCAAGAGTTTTGGGGTGAGGTGTTTAATTCTTTGCAAAAGACGATTCAGACGGAAATTGACCCCCCTCGGTGTGGCTAGGACCATTCATTTCATGTGTTATTTTCAAGCCCATTCCAATTTTCATTTTTACCTTGCCCTCACTAGTATCTTCAAGTTTAGAGGCAATGAGATGTTGGGCCGGCAATATGATAATAATCACAAAAATAATATACACAAAGTGGCCGCATTAGACTGTTTATGTGTGTTTTTATAACATTTGATGTTATTAAGAAGTATTAATATTTTTTGTAATGAGTATTGGTGTGCACATATATGTTGTGTGCATTTTTTGTGTGCCACATATTGGCAGGAATGTTTTTTTGTCTTTTGGGTTATGTAATTTGTAGTATCGTCTTATAGGCTAATGTGTGCCAGTACGACATTATGAGTGTCCATTAAGTGTTTTCATGCTTTTATGTATTTTTATTTCATGTTGTATCATGGATTATAATTGTGTGTATTAATATATGTTTTTTTGCATTCATTTTATTGCAGCCATGACGAAGTCTATCTTATGGCCAAAACGTGTTGGCTGTCTTTGCTGTAAACGTTTGATGTTTTAACCCGTTCTGTGCAGCGGACATAACGGTTACGTGCTGCGGCACAGTGCTCCTGTGCCGAGGACTTAACCATGACGTCCTCGTTCTGGAGCAAGGGTGAGCCTTCCTCCCCTACCCCTCAGGGCAGGGATGGATGGGGAATTCACTTCCCCTTCCACCCACGACACGCCTCCCCCCCCCATCTAATGACGTCGCAACTGCTCACGGACTTTATTAGAGGGTGCCGGTTGCGCTGGAAGCCATATACTTCCAGCACGCATTAGGACAAACAGGTAAGTTTCTCCACCGGCCGGGAGGGGAGGGATTCCCAACAAAGAGGCATCGGGGGAAAGGAAAGGGTTTTCATTTCCCTCGATGTCCCTTAGCACTCCTGCTGCCCGATCGTGAAGCGGAATGCCCACTAGACACCAGGGATTGTCATTTTTTGTGTATTTGTTTACGGGGACGCTCACCTTAGATGGACATATTATATTTGGCCGTTTCTGCCCCCCTTGGGGGCAGACTGGCCTATTATTTTTAGGCTGATCTTCCCCCAAGGGGGGGGAGGAGGCCTCTTGAGCAACGGTAGCCCCCAAGGGGGCCATAAAACTGTTGACCATTTCTCCCCCCTCCCCCCCCCCCCCCCCTTTGGGGCAGATCGGCCTCTTTTTTTGGGGGGGGGGGGGGGTCCAAGGGGTGGCAGAACCCACTTAGGCACCAGGCATAATGTGTGTTTTTTTTGTTTTGGGATGGGGGTGGGTTGTGCCACCCCCCCGCCCCCACCAGGGAGCATAGAACTGTTGGCCAGATCTGCCCAAGTTACACTTCTTAGAAAGGATCACGGCTAGCCGCAGAGTCACTGCTCAGCAGGTTGCTGGCATGCTTTCAGAGTTGTCTTTTGACCATGATTATGAGACCGACTATGCATCTGAGGCAGAGGAGGAAGTGAGAGATTTTGGCAGGGAATTTTCTGTCCAAGTGGAATCTTCTGATGATGAAGCCACTCTCAGTGCACATGAAGGGCCTGTTTTAGAGTAGGACACTCATGTGCCAATAGTGCAGCAGCCTGGAGCAGAAAGGTTTCCCATTGGAAGATCTGAACGCTGGGTTGCCCCAAACATGGAGCAGCCAGATTTGCCTGCCTTTACTGTTCTCCCGGGGTGTAGAGTCAATACGGAAAACTTTTTGCCTGTCGATTTCTTTCAGTTGTTTATGGACGATGTATTTTTGGAAGAGATTGTTGAGCAGACTAATTTGTATGCGGAGCAGTATTTGAGGGACAACGCTGCCAGACTTGGGCCATACTCCAGAGCTACCCAGTGGATCCCCACAAATTTGGAAGAGATTAAAATTTCTTGGGTTTGATTTTTTGATGGGGTTGATAAGGAAGCAGTCACTGGCTTCTTATTGGTTTACTAGTCCCTTGATGGCAACGGTTATATTTCCTGTAACCGTGAGTCGTAATCAGTATTTGTTTCTTCTTCGGATGTTGCATTTTGTTGACAATGCTCTAGCCTTGCCAGGAAATCACCATGATTCTGACTGTCTTTTTAAGATTAGGCCTGTCCTAGATCATTTTGTAGATCAGTTTTCAGAGGTCTGTGATCCAGGCAAAGAAATAGCTGTGGACGAGTCTTTGGCCTGCTCAAGGGTCGTTTGTTTTTTTGGGCAGTACATTCCTAGCAAGAGGACACGGTATGGAATTAAAATGTGTATGCTGTCTGAAAGTAGTACAGGATATGTGTATAATTTTCAGGTCTACACTGGTACGGATTCCAGTATTGACCCCCCCTTGGTTGTCCGCCCACTTTTGGAGTTAGTGTGTGGGAACTTGGTAGACGACTGTTTAACAAAGGTCACGATTTGTATGTAGATAACTTCTACACTGGAGGACACTGTTGCTTGTGGCACAATCCATTCTAACCGAAAAGGCTATCCAAGGGAGCTTGTCTGTAAAAACTTTGAGGGGACAGTGCAGTGCCTTGTAGAATGAGGAGCTGCTACCTCTGGAATTTGCAGACAGGAGGGATGTCTACATGCTAACTACCATCCATGATGAGAGTACTTCCAGTGTGACTGTTTTGGGTCAGATTGCCAAAGTGTGCAAACCTGTGTGCATTTTAGATTATAAGCACACGGGAGGTGTAGATAGAGTTGATCAGAGGTTGGAACCTTATACTGCTATTCGTAAGTCTTACGTTTGGTATAAGAAGTTAGTGGTTCACCTCTTCCACTTGGCAACTTTTAATGCATTTATTGTGTTCAAGGATAGTTCGCCAGAGCCAAAGATGACATTTGTAAAATTTCAGGAGTCCGTGGTAGAGAGCCTTATTGTGGTGCAACAGGCAAGAGTTCCTGGAGAAGCAGTGGTGAAGGATGTGGCTTGATAAAAAAAGATCGGCATTTTGCTGAGCACATTCCTCCCACGCCCAAAACAAGACTTTCCAGCTAAGTAATGGAGTCTGTGCCCCCAAGAGGTAGCCGAAGGGAGACTCAAATATACTTCCCAAATTGTCCTTCGAAGCCTGGGCTGTGTGTTGGTGGCGGTTTCAGGAGTTACCACACAAAAAAACAAAATCTGGGCAATACCGTGAACGTAAACTGCCTGTTCCATATGTTTAGTTTCTTTGTTGGCATTACTGTCATGTATTTAGTTAGAGCTTTTGTGTATGTAGTTTTGTACTTACTTATAATTAGTGGTTTCTTTGTTGATTTAAAAAAAAAAAAAAAAGTGATGGCGGTGTGCGTGGAGTGGCGCTTGGCTGGCAGTGTAAATAATGACTTGCTGTTGGCCACTGCAACACACTGCCAGCCAAACGCCAGTCCACACACTCCCATCAGCTGGTGTGATTGCTGTATCAGGCATGTGGGCGTATGTAAGTGATGGGCACTTGAGTAGCGCTGTCTATCGATGCAAGTGTTGTAATGCGCTGGGCCTGTGGCTGGCAGCGTGAATGGTCTTGTGCATGTCATGTATGAAAGGTGTGTGAATGGACTGTAAAGCAGCTGGTGCCTTGTCGTGGCTTTAGAGCTCACAAGCTGTGAGTCATTGGTTCAGTTTTTTGGCCTTTCAGTTATTAACAGTGCATGACTCACAAGCTGTGAGTCATTGGTTCAGTTTTTTGGCCTTTCAGTTATTAACAGTGCATTTCCTTTTTGTGAAATCTCTTGTTTTAAAATTTGATCTACTGAACCATCACTCACCCTTGTGCCAAATCCAACCAGTGTGTGTGGTAAAAATTACAAAACCTGCTCTGCTGTAATCAGGCTTCGCAGCACACCCGTGACACGCTAGGCGTCTCGGATGGGACCCCGATGATGAAGCATGCCACTAACTTGGTTGGTGGGTCTTTTTAACATAACCCAAGTGTGTTTTTTTTCAAATTTTTTGTGTTTGGAACATCACAAAAGTAAGTTGACACATCAAAATGATATATTACAAAACTACCTGTGTTTGGGGTGGCGGGCACTTATGTTTTTAGTCCTGGGTGCAGCCTTCATCTAGGGAAAACTACCAAACCGAGACATTTTTTTAAAACTAGACAGGCCTAAGGAGTCCAGGGAGGTGTGGCTTGCGTGGATCCCCCAACATTTTCTTATCCAGACTCAACAAACCTCAAAATTTGCTTAAAAAAAACACATATTTTCCTCACTTTTCTTTGTAGGCTCACTGCTCTGGCACAGATTTCCTACCACCCAGCATTCCCCTCAGTCTCCCAAGTAAAATGATACCTCACTTGTGTGGGTCCCCAAAGCCGGGTCAGCCTAAAGATGTATACAAGAAAAATATGTGCGTATCAACTCGCTGTGCTATCCCCTTAATCTCTACAGGTTTTTGGCCTTTTTCTGTTTCAGGCACCTGGGCCACCCACACAAGTGAGGTATCACTTATCAGGAGACATGGGGGAACACTGGGCAAAGGAAATTTGTGGCTCCTCTCAGGTCCCAGAACTCGGTCACCGAAATGTGAGGAAAACGTGTTTTTTGCCAAATTTTGAGGTTTGCTGAGGGTCCTGGGTAAGAAAACACTGGGGGATCCACGCAAGTCAAACCTCCCTGGACTCCCTCTGGTGTCTAGTTTTCAGAAATTCAGAAATGTTTGGGTGTGGTAGGTTTCCCTATATGGCTGCTGAGCCCAGGATCAAAAAAAATTAAGGAAGACCAAAAGAGATGATAAGGACTGTAGGGGGAGGAAGGATATACACTTTTGAATACAAGTATGACAAAGTGAAAGTACCGGGCGAAGGGAAGAGCGGACGAGATGAGACCACTTAAACCAGGTCTGTCAAAAGTAGTTGACATCCCTGGGGAGCAGCACCTCACATGAGGGGGCATCATCTACCTCCACACCACAAGCTCCACTGACTTTTTAGGAGATATGGAAAGATTACAATTGGGAGCCATAATCACAAGAAAAGAGCAAAAACCCAAAGGGTTGGGAGGAGATGGCAAAAAGAAAAAAGTGGAAGTCCAAGGAGTACAGACACGGTCGAAGAAGAGCTATTGCACATGTTGTTGGGTGCCCCACTCACACAGGAGAAAATGATGTAAATTGCATATCTGATGTTAATGAATTGGTTATTGTAAATCTACTAAGCTGTTCCCTCAATGTAAATGAACAGAATGTATTGAGCAAGGACTTGAGCTGTTGCCCCTGTCAGATGGGAGATTTAGTTGATGTTGTTGCCTATCTGAATTGGTCCACCCGCCTACTGAAATTAAAGGAGCATTTGAACTCCAACCCTATGTGGCCTATTGCATCAATTGAACATGTACGACCTCCAGCACAAACTGTGTTAGAGTTATGTGATTTACAACTGTTCATGTCTTTGCAGGACGATGAACAGGTTGATGTGGATATACTTAGAGATGATCTGGGTACTGTTGAAATAGTGCACATGGACAGTGGCCTGAAGCCCCGTTCCAAATGTATGCCTATGACCGATTTAGGGAAAAAGTAACAAAAGCTATACAAATTGTTGGAGAGACCCAGCAGTCAATCTCGCAAGAGTCAGAAATGACAGCACTGAAGGATTTACAATCAGATCAGACCATGGTTATCAGGGAGGCTGATAAAGGTGGGAATGTGGCGATAATGAATAGGAACAACTACATCCAAAAGATCAACTGAAACCTTGCTGACACCACCTGCTATGAGCATATTACACACAACCCCATTAAGGCCTTAACCTCTTACATTAACATGAGACTTGTTGATTGGTGTTTGATCAAGGATGATGAATATCATTACCTCTCAATCAAGGATCCACAGTTTCCCTGTATGTTCATATTGCCAAGGATGAACAAGGGTGTGTTCCCCCCCCCCCCAGGAGACCTATCATCTCAGGTGTATCTTCTCCCAGAGAACGTCTGTCTGGATATGTTGAAAGATTTCTACAATCTTTTATCTGTAATTTACCTGTATTTATTCAAGACAGTAAGGACATACTGAATAAGTTCGAAGTGGTTACCTGGTCACAGGCCTTAGGGCCTGACTAAGACCTTGGCGGATGGGATACTCCATCACAAAAGTGACGGATATTCTGCCCGCCATTTTACAAGCTCAGTAGGATATAATTAAACTTGTAATAAGGCGGACGGCATATCCAGTCTGCCAAGGTCATAATCAGGCCCTCAATGTTTGTAACTATAGATGTTCCAAGTTTATATGCTTGCATTCAGAAACATTTTGGGATCAGGGCGGATGAATCTTTCCTTCGGACAGACCAGCTGATCATCTCCAGCATATTATGATAGTGGAGGTGATGGCTATTATTCTGGCTTAGGGCCAATATGCCTCTCTCTGGACAGATTGCATTGTCTTTTGGGGTTGGGGGGGGAGGGGTATATCAATGACATCATTATGGTGTAGAAAGGAACACTGGATCATCTTTTGGAATACCACTCTTATATAAATGATAATCCATACAACACTAGACCGAGCATAAATCATAGTAGCACGAGGATTGAGTTTTTGTATATCTTATTCTTCATGGAGAATGACTCTATACACAGTATCATGTTTAGAAAGTCCACAGACTGCAATAGTATTTTTCATGCCTCCAGTGGTTCACCCAAAGTCTGTCAACAATAACATACAGTCTGGGGAGATGGTGCACATTCCATGGTAGCTCCAGGAAATAATTTACTGCCAACATTGGAAGTTTGAAATGTATATTCAGAAACAGGAGGTTTGGGGAAACATTTTTAAATGAATCGGAGAAACGAATAGAGCATCTGGCAAGGAATGATACTTTGAAAAAAGACCCAAAACGAGAAAGAAACAAGTGGAACTGTTTATCTTATATCACCCTGTACACCATCCCCAGTGACGAGATTTACAAAATTTTATGAAGGCATTGGGGTTTACTTACAGGGATCCTTGGGCTCAGAGATATGTCAAATGAACCCAAGGTGTCCTTTCATAGGGACCAAACCATAAAAAACTGGTTGTGTACCAGCTATGTGACTACACCCAATGGTGCTACATGGCTTCCAAGCCCGATGAAGGAATTGCACAGGTGTCAAGATTGTAACATGTAGATTTGTTAGGAAAAATTTCTAGTCATGGATTCTTGAACAGTTAAGGGCCATTTTCAGATGATTGCGGGCTACTTAAGTAAGCGCAGTGGACCCACACTCCATTTACATCATTACTCCACTCCACAAGATGTGTGGAGGGTGTCTTTATGCAGCTGAAGGCACCAACTGTAGAAAGTAAAGGTGGATTTAATATGGAGGTATTTTAGTAGGCCACAGTACTCTTCCCTTCTAATTACATAATGTTTTTTTTGTATGCCAGAGTTGGTTTAAGTTAGCACGGGTGGACACCACGGACCGGGTTTCACATTTGCATGTAGTTCTTCGTTTTCGTAGTTCCAAAATTCTATAGGTAGTTGGTATCACATGCTTATGATTTTTTCATGCATATAGCCCCTGTTGTTGCTATACTTGAGGACAACAGGGGTCGATGTCAGTTAAGGTAATGGTCATCTTGAAAACACTGGTGGCCGGTGAAGTAATCTGTCACAGGTGAAGATCGCTGGTTGGGTTTATATCTCCACATGTTGGCCATTATATCTGGGTGGTTGCACACTGATTGGTCTGTCTTTTTCACTGTTTCAACTTTGCCCTCAAACCAGTCCCTGTTATGTTGGTCTACAACTCGCCCACTTGATACTAACATTCACACTGGTCCTCATGAAACCCACCCTTTCATTTACAGATGCCCAGATGGGACGGATTGGTCTCTTTTATTCATATAATTGATAAATTCACCAGGACCATTTAATTGACTTACTGGTTAAAGGTTTTTGATGTTGGATGTCAGTAGAAGATCGGGCGTCCTTAGAAAATATTGGTGAGAATTCCTTCCCCGCTTCCTTTTCCTTTGTGGTATATAATAAATGGCCTATGAACTAATCCATCTTTGTCGTTTGAATGCCATGGATTATATTTCTTGTTGGTAGGTGTGAATAATTGGTCGGGTTGAGACTAATCTCCTGCACGGTGATTATAGTTGGATTACGAGTGGTGCTGTTTGCTGACCGAATTTAATCCGCAACTCTGATATTCAGAATAAGAGTGGCATTTTTGGGAAAGTCGTTGTTTGGAAATTAGGATACTGTAACCAAATGTGGTAGTTACAAATTACTGTGGTGGATGTACTGTTTCTATTAAAGAGGCAACATCGGCATGGACTGAGATTTTCAATACATACTTTTGCTTCCGGGGTTTGGGACACTAATGCTCCTCATTGTAATTGTGTAAGACTTTAGCCCCTACTGCTTCCTGTTGTACAATATCTATCACTACCCCATTGTCAATAAGTATGAGAATGGAACCATTTATTTAATGTATTATTTTCAAGCAATTTCCATTTTTACCTTGCCCTCCCTAATATCTTTATGTTTAGGGGAAAAGAGATGGTGGGCACGGAAATATAATGATAATAACAACAAAAATTATATACACAAAGTGGCCGCCTGAAACTGTTTGTTAGGAGTGTTTTTGTAAAATCTGATGTTGTTAAGAAGTATTAGTATTTTTATAATATAATGAGTATTGGTGTGAATGTTTATGTTGTGTGCATTTTTACATATCATTTATTGGCAGGAAAGATTTTTGCCTTTTGGGCTATGTAATTTGTAATATTGTCTATAGGCTAATGTGCATCAATATCACATGCGTCTGTGCATTTAATGTTTTCATGTATTTTTATTTCATGTTGTAACATGGATTGTAATTCTGTATATGTGTGTATTTATATATTTTTTAATTGATTGTATTGCAGCTCTGACAAAGCCCATTTTATGGCAAAACACGTTATCGGTCTTTGCTGTATACGTGTGATGTTTTAAGAGTGTAAGAACAAGAAAATATAGCAAAGAACTGGAGAATTTCTGAAGTCGAATGGAAATTCTTTGCGGACATGATGTTACTGATTGTGGTGAACCTCTATTTTGTATATAATGCTGGAGAACCATTGTTGGAGGTAAGTAAAATTTTCATTTCCAGTACTGGATCGTTGAAAACCCAGTAAGGGGGAGGGGGGTACCTGACCAGCTCTGCCTTGGTTGCATTGGTATCTCCTTTGAATGACTACAAAGCCTAAAGTTCCCTTTCCCCCCCAAGAGCTAGCCACCACAGAAGAGCTGCAGAATAACTCTGAATGGAAGCAAGTGCACTTCATTCCACATCAGATGATTCTGTTTTTCCATAATCACACTACTAGAGAGTTGTGAGGGAGATTAGAAAAATATATTTGGTGGGAAGCGTCCCATACTAGCTCCCTCGTTTGAATGACTAGTTACCACAAGAAAGTATGGGGTTCACCGATAATGTAGAGCTCTGTACAAGGGAGAATGACCGTGGGCTCCTGGACCTCTTTGGGTTCAGAGAATGCGTGGTGTGGGTGCCATGACAAGTGTAGGAGGGGGGAAAATTTCCTTTTACGGACTAGGTGGTCTCACACACTATATAGTGTCATGCTTCATCATTTGACCACCTAGCCCCACCCAGGTAGGATAGTACCACCTGGGCGGACTCAACCTTGTAGTTAAAAGAACGGGAGGGAGTGCGTAAATAAATTATATCTGGTGATAATGGGATCCAGCTACGCTAGGGGGATATAAAAGCACCTAGGCAGTTGCCTGTGTGTGATCTACACTTTAATGATGGTAACTGCTGGTGCG
Source organism: Pleurodeles waltl (assembly GCF_031143425.1). Classification (NCBI taxonomy): domain Eukaryota; kingdom Metazoa; phylum Chordata; class Amphibia; order Caudata; family Salamandridae; genus Pleurodeles; species Pleurodeles waltl. The sequence continues at coordinate 893,517,032 of NC_090449.1, read as the reverse complement.
GCTAAAAACGGGGCGGAACACCACGGTGAGAACAAGGACTCACTGGGTCACCTCACTAAAAGTTGGCCGACATGTTTCTGCCCACTGCTAGGAGCCGTGAGAGGTCTTGGGGCATTCTTCAGTGCCTAGGATCCCTAACCATCAGGCTAAGTGCAGATAGGTAAACCTCCCCTCAAAATAAGGGGGGAAAAAACAATGATAATGTATTGATTGAGAGGGCCTACCTTAGACAAGGAACTACCTCGCGGTGGCCCTAATCATTGAGTCAACTAGCCTCAGATTCCAGGAGGGGGGAGTGTCTCCTTATAGTCACACTTACATCAAAGGAGGCGCTCGCTGTGCGCCTATCCCGACCCCTCGCTCAAGCGGTCCAGCTTGCTATAGTATATTGGAATAACACCAGACTCATGACGATTTGTTAAGCGCTAGCAAGTTAAAACTTCTGAGACGCTGATATGTTGAAACATTACCACAGAACAATAGTTATGAGAGTAGTTAGTTAAGAAATATTTTATTAGTTAATCATAACCATAATTTTTATGAGTAAATCTTGTGTACGTCATTAATTGTAGAACGTTACCATTCATGTGACATCCATGTAAATAAAAAACAGATGTGAGAGCAGAGAGTAACAGTGTTCTTCTGCTGTTTTTAGTATTTTAAAAAAGTGGTGAGCAGCGAAACTCCATCTGATGAGAGAAGTTGTGTGATCATAACGTGACCAGGTCTTGTGTGCCTTCACTCATCTCTATCCCTCTTGTGCTTTTTCCCCTGCCCATCATCTCCTCAGCACATTCTTGGATGTCTTTGGCATGATTGAGTAGGAGATTGGTGGGTTCCACATTGTTTCCACAACAACATTCCGATATACAAGATAGTCAAAATTTGAGTCTGGTGGGGTGGGATGTTTGGAAGGGTTGTGTGAAAATCTGTGCATTACTTAAGGGCGATAATTAAACACAACTATTGATCTGAGGTTATTTGTGCCCATTCAGGATTCCCTGTGTTGTGTGGTTAGGCAGCAGGAGCGGCATGTCACTGGTTGTTGGCAGGTGTCTACCTTTTAGACAGCCATTATTACCCTTAAATCCCCCTCCAGTTTATTAACGTTGCTGATAGTTCTCTGCAAGTCACTGTTGTGCCTGGTGCTGATTAGACATGGTGGACGATGCTTTGCTCTGATGTTTGCAAAGCCCAGCTCATTGTGGGTGCTGAAGGACTCTCATGGATTTTTCTGTGTCCATATCTTTTTTGACTTTCTCGAAAATGTCATGCAATTGAAGTCCATCAAATAGGAGACCAATTAGGTACTTCTGGCTTGAAGAAAGACAGAGCAAACCAGGTACCTTAACAATATACTTGCGTTGATCTGCCCTGCATCCAGCGCACTTCAAAGTCATACATTGAGGATAAAGTGTTTTAGAAGTTGTTCCACCTCTTCCCACTAATAACGATCATGCCACAGTAGCAGCACCAACTAAATTTGAGATGCGCCATTGTATGAATGCTCCCAATGCAGCGTGTGTCCATGCGGCATCTATTCTCTTGTTCCCCTTGTTAGGAGGCAGATTATTCCCTGTGCCCTGCATAATTGCTCTTTAAAGTGATAATGTGCATGAAAAGAGACCAGTGGGATATGCCCCTGAGGGAACAATGGGTCAAGTATGGGGGATGATTGCTCCTGCTGTTACGGAGTCCTTAAAGTTTTCGGCTCAGCACTTCAACAGTTATTTAAGCATTGGCAGGGACTGTATGGTGTGCTCAATTTTTGAGTTTTATAAGAAAGAACTCCTCCTAATTAAACACATTATGGGGGGCAGTAGATCTATTACAGCATGGTAACCTGAGGTGTCATCAGGTGGGGAGGCTCTAACTGGATAGGGGTCTAATGTGGAAGGTGTGGTGGTGGAAAGTTGTCTGGTCTCCTCTTGGGAATGGGAAAGGTTTTAATTTACTCTGAAAAAAGCTTCTGCAAATCAGAGTTTTCTCTTCTTACAAGGTGTCTGAATGTTTCCTGGGGTCAAGTTACTGTACAGTCTGTGACCGGGTCTAAATAAAACTGTCTTTTGCCAGGTATCAGGCTCCTCCCCCTTCTTTTGTGTTTGGAATCAAGGACTACTTGGTTTCGGTGCAGACCTCAAGCTCAGCACCTTCTCCCCCTTGAGAATCAAAAGACTTCGAGGATGACTTTCAACATGGAACAAACTTTCACAGTGAGGGCACCACTGTCTGTGTTGCTTTCTTAGAAGAAGGTTGATTAGCTACAGAATTTTCTTGGAGGTCACTCCCCTGAGGGCGAATCCTCTGCATCTGCTTCAGACTGGTCATCAACATCTATGTCAAACCCAAGGAGTAGTCAGTCCAGGGTGCAAATGGACATTCTTCCATTCCGGGCTCATAGAAAGACGTGAGAATATTGGTGGGAATTCATTCCCTGTTTCCTTTAACTTTGTGGTATATTATAAATGGCCTATGAATTAATGGACATTCTTCCATTCTGGATTCATGGAAAGACATATGTGAGACTCTTTTTCTTATAGATCTCAGGGCTAACAAATGTGCCTTCCCACTCGGTTTCTGAGCCAACTCCTTCGATCTCTTTGGCACTCTTGGTAGAGGAGAACTCTGGAGTTTTGGCACTGTGTTGATAAACAATTCACCCACTTCCTATCCTTTCAGTACCAAATGCTTTTATCAGAGGAAAATGGATTACATGCCATTCAGGCACTCTTGTTTTCCAAGGGACTACAGATTACAGTCCTGGCACTGATGCAACCACTGGAATTTGCTATTTGCATGAGATGCAGAATCCAAAAGGTGTGTTCTCCATGCCCTCCACCGCATTCTCATAGAACCTTCATCTGAAGCAGTCCTGAATTTTCACTGACAAGGTTCTCTTCAATGCCTCAGCAGAAGTCTTTGATTTCTGGAGAAACCAATGTTTTAGAGTCCTAGTTTTTTTGTGCAGCAGTAAATGAGCAGCCAAAACCCGTATGAACTTTGTGGTGGAAAAAAACACAATCTAAGCAGAAGCCTGTATCCTGGTGAATTGTGGGTCTAACGAAAGGGATCACGAGTCAAAACCCTTCTTTGAACAAAAAAAAAATAATAATAATAATAATAATAATCAACATCTGAGCCCAGCACTAAATGTGAGGAGTTTGCACAACATCTGATTTGCCAACACTGGAGCTCACCTAGACGAATCTGAAAGCTTCCGCTATGCTCAGTTGCATCACTGGATGATCACAAGGGAAAAAGCAACAAGAAAAAGTAATGCTTTTGAAAAATGGTTCTGAATAGGACTACTAAGGGATCATATCTAAATTCTATACCATCCTAAAAGAACATAAGCATGTCTATCAAGTCTCATACAAGCATAGAATGGAGCTTTGAAAAGATTCACGCAAAAGCTCAAAACAGTGGCACATGAGACTTTTTAAATATACTGGCTATGTAAAGATTTATTGGCAATGTAACAAAATCGTTTGAAATTCAATACTGTATGGAAATTATTGCCAGACTATATATCAGAAGAGCAACCCAGTCCTGGCTTCCCCACCATGCCCCCAAGTACTGGACCTCTTTGATTGATTCTCTTGAATATTCCTTGCCTAGTACCAAAAAAGAAAGTTTAAGTGGAAAGGGCAACTGTGTCCCAAACTGGGTGGTTATGGTTGTGCGCTTCCCACAAATTACCTAGTTTATTCAGCTTGAGGAAGGCTTTTCTGTTTTTAAATGGAGCAGAGGAGAGAGAGGTTTCTTTAAGCGCGCTTCTTTAAGACAAAACATTTATAGGAGAAAAATAGAATTTTCCCAAATTACACTTCTCACAAAACAGTTGTGTGAGTATTTCAAACTGTTCCCAATAACAAGTGGTAGATACAATTGCATGCAGGACAGAAGGGAGAAAGCTGGAAAAACATTTATTCTTCTTGAAATAATCCATCAAGACAGTTTTACGCTTCTATACTGCATCCTCCATTAGATTAGACTTATCGTGTCTCAAACGTTAAATTCTACTGTAGAATAAAAGTAAAGGAATGCATTCATACCTTATAAAAGATGGATTCAGCAGTAATTATGGTGGACACAGATTCTGGAGCTTTGATAGGCTACAAGGTAAACACAAAAAAACTTAAATGTACTTGATAGGTAGCTTTCACCTCCAAAATAACATTATATTTACTTCTTTTTTTTAAAAACAAAGATTACAGGGATGTTCTAGTTAGGTTCTGAATTTACTCGCACAAAACCAAAGAAATTCAGCAATCATAGCTAGAGGTATTTCAAGTAACTATGACTTGTGGCCTAAGGCAACTATAACTCGCGCCCCCGCTATGCACAGTTTTTTCTTCAATAATTTGACTTCCAATGATTCATTAATATTTTTATTGACATTATAAAAGTTGTCTTGAGTGCTGTAATATCTGGGGTAATTGGCATTGCACATGGAGGGCGCAAGTTATAGTTACTTGAAATAAATAACTGCTGAATTTCTGTGATAGTCCCTGGGGGTCCCCGACGGACCACCACCTTCATTTAATTTCAGCCCCAGGGAGGTGGCGGTCCCAGGTTCCCGCGTCACCTCCCCGCATTCATTTCATATTTAGCACCAGGGAGATGGCAGTTCCCGGGGCCATAAGGGCCTCCACCATTTGAAATTTGTTTTGCTCCATGGAGGTCGTGGTGGTCCCCAGGACATGGGGGGCAACATATTTCTCTGTCATCGCCCCTGGGACATGGCTGTCCCCTTGGCTAATACAAGCCCTAGAAGGGGCGGCCGCATGTGCCCCCTCCTCTTTCCATCCTCTAATGCCCCCAGGACCTGCAAATGCGGGGCAGGGAACTGTCTCTCCCCTCCCTTTTTATAAAAAATAAAAAAAAAAAAAAAACTGGGAGGAAAATCTGCAGATCCGGATCCACAGATTTTCCCGGCATTAAAAAAAAAAAATGCCATGAAGTGCAGCAATATGGGGTTATTGAGTACCCATCCCGTACATCACTGGAGAGACAGAGGACCATGCTGTTTAGGATACTGGATCAACAAGCAGATTGATGCAGGATTGGGGTGTGAGCCGCCCTTCCATTTTCGTGTGGTGTTGAGCGATAAAACAATGGCCTCTTGCGGAAAATACCAGTGGGAGGGAGTGAGCAAAGGAGCTTAGGGCTCATGCTAAACTGGGGCTCATGGCAACTTGGCATAGCCTCACTGAATTAATAATTAATACTGGAAGATAAATGTAGAGATGTATTTTTAAAAATATATTTTTCTTGTGTTTTAGATAAAATAAGTAACAATAACAAACCCACCCCACAAAGCAGAAGGCAAGTGGACAAGCATGCATCAACCAACATACACCATTTCTCAGTTTTACAGGACTGGACCGTTGTTTACTGCAATAATCCCCTAGTATCTCTGTTGGTCTCCATGCCCTTGATATTGTGTTTAGAGTTCAAGTCAGGATCCCAATCCAGCATACCTCCCCACTCCCCTTTACAGGGCAATCAACCCTACTACCTATACCTTCCATGGGCCCATTTTTTTTCAAATTTACAGGGACATCCCCTTGCGCGGTAGGTCTGTCGGTCCACTCCCATACACCAGTCCATACCTTCCTTCCATTCCCGCCTAGTCGCCAACATCTTCGCTCCCCAATATTTGAAGAGATCTCTACGGGCAGCCATCAAGGTCAATTTACTGGGGAAAACAAATAAACTGCACGTCTGTCCAAGGATTGCTTCCCCCGATGCCCAGGGAGATCAGCTGGGCTGTGAGCTTTATCTCGTAATATGATGGATATGATATTTGTGTATCTATCATCTCTCAGTAGACCCCGACCCACGGACATTCCCACAATGTGTCAATCAGGGTGCCTCTCACCCGCGAGCATCACAGGCAGAGGTTATTGATTGTGCTTCCCATCCGGAACAGTCAGGTCTGCTTATAATATGCCATATGCAGTGTTTTTAACTGAATCAGTCTGAATTCTGCCCTAATTGCCACTTAGATCGGGTACCTGCATGCCAAACTCCAATTATCTTCATCAAGTCTGCCAAGGTCCCTCTCCAATTTTTAGGTCGAGCATAGCAGCGCACAAGCGCTGTTCTTCTTGACATGTTGTAATCTATTATGTGGGCTTTAATCACGCCCATCACATTAATTCATTTCTGGGCCTGCTTTTAAAAAATCCCTCTGTCATTGGTAAATGCTTTTGTTTCTCCATTCTTGAGACAGTTTTGTTCCCACCTTGGACACTGACCCAATAACACAGACTATTGCACGATCGGCAAGATACCTTAGTGCAGCGCACTATTTCTTTTTTTATTTTGCCTGGCCACTTCGTGCTCATGGCTGTATGTTGTGCGTTCCTCTTCACTGGATACGGGTATCTTGCTGTTTCTTTGCGATGTCTGCGGGGTCTTTTTTATTTATTTATTTTTTTGCAGTTTTATGTAGCGGAAACTAGACAAAAGAATTGGAGTGCTTTACTTTTTTTTTGCATTTTTATTTATGCAAAGGTATGGCAGCGCTTTACTCGAGCAACAGTTACATTACAAAAGAACACATTCATTTTTGTTAGCAAGGGGAGATTATGGACCTCATTCCATACATGGCGGTTCAGACTGCCATGCCGGCGGTGCAGAAAATACTGCCACCGGCATGGTGGTCTGAACTGCCATATTCTGTACAAGGGAGGGCCTCCACAGGTGGCCCTCTGCCACCACCAGGATACCGCCAACAGGCAGCCTGACGATGGCAGATTACTTTAATCAACAGGCACCGGATAAACAACCCTTGTTCTTCCAGCCTTTCCCTGGTGCGTCCCCCACCAGGGAAAGGATGGCGGAAGGGGTGCTCTGGGGCCCCCGTGCAGTGCCCCATCGCGCAGGTCACTGCCCGATTTACAGGCAGTGATCTGCGCGACGGGTGCTGCTGCATTGACGAGGGCCCCATGTGGAGCAGTCAGCAATGTCCCGGCCCAGCAGAATGCATCTTGTTCGGCCGGCTGGGTCTCAAGGGGGCTGGCGGTAGGTGATAAGAACGCCAGCATAAACACAGCGGGGTTTCCCCCGTGTTCATAATGACCCCCTAAGTGATTTTCCCAGAATCACAGGATGTTGAGTGAGGTCAGAGTCTCTCAGGGGGGTCTTCCGCATTAATCTCCCTCACATGCCAACCTCTGTGTAGCCAGTTTCTACACAGTCACCACAGTTTTCATGGGGTCTAGCGGGGAAAGGTAACCTCCTACCCCATAGAGTCTCTGCAGGTAGTGTTCAGGGGCAATTGTTACCTTGTCTGCTTGCTAAGATGGCTCCTGTTGGGCCAAGAAGGCCCAGCCATTTATTAGCAATAACTGGATGGCCAAGAAGAAGCATTGGAAACTCGGAATAGCACTACCCCTGTCCGCCTGGCATCTAGTCAGTAGTGACAAAGCAATTCGGGGGATCCCATCATCCCACATTAATTCCCTTGCAATTCCATCCACCACCTGAAAAAAACTTATCTGGTGTCTGGAAGGGGTGTTCTGCAAAACATAAAAATGTAGGCCGGGAAATAATTTTTGGAAGAGCTACCGAGCCAAACAGAGTGAGGGGGAGCTTTCACCACGTCTCTACATCATGGCGGTAAGCCTCAACGACCTTGATCAGTTTCTTTTCAAGAAACAGGTCACGATCTGGAGTTATGAATATACACAGATATCGGAACCCTTCAGTCATCTACCAAAATGGGTAGTCCAGTGTTAGGTTCGGGCCTTCCCTCCCTATGGGAAATGCTACTGATTTGTGCCAATTAATCCAGAGTCCCTATTTTGAGCCAAACATTTCTAAGATTCGCAGGATTCTAGGCATGGAGTTTGACAGGTCTGCCAGATATAAAAGGATGTCTGCATACAGGGAGAGGACATCTTGACACTTCGGGGCAAATCGGAGGCCTCATATCTGCGTATTCTTGTGCACTCAGGCCGCCAGCAGCTCCAGGGTTACTGCAAACAATAATGGTGACAACGGGCATCCTTGTTTGGTGCCCCTGGACAGTTTAAAGCCATTAGACAGTGCCCCACTAACCCAGGACTCTTGCCACTAGGTCCTTATTTAGCAGCCTCACCAAGGAAAGGAAGTTAGCACCAAATCTCATCTTATGAAGCACCGCCAGCATGTTCGACCATTCCAACTAATCACAGGCCTTACCGGCATCAAGGGCCAGAAGGACCCTGATTTTCTCAAGTCTAGTACTACGTGCCGAACAGCTCAAATTACTCCAAGTTGTGCCATGTGGCCCTGTACAGCATGGAGCCAGACTGATCTGGAGCGACCAGGGAGTCCACTACCTGTGTGAGGCAGTTTGCCATAATTTTTCACCAAAACTTTTTTCTCTATATTGATAAAGGAGACAGGCCTATAAGCGGTACAGTCATCTACCCTATTTGTTGATTAGGGCAATCATTGCTTCGCTGAGATTTAGCAGTAATAATCCTGCTCCCTCACCTTGGAGAACATTTTAGGCATCTGTTTCACCACTTTGTATTTTACACGTTTGAAGAATTCTGGTGGAAAGGAGTTAGGGCTTGGGGGTCATACCACTACTAAGCTGGGGGATATGCCTTATGCCACCCTCACCTTCAGTGACCTCCGTATTCAATAGATCCCTCTGGTTGGGGCTCAGGAGGCACATTGGGTGGTCAGCAATGAAGGCCTCCAGCTCACCCGAGTCGCCCATGGCTCGTGCCCTGTTTAACAGTCCCTCCAAATAACCAGCAACTGTTTGAGTAATTTCCAAGGTGCTCTCCCGGAACCCCAATTCTCCTGAACTTCACCCCTGTATTCATTTTTGTCCCTCTTTCTATTTTGCCAGCCAAGCTCGGAGTTCCCCTGCTTTGTTGCCTACTTTGTAGAGCCTGCTCTGACTAGCTAAAAACTGGGTCCTAGCCTGCTGGCAGATTAGGTGTATATACTCTTGCTTTAGAGATGCAGTAATTTAACAGTACCCTGGCATCAAAAGGTTGTTTTTGAGAATGTTTAGGAACATGTGGAATAAGCATAGGAATACCAGTAGTGAAATTTGGAGGGGAAAAATAATTAACTAACGTCAGCACTCAAGGTCAAAAAACATGGTTAGGCTCCTTATACTTTAATGATATACTTGAAAACACTAGCAAATAAAACTGACTTAGTAATAGTCAAATAAAAAATCCTGACAAAAGGAAAGTGTGTGAAAGAGTGAAGCAGACCGACCATGTCAAACAGTCACAGGAACCCAAAACAGAAAATATTTTAAATAAATAAAAATAAAAGCGCTGACGTAACTGAAAGGGCGTATTTGCTGCTCTTACCCTGCGGGATCTCTCAGCAGCCTTTGACACGCTCTTCTATGACACATGGGTGGAGAGGTTCAGAGGGAACGGAATTGAGGAGTAGGTGCTGGAATTAGTCTGAACGTTTCTTACAGAGTAGCCAAACAGTATTCATGCCTCACTATAGATCAACAGTCAGACTGCTGATCTGCGAGGCTCCTCAAAATACTTCTTTAGTCCTGTATTATTTAATTGTCAAGTGGCTTCCTTTGCTGAGTTTATCAAAGAGCACCACCTGCCGTGTATGATTATGCATTTATACTCAAACTGTAATTTGGTTGGACGGCTACGGGGAAGCAGGAGGCCCACATTAATTCACACACTAAACTCAAGGCAGTAGTAAAAAGCAATGCCAAAAACTAAAATTCAATTCATAAAAAAAGTTTCTTCTTGGGGGTATGCCCTCCATCTAGTACTCTGAATAATGGGCACACACCTTTAATCGATACCATTCTCCAGCGCAGACAATGAAAGACCTTATTGAGTGAAAAATCCCAAACAAAGCCCAGTTGGTTAGTACATACAATACTATTAAATGAATAAATGCTCAAGTCATAGAAAACTCAGAAGAATTAAAGAAAGAAAACCAGTGAAATGCACCCCTCCCCCCCCATTTGGCAGAGCACAAGAAAATTGACAGTGATAAAGATTTAACTGATACAACTGCGATTCCCAGAATTGGAGAATTTTCTGTACGATATGAGGTATAGAATAGCACCATTCTCATTTAGCAATATTTTGCCTTTCCTTTTTCCATTCCTATATTGTTGAAGGATTAGGTCCTATCCATTTTTTTGTGATAAGTCTTCTGAAAGCCACTGTTCCATAAAAATTGCTTGATCAAGTTGTGTTCAACTGATTTCAAGTCCACAGGCACTCCAGTCAAAGCAGTCTTGGCCTCAATGACCAAAGTCTGCCCAGTTAGCACATTTAAAATCAGTTATGACCCAATACTATCAATTTTGAAGTTTAGAAAATATGTTCTCAATTTCTGACCAGGTTTTTACCTTCAGGGCAGTATGAGCTAGTAAACCACAAATTAATTAGTTCTAGGAGGTGATCTAGTTGAAGGAATCACACTATCAAGATAGTCTAAGATTAGATGCAGAAAAAGGAATCCATATTAGAGCACAGTAGCGTAATTTCTATGTTAGTAAAATAGACTGCAACCAGAGCCGGCCTCATCTATAGCTCATCAAATGAATTCTCTGCTCTATAAGTAACTGAACACTGTACTTGAAACGGTTTCCAACTTACAAAGTTTGGTCAATTCAGAATAGATCTACCCAGATTCAAAGGACTTCTCCATAGAGAAAAACACTGATAGATGGTATTCCCTAATCATCTTGGATATCTGAAAAGTATTTCACTGAGGCTTCTTTAACAAGTCTCCTAAAGCCTTGAAACACTTATCTTTCCAAACTTGACCCTTGACCATTATTGGTTACTTTCTCTGCAACAGATGGACCCCCCTCACAAACTGGTTTAAGTCCATGAAGCATAGAATTCTTCAACCACTTAGAAATAAAAATAAAAATCTTGAGATAGATGTTCAATATTTAGACTCAGACCTTCTGGAAAAATCTAGTATTTAAGAATATTAATAACAAACCAAATCAGTCTGCTTTCACTCAGATTTTATATTATACATTTATCCATTCCATGCTTGTATTCTCTGCTGCTCAGTCTATGAAGGTATCCTGTGGAGGCCGCTACATAACAGAGTTTGATCTCCAGTAAGGTTAAGCATGCTTTTAATAATGTGCAGCATTATTTCGTCTGACTAATATGACTTTTATTGCCCTTCCATAGGAATTTACCACACACTGCATTTACTTTGTGGAAAGAATTGTGTGAAAGCTGTGAATGGTGATTCTCCTATTAACGTGGAGAAAGAATCTTGATTTCATTAAAGACAACAGAGGCTAGGAACAGTGAAAAATTGGCATCAAGGAACCATGTATTTCTGAAATGGGCACAAGATATAGAGTTTAGGAGCAGTGGTTATTTTTAAATCCCTGAATTTGTGGGTACCCATACTATTGTATAATTTGGAGGGTATTTTTCAAAATGTCATCTTTTTAATGCACTGGTTTACATTTGAAAGGCACAAATGCAGCACAATCTAATTGCGGATAACATATGCGCTACTATTAACTGCTCCTAGAAGTCGCCTGATAAAAATGGTACCTTACTTGTGTGGGTAGGCCTGGTACCTACAAGAAAAAATGGCCCAAGATGCAGCAGGGACACATCACATTTTTCAACCGAAAACTGACCCTCTTTTCCCCGATGTGGGTAGATCTAACTTTTGGACTCAAGCTCTGCCGGCACGTAGGGAAACCTAGTGAACCTGTACATCTTTTAAAACTAGACACCAAATGGCATGACTTGTGTGGATCCCATTCGTTTTTTTTTTTTTTACCTACAACGCCCTGTAAACCTCCAACTTTGCCTGAAATCACACATTTTCCTTACATTTCTGTGATAGAAACTTTCGGAATATGCAGGAATCCATAAAATTCCAACCACCCAGCATTGCCCAAGTGCCAATAAAAATGTTGCCCCAGTTGTGTGGCTGGGCCTAGTGCCTCAACAGGAACGGATCAAACCAAGCCCTTGCTTGGAGACTCTTATTGACTATGGTTGGATCCGTTCCCGTCGCTGGTACTAGGCCCAGCCACACAAGCGGGGCAGAGTTTGTATCTGTACAGATGTAGCAATGCTAGGGTGTAGGGCATTGGTGGATTCTTGCAGATTCTGTAAGCTTCCATCACAGAAATGTAGGAAAAATGCTTGACTTCAGGCAAAGTTGGAGGTTTGCAGGGCATTGTGGGTAAGAAAATGTTCCGGGGTGCATGTGAAGCACACTAACCTTGACTCCCATAGATGTCTACTTTTTTAAAGTGTTTGGTCTGGCAGGGTTTTCCAGAGGGCAGTCAACAAGCCAAAAAAGTGCAGCCGTTAACCACTGCTAGTGGGACGATATTTGGAGTCAGCCAAGCTCTCCCGGCCCATATGTAAAATCAACACCCAAAAAGAGTCAAATGTCCTCTTGTTTGCCATTGGGATGAGATGCTTTAGTCCGCAGGGGGAGCAGAAAGACTGTTTCTCCCCCACCACCACCCTCTTCAGTTCGGTTGAGAGCATAACCATGCCCATGGTAGTGGGAAGCCCCCACCCTTCTATTTTTTATTTTTTTTATTCATTCGGGGACAGATCAGGAGTAATTATCCCCATCTGCCACCCAGGCATTTGTTTTATGGTGTAGGGGCATTGCCATTCCCATTTTGGGCAGCCCCCAAGCCTATGCCATAAAAAAAACACACTACAAAAGGTTGATCCCTGCTGCCCAGTGGGCCTTCTGTCTCCCCACTCCCAGAAAAAGGGGGGGGGGGTGCAGATCAGGGATACAAACCCCATTCTGCCTCCCAAGACTGCTCTGTTTTGTTTTTAGGGGGTATTAGTATGCCTATTTTGGGCAGCACCTACCCCAATGCCATAAATAAAAAGGTTATCCCTGGTGCCTAGTAGGCTTTCAGATCAGGTGTTATTGCCACCATCTTCCCCCTCGGATATGGGGGGCGTGGGGTTGTATGAGGGGTGAGGGGGGTGTTTGTGGGGCGGGGCTGAAGGCCTGAATGGTCTTTTAAAAAAAAAAGAAAGAAAAAAAAATGACCAAGGATCCGCTCCCCCATCCTTGGTGTTTAGTGGTGGATCCCTGCTGGGGGGGGGGATCACCCTTCTGCAGACATCCCAAAGCAGGGATCTACTAGCAAAAGTTATCATTGGAAAGGGGAGATTGTCCTCTTTCAAACGATACATTTCTTATCAGGATCAGTGCTCGGGCTGAGATAGCCCCATGAGGACTGATGCAGAGAAAGTTAAATGAGTTTCTTTTAACAGGAAATCCCTCTGGTGCTCAAACCAGAGGGATTTCCAGTGCCATGTTGCAGAACGCCAGGAGCCGTCCGTCACACAGGCGCACTGTAGCGTTGGACGGCCCCAGTCTCTCCAACGCATGAAAGTGGTTACAGAATAATATTATATCACAAAGCACTATAATGGTCAGTGAATATAAATATAGAGTGCACACGGTTATTTTCCTCTTTTAGGCTGTGACGAATCAGGATAACATCTCCTTCTGCAAATCCTTAAAATTAATTCTCAGAAAAATCTAAATTCAAAATGAATCCAATAAAAACATCAATAGTATCCTACAACCATACATCATGCTTAAATAATTCTTTAATTTGTAAATGTAATATAAATATCTAAACCTAAGAGACACATTTTTTTTTACTTTTTTTTTTTTCCTCATAGGATGAGTAGGGTGGGACAGGGTTAGCTTCTGTTGTCTTTAATGAAATCAAGATCCTCTCTGCATGTTATTAGGAGAATCGTCATTTCATTACAAGACCAGAAACTACCATTATGCCTGTTTAAAGCAGTCAAGCGCCACATAACTTACATGCTATACAGATCTCAAACAACATTTTGGAAAAGTATTGGCTTTGGACCAATTTCCCTCTTTTAAAGTCTCAGAAAGTGAACCACCTGACCAGAAAACATTACTAGCCATGGCACCTCTAGAAGAGTGGGCACCAAATCTGAAAAGTTCCACACCTGCTTCACTCATAACCACACGCACCCATCTAGCTAATGCTGTGGAGACCGGGACATATTGTTTGGGGTCAAGGGCAACAAGTTTTTATGTTTACTTTGTCCTTGGGACAAGTAGGCCCAACCCCCTGCAGCACAAACCCTTTGGCTGCCTGTTTACAGAGAGTTGAACTCTCTGCAGTTGAGGTAATGTGTTTCCAAAAGATAATGCTGTTCGAACTTGTATTTATGGTTCATTATTTGAAAGCCTTCATTATTAGGGTGCGTGCTGTAAATAAATGTTTTAAGGTCACACTTCACTACTGACGTTGGTTCCAGTACAAAAAAAAAAACGTGTACACACGTTTGAAAAGTTTAGGCTAAGAGGCTAAGTATAATGCTCCCAGAATGCTCTCTGATTATATGCAAATGAAGTGTCATTTAGTAAAATGTGTTGATACATGCTAGTATTTCCCAAAAATATTTCTAATGGAAAAATCAGTGTAACCATTTTCAACACGATTATGGGAAGCATGAAAATAAACAAACACTGACAAAGCCAACTGATCTGACATATTTTTATAAGTCTTTTAGTTTCATCAATGCGTGTCTTGTTTTGACATGGCTTTTGTAACACTTTATTGTTGTGGGAGCTACCAGGCCCTCAACATTGTAACAAACATTGGCAAACCCCCCCCAAAAAGCTTTTGAACTCTTAAAGCACACGTTGCCACCAGCGGCATAACAAAGGCCCCGCAGCCGCCCTCCAGGTGGCCACGTCGGCACAGCACCTGCCCTGAGTGAGTCTGGAGAGGGGGCTCCTCCATGTTCTTTGCAAAGGGGCACCCTCCAGTTTCGTTAAGTCACTGATTGCCACTGTAGTTCCTGACACTAAACAAAACTACTTTGTGTGGCAATATGCTCCTTGTGGAAGAGCAGAATGCGATCACTCACAGTAAAGCCAGCCAAAAGAGAGAGAAATAGAAGTTTAATAAAAACAAAATGTCTTTGTTAACACCAGACCTAATTAGGGACCAAGACCCACATGTAGGTAGCATTTTGCATGTCGCAAACAGCGACTTTCGCTGTTTGCGACGTGCAAAAAGCACATTGCGATGCACAAACCCAGTTTTGCGATTCAGTAACCTGGTTACCGAATCACAAAACGGGTTTGCGACTCGCAATTAGTAAGGGGTGTTCCCTTCCTAATTGCAACTCGCAGTGCAATGTAGGATTGTTTTGTGACCGAGAACGCGGGCGCAAACCAATCGCAGTTTGCACCCATTTCAAATGGGTGCTAACACTTTTGCAAAAGGGAAGGGATCCCCATGGGACCCCTTTCCCATTGTGAATGTCACTGTAAACATTTTTTCAGAGCAAGCAGTGGTCCTGCGGACCACTGCCTGCTCTGAAAAAATGAAACGAAAACGTTTCATTTTTGTTATGCATCTCGTTTTCCTTTAAGGAAAACGGGCTGCATTACAAAAAAAACCAAAAAAAACTGCTTTATTGAAAAGCAGTCACAGACATGGTGGTCTGCTGTCTCCAGCAGGCCACTATTCGTGAGGGGGTCGCAAATTGCGACCCACCTCATGATTATTCATGATGTGGGCATTTGCGAAGCCCTTGCGAATCACAGATGGTGTCAAGGACACCATCCTACATTCGGATTTGCGACTCGCAATTTGCAGGTCACAAATCTGAACCTACCTACTTGTGGCCCCAAATTCTTAAAGAAAGTCACAAAAGTGCACCCATGGTATATGTCGTACCCCTATAAAATATTTGTGAACTGTATTTTAGCGTGGGTAAATACGATGTGTAGATTTGCTCATGTGAAAATCTATTGAGCATTTGCAAGTTCATTTTCCCTTCAGCCACTTTCTTCCCAACCCTGGAAGAAGTTCTAATTCTGCCATTGTCAGGAGTAAATGTCCAACCTTTCTTATTATGGGAAAATATTAGAGAGAAGCTGGTGAAAATCTTTAAAACATGCAGGTTAGTAGGTTTGCAGACTCAAAGGCATTCCAGCCCTGGAACTATTGCTTACTGCTTCCTCCAGCCCCAGTATGCAGATCTGCAGAAAGGTGGCAAAATAAGGAAATTGCTACAGTAGGGATTGAAGGGATTGAAACTCCAAGTATTCAAGCCCTACTATGGTAGTAGCCCTGGCATAATCAGAGAGGCTATTAATTGCTGCCATAATTTGTCGCCACACTACATGGCACCAAAGGGACAAGTAGATCTTTTTACAGGACAAGTAGATTTGAGAAGCAACCTGTCCCCTGGACAAGTAGATATTTTAATAAATTCCACACCCCTGTCTATAATCCAACATTCTGTTCTCATAGGCGCTCATGCATTTCACCACACATGGTTTTTCACATTCATGTAAATAAGGGTAAAAGATTGAGTCAGGCAGTTTTTTTCCTTTTCCAAATATCAAAGTGTACTCCCTCAGGAGAACAGAATCCAATCCATTCGAAATTTCTAATGCCTTTACAATGGAAACCTTTCTAAAAGAAACGAAGCATAGCAAAGTAGCTAGCTTTAGAGTGATCTGTCTCTGAGAAGAATTATTACCTGGCCATGAGGTAAGCTTGAATATTAAACTGACATACCAAAGAGACTCATAATGAGCCCTAGGAGGTCTCATTAATCTTAGGGCCTTCGTTACTCTTCTAATCAATGGGTCACTCCTGATTGCAAAATTGTTAACTAATGCATGACCTGCAGAAATAGCTGATCTATAACAGTTAATAATCCTATATTTAAATCCTGAATTGTATAAATCCCCTAGGTAATTAGCTAACTCTGGTAGAGGAGCTTCCACAGAATGTAAACCCCTCTCCGTGCACCAACTACATAATTTCTTCCAAACACCCTTGTACCCCTTCCTAATTCCAAGGGCTCTATATTCATTCAATAGATCTCTAGTTCTTCCTGAAAGGCCTGAATATTTGGTAGAAACCCTGAAATCTTCCAAACAAGGTGGTTCAATTTACTCTCTAAAACTAAAGGGTGCTCTTCTCCTAAAACCATCAGAACAGCCAAAGATACTGGAACTAGGCGGGGTACAGTCACTGCGAGCTCCATCATCACTGGGAACCAGACCTTTGACTTCCAAAAGAAAGTCACAAAAGAACAAGTTACTTACTTTCGGTAACTAATTATCTGGTAGAGACTATCTAGCTGCAGATTCCTTACCTTACAATTCCCTGGCTTCAGCTTCGAATCCCGTTTTTTTTTTCCTGCGCAGTACCCTGCATGCGCCGTTGGGTGGCGTTGTTTGGATCTGTGTGCGTAGTCCGGCTCTGCATGGCATCATCAGCGTAGTTGGAACCATCTGTGGCGTCACGGCCTTCTATATAGGCACCACCCTGGCATGCGTACTTCAGTTCTTTTCCACAATCTCCCATGCTAGAAACGCAGAGTCATGGAAGAACCAACTTTTTTTCTGATTGTCTGAGCAAAATGACATTCCCTGGAGAAAGGGTAAAAATCTGAAAAAACATAGTATAGCAGAGCGGGGAGGCCTGGGTGGGTGTAAGGAATCTGCAGCTAGATAGAGTCTCTACCAGATAATTTGCTACCGAAGGTAAGTAACTTGTTTATCTGATTGAGACTTCTAGCTGCAGATTCCTCACCTTAGAGTAGATACCCAAGCTATAACCTCCTGGCGGTGGGCTGTGAAGATATACTTAACACAAGGAAGTCCTCTAGGACCGAGAAAGCAAAAAGCCCCTCTCTTCTCATCTGGCTATCCAGGCAATAGTGTCTGCGAACGGGTACAAGGAAGCCCACTTTGCCGCCTAACAGATGTCTAGAACCGGCACGCCTCTAGCAAAGGCCATAGTAGCAGCTTTCCCCCTTGTACAGTGAGCTTTCAAACCCTCAGGAGGCTGCTTCTTAGCCAATGTGTAGCAGATTTTTATACAGAGAACGGACCAGTGCGAAATGGTTTGTTTCTGGACTGCCCGACCCTTCTTTGCTCCAACGTACCCCACAAAGGGTTGGTCGTCAGGAACTCTTCTGTGCAGTCAAGATAGAACGACAACGCTCTTTTTGGGTCCAGACGGTGGAGACGCTCCTCTTCTTTAGAGGGATGCGTGGAGCAAAGAAGGTGGGCAGGGTGATGTTCTTACCCAGATGGAAAGGGGTCACCACCTTGGGGAGGAAAGAGGCAAGCGTTCTGAGGGCTACCTTAACAGGATATATTGTGAGATACAGTAGTTTTGATGATAAAGCCTGCATCTCACTTACTCCCCTAGTAGATGTGATCGCCACTAAGTAGGCGGTTTTGATAGTGAGCAGCCTGAGAGGACAATTATGTAAAGGCTCAAAAGGAGCACACACACAAGAAAAGTAAGCACTAGATTAAGGTCCCACTGGGGCATAACAAAAGGCGCCTTACATGGAAACATATGTACAAGCCCTTTTAAGAATCTCTGTACAATAGGAGACTTAAACAAAGACTGTTCATCAAGCAAGCGAAGAAAAGCCGATAAGGCAGAAAGATAGCCCTAAAGAAACCCTAACGAGGAACCCTGTTGGGCGAGTGTTAGAATGAAAAGAAGGATGTTAAAAAGAGAAGAAAGAGGATCAATAGACCTCTCGGTACAATATAATACAAAACGTTTCCAACGGCAGGCGTAAACCGTCACCTGGCTCCTAGAATGACATTACAGACTTCAGGAGGGAGGTCATAAACCATCAACTGCAGCCGCTCAATTACCACGCCTGAAGCCGCAGAGTTGACAGGTTCGGGTGGAGAACCTTTCCCTACTGCTGCGATAGAAGATCCTCCCGAAGAGGCAACCTGATTGGAGGACTGATGCTCATTTTGAGAAGCTCTGGATACCAAACTCTTCGTGCCCAATCCGGAACCACTAGGTTTACTTGGGCCCAGTCGTTCTTGATTTTCTTGAGAACTATGGGCAGAAGTGGTATGGGCAGAAAGGCGTACAGGAGGCCTGAACTCCACTCACGACGAAAAGCACTGCCTAGTGATAGCCACCTTGGAAACTCAAAGCGCAATACTGCTGACATTGCGCGTTCTCTTCGGAGGCAAACGGATCTAACCAAGGCTCTCCCCACAGCTGAAAGAGTCCTTGTGCCACCTCCAAATGGAGACACCATTCGTGATCCGCTAAGCATCTCCGGCTGAGTTTGTCCGCTCTGACGTTCAAAGAACCTGCCAGATGTTGAACCACTAGGGTTATGCCCTGGTGTTCCAGCCACTTCTAGAGACGTAGAGCCTTTTGACAATGGGTCCACAAAACCCACATCGCCCTGCTTGTTGCAGTACCACATTGCGGCAGTGTTGTCCGTGAACACCTGCACTATCTTCCCTTTCACAACAGGAAGAAATGCCTTTAATGCTAGCTGGATCGCCCGGAGCTCCAATAAGTTGGTATGGGGATATGGAGCCCGGATTCCGCTGGAGACTAGAGGCCCCTGATCTCCAAATCTCCCAGATGGCCACCCCATCCCAGAAGTGACTCATCTGTCACTAATGTGAGATGTGATTGGGGAAGGGAGAGGAGTCTGTCTTTGACCCAATCGTAGTTCACTAACCACCACTGTAGATCCTTTGCAGTTCCCTCCGAGATATGGACCATATCGGTAAGATTTCCCTGATGCTGTGCCCATTGGAACTTAAAGTCCCACTGCAGAGCCCCCATATGTCATCTGGCATTTTTGACTATTAGGATGCAGGAAGCCATGAGCCCCAACAGCCTCAGAGTCTGTCTCACCGAAATCCAGGATAGAGGCCGAAACATCAGTATCATAACCTGAATATCCTGGACTCGCTGCTCAAGAGGATAGGCCCGAAACTGCACTGTGTCCGGAACAGCTCCGATGAAAGGGAGCTTCTGAAAGGGAGACAGGTGTGACTTCGGCACATTTATAGTGAACCCCAGCAAATGCAGGAAGTCCGCCGTAGTCTGAAGGTGAGTGATGAGAGCCTGGGGCGTCAGAGCCTTTAACAGCCAGTAGTCCAGGTAGGGGAAGACTAAAATCCCAAACCTGCGCAGAAGAGCTGCCACCACCGCCATCACTTTGAAGAACACCCGAGGGGCACTTGTGAGACCGAAGGGGAGCACAGTAAACTGAAAGTGCTTGTGGCCCACCTTGAACCGCAAGTAATGCCTGTGGGCAGACAGAATGGGGATGTGAAAATATGCATCCTGCAAGTCCAACACTACCATCCACTCTCCTTCGTCCAAGGCAGACAAGACCTGAGCAAGAGTGAGCATATTAAATTTCTCCTTTTTGAGGAAGAAATTGACGTCCCTTAAATGCGAGATAGGGCAAAGGCCCTTGTTCTTTTTGTGAATCAGAACAACCACTGCCTACTTCTGACATCGGGACACTTTCTATAGCTTCCTTGGCCGTAACTTCCTTACGGAGTAAGATCAAATGATCCTCCATCAGCCGTTCTTTTACTGGAGGGTTAGACGGAGGAAAAGACTTGAAGGTGAGGGAATAGCCATTCTGTACGATCTGCATGACCTATTTGTCCAATGTTATGGAGCGCTAGTGGGGGAGATGAAACTGAATCCTCCCTCCAACTGGACGGACATAGTCTTGCAGAACCATACTAGGAGGGCTTTGGCACTGCAGAAGAGGGGGCTGGGTGGTGGCCAACCTCTGGCTAAACCCTCTGGGTCTGAGGGTACCACGACCTCATCCTTGCACAGGATGCTGTGAAGCCGGAGGACGGTGGCTAACCTGTGGCAGGCGCGGTACCGCACCCCTTCTGAAGCCTCGAAAAGGGACAATAGACAGACTGCTGACGAGCCAGCGCTAAACGGCCCAAGGATCTGGCCGTAGCTCGAGAATCCTTGAACCACTCAAGCGCAGAGTCCGTCTTCCCACCAAAAAGGCATGTCCATCAAACTCGACTGGACATCCACTGAAAAGCCAGTAGAACGTAGCCAGACGTAGCGACAGAGGGCCCCTGTTGAAGAAATCTCCCTGCCCAGCGAGTTGGTTGTGGCCAAGCCACACCTGATGGTAAACTTGGCTGCATCTCTCCCATCGTTCACAGCCTGGGTGAGAGTGTCCCGTACACCCTCCGTGCCACTGTATCCCATTAAGTATAGAGAAAAATGGCCCAATAGGCAAGAGGTGTTTACCGACCTCAAAGCCAAGCCGGAGGAAGAAAACAACTTCTTTCCAAGTTGGTCCAGCCTCTTGGATTCCCTACCCAGAGGGGTGGAAGGGAAGGCACCAAGGGAATTGGAGGCTTGGACCACCATCGCTCCGGGGTGGGGTGTTGGGTGAGGAAACTAGGGTAGATGAGAGCAGGTCTATGGTGGTGCTCAATTCGGGGTCCCTGTGCTGGGTTTGGACCATGTTCCCAGAAGGACATCTGTGAGGGCTTCATTGAAGGGTAACATTGGTTCTGATGTAGCAACCCCTGGCTGAAGCACCTCTGTCAGGAGATTAGTCCTGACTGTCACCATAGGCACGTCTAGGTCCAAGACCTCAGCTGCCCTACGCACCACCATAAGATGCACCCTCCTCCGTAGCCACAGCGGGAGGAGAGAGCATGCCAGCATCTGGAGAAGTATCCAGTCCACTGGCTTCCCCTAGATCCTCATATCACTCCTGTTCATGCTCCAATCCATATTCTAAAGGGTCCTCAGACCCCTACCACTCCTCTCCTGTGCCTGGCTGTTCTGAATAAGCCTCAGGCACTGATCTGGGCCTAATCGACGCCGTCCAAGTTGGAATCTGCGTTGTACGACGTCGTTCAGGCTCCGGATTTCCAGAATGAGGAAGGGGCTACTACCACCAGTGGATGCCGGTGGAGGACGGAGCGTCGACGTTGGGCCTGGCACCGGAGGGGGTAGACTGTGAGAAACCGGTGCCGGTCCGGATCTGCTATCGGATCCCAGGGGCTCCAAAGGTGCAGAGGGTGAAACCGCCATTGTTGAATCCAATGGGGCCCCTGCTGACCCCGCAGGGCCCAAAGACCCATTCGAGGGTGCAGCCTGCTCAAAAACAAGACTCATATTCTCGTAAAATTCTTTAATTTGAGCGTGGTCGCTCTGGTTCCCGGAAAGGGAGGAAGATGTGGAGTCTGTCTTGGTGACGTCAACGTTCCCTAGATGCCTCGTCGGCCGACAGGCGTGGTGAAGTCAAAGTCGGCTTGGACTGCTTCTTCTTTTTGTGCCTCTTACCGTAATGGCTTGAAGACCTTGAATGCGAGGAAGAGGACTTGGGGCACCTGGAGCGGTGGCGGGCCCTCCTCCTAGAATGGGAGTCGCGCTAACGGAGGACGGCTGGCAAGCCACTAGAAGCTTCAGAGATCTCTCTCTCAAGGCCCTCAGAGCCATGGCCCAACAGTCAGACACGACTTGGAATCGTGGTCCTTCTCAAGGCACCAGAGACACGCCTGGTGTGGATCTGTAACAGAAAGGTGCGATGACTTGCACCACACTGTTTAAATCCAGTCTCAATCGAAGACATCGCTCAGATAATCGAAAAATCTTCGACAAAAACATTGAAAAAAGGAGTAGCTCTTTCCAGATCTGCGCTTAACTGGCGCGGAAGTAAAAGAACTGACGTATGCGTGCCAGGGTGGTGCCTATATAGAAGGCTGTGACGCCACAGTAGGCTCCAACGACACTGACACCACGCGGAGCCGGACGACGCACGAGGATCCGAACGATACCACCCAACGGCGCGGTGCAGCAGAAAAATTCTGGATTCGAAGCTGACCTCAGGGAATTCTAAGGTAAGGAATCTGCAGCTAGAAGTCTTTATCAGATTAATGGTGCAACCTTCTGACCTCACTATCATCAATACTCTCTGAATCATGGAGAAGTGGGGAACGCATAACCTCCCTTTCTTCCCCAATCATGCAGAAAGGCCTCTACTGCCATTGCCTCTGGATCTGGCCTCCAACTGAAGTGCTTGGGAACCTGGTAAGTCAGCCTGCTCACAAACAAGTCTACTTGAACCGGATCCCATAGTCCTTGAATCAGACTTAAAACCTATGGATTCAATTTCCAATAGATTAAGTCCCTGAGGTAACTGGAATTCCAATCTGCCCTTACATTTTGAAGGCCTGGAATAAATTCTGCTCTCAACACAATTTTATGATCCCAACAAAAATACCAAATTTGCTTTGCCAGATCTGCCAAAACATTGGACTTCAAACCCTCCAAGCGGTTTATATATGAAACCGCTATCTGACTTGTTCACAGGTAATGGATGTCAAGCATCTGGGGAGATTTTTGTCTGATCATGCACCAGTACTGATGCATGTGCTGTGGGGATCTGATGCTAAAGTGTCCCGCAGTTGGCGTATGCCTGCGTTGTTTTTGATGGATGCTGGCTGTAGTGAAATAATGGCGGTGGCCCTTCAAGATTATTTGGATTTGAATTGGGGTACGGAATGGGAAGCCATGAAGGCGGTATTAAGGGAAGTGTGTATCAGCACTGTATGTGGAGTGCGCAAACAAATGGAACAGGAACTTACAGACTGGCGGAGTGCACTGGAGGTAGTACAGCACCAGACACCATTAATTCAGGAGGTTGAGCATCAGCAGCTTCGGCTGTTTAAGAAGGCCAGTAACAGCTGGGACACGCTGGATAAGATCACCCTCAGATCGCATGGACAGCGACTCCATAGGGAGGGAGACAAGTCTGGTAAATTGCTGGCATGGCCCCTTAAGCGGGAGGTTGAATCTCCTCCCATCCTGCGCAATAAGAACGCAGAGGGGGTACAGGTTACCATTTGCAGAGATATTTTTCAGGTATTAGTGGAGCATTTGCAAGTTGTGTCCAGGGCTGGTCCTACGTCCTGGATGCTAGCTTAGGAGAGTTTCTGAAGTGGATGAGACTTCCACAGCTGGAGCCGGACTGTATGGAAGTATAGCGGCTGAGAACAGTTGAAGAAGTGGGTGCGGCTCTGTAGGCGTTGCCAAAATCGAAATCACCTGGTGGGGATGGAATCCCGATCTAGTTGTTCCAAATTATTTCTCTCCTTCTGAGGGAGAGGTTGATGGCGGTGTTTGAGGAAGCCCGGGATCAGGGTATTCTTCCTGAGACCATGTGGCAGGGCGTTGTCTGTCTAATGCTTAAGCCTGAGGGGGATCCAGATGACCCTTCCTCATATCGTCCGCTCACTATGCTCAATACGGATGTCAAGATTCTATGTAAAATTTTGGCTACTGGACTGCGTGGAGTGATCCGGGTTCAGGTACACGAGGATTACTGCAGATTCATTCCAAGTCGTAGTACGACTTACAATTTTGGCCGTTTGGCACACGTTCTACATGAAACTTTGGGGAGGTGGGTAGACAAATTGGTTTTAGTATCGCTGGATCTAGAGAAGGCTTTTGATACTGTGGAGTGGGAGTACCTATTGACAGTCCGGCATGAATGGGATTTGGCCCTCATTTTTGTGCTTGGGTTAGTTTGTTCTACACTGCTCCCCCTGCACGTGTTCGGGTGAGCGGGGAGCTTTTGGATTCTTGGGCGATTGGTAGGGGGACCAGACAGGGATGCTCACTGTCAACGTTCCGGTTTGCTTTAGCACTAAAACCGCTGGCGGCCTGGCTGTGTGAGGAATTGGAGCCTTGGGGTGTGCAGGTAGGACGGGTCACTCATATTGTCTCCCTATATGCCGATGATGCGTTGATATACCTCTGAGAGCCATGCGTTTCGGTCCCTTTGTTGTTACAGTTGATGGAAGAATTTGGGGTTGTATCTGGTCTACGGGTGAATAGGAAAAAGTTGCTACCGTTTCCTCTAGGATCACTATACGATGCCCCCGCCAGAAAATTTACCGGAGGTGGGGCTCAGGTGGGAGCTTGAAAGTTTTCGATAGTTGGGCATATGGGTTACACATACGACGACGGCACATCGGACGCACAATGTGGAATGGGTGGTGAAGGGTCTGGAACACTCTATCATTCTGGAATAAGCTGCCTCTATCCGTGATGGGAAGGGCAGCTGTGGCCAAGGTGGTGTTCTTGCTGCTGGGTCTTTACTTGGTCCAGAATTATTTGTTTACA
This sequence comes from Pleurodeles waltl, assembly GCF_031143425.1. Lineage (NCBI taxonomy): Eukaryota > Metazoa > Chordata > Amphibia > Caudata > Salamandridae > Pleurodeles > Pleurodeles waltl. Next base: position 893,492,038 of record NC_090449.1, on the reverse strand, counting down.
TTGACAGCTTGGCTTTTCAGTCGTCTGGATAGCTTGTTGATTTCCTTGGTTTGGGCTGGCCATCGTAGCAGGGTGGTGTTGACCGCATTACAAAGGGATATGGAAGATGGAGGCTTGGCGCTCCCTAATAGGAGACTATTATTACGCAGCTCATTGACAACATGCTGCTAAGGGGATGACGCAGACGGACAATTGGGAGAAGTGACTATTCGCTGGCATGTTGGGAGGTGAGGCGCTGGTGCACGCATTAATGATGGGCGGTAGGTCGGTGACTCCTGTCCCCTATTTGGTTAAGACTATGGCAGGGATCTGGGAGCAGGCACCCTTTGATAGGGAAATGAAGATCTGGAGTCTATCCCCCTTTCGGGATATGGATACTTTAATGTCAATGGAGACTTGGAGAATAGGTGGCTGCTTGGTGGTGGGTGATTTACATCCCAATGGGGAGTTTATTTCCTTTCAGGAGGTGCAAAATACGTTGGATTGAGCGATGGACAGTTCTTGCAATATGCCAACATTGAGAGTGTGGCTCGAGAGGTCTGGTCTGGATTCCCGGTGGCCCCCTCAGCATCAAGGGTGTTTAATGGGTTAATAAATTGGGGACAGGATTCCCATTTGGTTACTCTGCTTTATAGAGTGCTGCGTGGGGATTGGGGGGGTGGAGGGGTGGTGGAGTGTGCAGCACGTAGAGCCTGGGATCAAGAACTGGATGACCCTCAAGAAGATGTGGACTGGAATATGGCACGCTCTCTGGTACGCAAGGTCTCTTGCAACCACAGATTTAAGATGTTGCATTTTAATTTTGTTCATCGTGTATATATCACGCCTGCTCGACTTAAGATGGACCTGACAAGGGAGACTGGATGTCCTCGATGTGAGGAGATAGGTGCTTCCTTTCTCCACTAAGCCTGGTCCTGCAGGGAGGTGCATCAATTCTGGTGGGTGGTGGTTTGGAAGTTAGACGGGGTCACCGGTTTGGGGCTCGAGGCAACGCCATTGACTTGCCTCCTGGGTATATTACAGAGACCACGGGGTAGGCGCATCCTATACAGATTTGCACAGCTCGCTCTGGTGCTGGCAAAGTGCAGGGTGGCTATAGGCTGGATGAGTACTGTAGGAAGTTGGCTCTGTATGCACTATTTCAAAGTAAGGAATAGTATGCACAGAGTCCAAGGGTTCCCCTTAGAAGTAAGATAGTGGCAAAAAGAGATAATACTAATGCTCTATTTTGTGGTAGTGTGGTCGAGCGGTAGGCTTATCAAAGGAGTAGTGTTAAGCATTTGTTGTACATACACACAGGCAATAAATGAGGAACACACACTCCGAGACAAATCCAGCCAATAGGTTTTGTTATAGAAAAATATATTTTCTTAGTTTATTTTTAAGAACCACAGGTTCAAATTCTACATGTAATATCTCATTTGAAAGGTATTGCAGGTAAGTACTTTAGGAACTTTGAATCATTACATTAGCATGTACACTTTTTACATAAAACACAATAAGCTGTTTTAAAAAAGTGGACACAGTGCAATTTTCACAGTTCCTGGGGGAGGTAAGTTTTTGTTAGTTTTGTCAGGTAAGTAAATCACTTACAAGTCTCAGGTTTGGGTCCAAGGTAGCCCACCGTTGGGGGTTCAGAGCAACCCCAAAGTTACCACACCAGCAGCTCAGGGCCGGTCAAGTGCAGAGGTCAAAGAGGTGCCCAAAACGCATAGGCTTCAATGGAGAGAAGGGGGTGCCCCGGTTCCGGTCTGCCAGCAGGTAAGTACCCGCGTCTTCGGAGGGCAGACCGTGGGGTTTTGTAGGGCACCGGGGGGGACACAAGTCAGCACAAAAAGTACACCCTCAGCAGCGCGGGGCGGCTGGGTGCAGTGTGCAAACACGCGTCGGGTTTTCTGTAGGTTTCAATGAGAGACCAAGGGATCTCTTCAGCGGTGCAGGCAGGCAAGGGGGGAGCTCCTCGGGGTAGCCACCACCTCGGCAAGGGAGAGGGCCTCCTGGGGGTCGCTCCTGCACAGGAGTTCCGTTCCTTTAGGTGCTGGGGGCTGCGGGTGCAGGGTCTTTTCCAGCCGTCGGAAAATCGAGTTCAGGCAGTCGCGGTCAGGGGGAGCCTCGGGATTCCCTCTGCAGGCGTCGCTGTGGGGGCTCAGGGGGGACAACTTTGGTTACTCACGGTCTCGGAGTCGCCGGAGGGTCCTCCCTGAGGTGTTGGTTCTCCACCAGTCGAGTCGGGGTCGCCGGGTGCAGTATTGCAAGTCTCACGCTTCTTGCGGGGAGTTGCAGGGGTCTTTAAGTCTGCTCCTTGAAACAAAGTTGCAGTTCTTTTGGAGCAGTGCCGCTGTCCTCGGGAGTTTCTTGTCTTTCTTGAAGCAGGGCAGTCCTCAGAGGATTCAGAGGTCGCTGGTCCCTTGGAAAGCGTCGCTGGAGCAGGGTTCTTTGGAAGGCAGGAGACAGGCCGGTAAGTCTGGGGCCAAAGCAGTTGGTGTCTTCTGTTCTTCCTCTGCAGGGGTTTTTCAGCTCGGCAGTCGTCTTCTTCTTGTAGTTTCAGGAATCTAAATTCTTAGGTTCAGGGGAGCCCTTAAATACTAAATTTAAGGGCGTGTTTAGGTCTGGGGGGTTAGTAGCCAATGGCTACTAGCCCTGAGGGTGGGTACACCCTCTTTGTGCCTCCTCCCAAGGGGAGGGGGTCACATCCATAATCCTATTGGGGAATCCTCCATCTGCAAGATGGAGGATTTCTAAAAGTTAGAGTCATTTCAGCTCAGGACACCTTAGGGTCTGTCCTGACTGGCCAGTGACTCCTCCTTGTTTTTCTCATTATTTTCTCCGGCCTTGCCGCCAAAAGTGGGGGCCGTGGCCGGAGGGGGCGGGCAACTCCACTAGCTGGAGTGTCCTGCGGTGCTGGCACAAAGGGGTGAGCCTTTGAGGCTCACCGCCAGGTGTGACAGCTCCTGCCTGGGGGAGGTGTTAGCATCTCCACCCAGTGCAGGCTTTGTTACTGGCCTCAGAGTGACATAGGCACTCTCCCCATGGGGCCAGCAACATGTCTCGGTTGTGGCAGGCTGCTGGAACCAGTCAGCCTACACAAATAGTCGGTTAAGGTTTCAGGGGGCACCTCTAAGGTGCCCTCTGGGGTGTATTTCACAATAAAATGTACACTGGCATCAGTGTGCATTTATTGTGCTGAGAAGTTTGATACCAAACTTCCCAGTTTTCAGTGCACCCTGCCTTAAGGCTGTAAGGCCTACTAGAGGGGTGACTTATCTATACTGCATAGGCAGTGTGAGGTTGGCATGGCACCCTGAGGGGAGTGCCATGTCGACTTACTCGTTTTTGTTCTAACCAGCACACACAAGCTGACAAGCAGTGTGTCTGTGCTGAGTGAGGGGCCCCCAGGGTGGCATAAGATATGCTGCAGCCCTTAGAGACCTTCCCTGGCATCAGGGCCCTTGGTACCAGGGGTACCAGTTACAAGGGACTTACCTGGATGCCAGGGTGTGCCAATTGTGGAATCAAAAGTACAGGTTAGGGAAAGAACACTGGTGCTGGGGCCTGGTTAGCAGGCCTCAGCACACTTTCAATTCAAAACATAGCATCAGCAAAGGCAAAAAGTCAGGGGGTAACCATGCCAAGGAGGCATTTCCTTACACAACCCCCCCCCCCAAACGAAAGAGGATGAGACTAACCTTTCCCAAGAGAGTCTTCATTTTCTAAGTGGAAGAACCTGGAAAGGCCATCTGCATTGGCATGGGCAGTCCCAGGTCTGTGTTCCACTATAAAGTCCATTCCCTGTAGGGAGATGGACCACCTCAACAGTTTTGGATTTTCACCTTTCATTTGCATCAGCCATCTGAGAGGTCTGTGGTCAGTCTGAACTAGGAAGTGAGTACCAAAGAGGTATGGTCTCAGCTTCTTCAGGGACCAAACCACAGCAAAGGCCTCCCTCTCAATGGCACTCCAACGCTGCTCCCTGGGGAGTAACGTCCTACTAATGAAAGCAACAGGCTGGTCAAGGCCATCATCATTTGTTTGGGACAAAACTGCCCCTATCCCATGTTCAGAGGCATCTGTCTGCACAATGAACTGCTTGGAGTAATCTGGAGCTTTTAGAACTGGTGCTGTGCACATTGCTTGTTTCAGGGTGTCAAAGGCCTGTTGGCATTCTACAGTCCAGTTTACTTTCTTGGGCATTTTCTTGGAGGTGAGTTCTGTGAGGGCTGTCACAATGGATCCATATCCCTTCACAAACCTCCTATAGTACCCAGTCAAGCCAAGGAATGCCCTGACTTGAGTCTGGGTTTTTGGAGCTGCCCAGTCCAGAATAGTCTGGATCTTAGGCTGGAGTGGCTGAACTTGGCCTCCACCTACAAGGTGTCCCAAGTAAACCACAGCTCCCTGCCCCATCTGGCATTTGGATGCCTTGATAGAGAGGCCTGCAGATTGCAGAGCCTTCAAAACCTTTTTCAGGTGGACAAGGTGATCCTGCCAGTTGGAGCTAAAGACAGCAATATCGTTGAGATAAGCTGCACTGAAGGACTCCAAGCCAGCAAGGACTTGATTCACCAACCTTTGGAAGGTGGCAGGGGCATTCTTTAAACCAAAGGGCATAACAGTGAACTGATAATGCCCATCAGGTGTGGAGAATGCCGTCTTTTCTTTTGCTCTAGGGGCCATTTTGATTTGCCAGTACCCTGCTGTTAAGTCAAAGGTATTTAAGAATTTGGCAGCCCCTAATTTATCAATCAGCTCATCAGCTCTAGGAATGGGATGAGCATCTGTCTTGGTGACAGAGTTAAGTCCTCTGTAGTCCACACAAAACCTCATCTCTCTCTTTCCTTCTTTGGTGTGAGGTTTGGGGACTAAGACCACTGGGCTAGCCCAGGGGCTGTCAGAGTACTCAATTACTCCCAATTCCAGCATCTTGTGGACTTCCACCTTGATGCTTTCCTTAACTTGATCAGACTGTCGGAATATTTTGTTTTTGACAGGCATGCTGTCTCCTGTGTCCACATCATGGGTACACAGGTGTGTCTGACCAGGGGTTAGGGAAAAGAGCTCAGCAAACTGTTGCAGGACCTTCCTACAGTCAGCTTGCTGTTGGCCAGAGAGGGTGTCTGAATAGATCACTCCATCTACTGAGCCATCTTTAGGGTCTGATGACAGAAGATCAGGGAGAGGCTCACTCTCAGCTTCCTGATCCTCATCGGTTACCATTAACAGATTTACATCAGCCCTGTCATGGAAGAGCTTAAGGCGGTTCACATGGATCACCCTCTTGGGGCTCCTGCTTGTGCCCAGGTCTACCAGATAGGTGACCTGACTCTTCCTCTCTAGCACTGGGTAAGGGCCACTCCATTTGTCCTGAAGTGCCCTGGGAGCCACAGGCTCCAAAACCCAGACTTTCTGCCCTGGTTGAAATTCAACCAGTGCAGCCTTTTGGTCATACCAACACTTCTGGAGCTGTTGGCTGGCCTCAAGGTTTTTGTTTGCCTTTTCCATGTACTCTGCCATCCTTGAGCGAAGGCCAAGTACATAGTCCACTATGTCTTGTTTAGGCTCATGAAGAGGTCTCTCCCAGCCTTCTTTCACAAGAGCTAGTGGTCCCCTTACAGGGTGGCCAAACAGAAGTTCAAAGGGTGAGAACCCTACTCCCTTCTGAGGCACCTCTCTGTAAGCGAAAAGCAGACATGGCAGGAGGACATCCCATCTCCTTTTGAGTTTTTCTGGGAGCCCCATGATCATGCCCTTTAATGTCTTGTTGAATCTCTCAACAAGGCCATTAGTTTGTGGATGATATGGTGTAGTGAATTTATACGTCACTCCACATTCATTCCACATGTGTTTTAGGTATGCTGACATGAAGTTGGTACCTCTGTCAGACACCACCTCCTTAGGGAAGCCCACTCTGGTAAAGATACCAATGAGGGCCTTGGCTACTGCAGGGGCAGTAGTCGACCTAAGGGGAATAGCTTCAGGATACCTAGTAGCATGATCCACTACTACTAGGATGTGCATATTTCCTGAGGCTGTGGGAGGTTCCAGTGGACCCACTATGTCCACACCCACTCTTTCAAAGGGGGCCCCCACCACTGGAAGTGGAATGAGGGGGGCCTTTGGACCTGTCTTACCACTGGCTTGACAGGTGGGACAGGAGGTGCAAAACTCCTTAACCTTCTGGGACATGTTGGGCCAGTAGAAGTGGTTGACTAACCTCTCCCACGTCTTGGTTTGTCCCAAATGCCCAGCAAGGGGAATATCATGAGCTAAGGTCAGAATAAACTCTCTGAACCCCTGAGGCACTACCACTCTCCTAGTGGCACCAGGTTTGGGATCTCTTGCCTCAGTGTACAGGAGTCCATCTTCCCAATAGACCCTATGTGTTCCATTTTTCTTGCCTTTGGACTCTTCAGCAGCTTGCTGCCTAAGGCCTTCAAGAGAGGGACAGGTTTCTTGTCCCTTACACAACTCTTCCCTTGAGGGTCCCCCTGGGCCCAAGAGCTCAACCTGACAAGGTTCCAGCTCCATAGGCTCAGTTCCCTCAGAGGGCAGAACTTCTTCCTGAGAAGAGAGGCTCTCTTTTTCTTGTTGTGTTGCAGCTGGTTTCCCAGCTGACTTTCCTTTTCTCTTGGTAGGCTGGGCCTTTCTTCCAGACTCCAGCTCTACTTTTTCACCCTGTGCCTTGCACTGTGCCCTTGTCTTGACACACACCACTTCAGGGATACCCAGCATGGCTGCATGGGTTTTCAGTTCTACCTCAGCCCATGCTGAGGACTCCAGGTCATTTCCAAGCAAACAGTCTACTGGGATATTTGAGGAGACCACCACCTGTTTCAGGCCATTGACCCCTCCCCACTCTAAAGTTACCATAGCCATGGGATGTACTTTAGTCTGATTGTCAGCGTTGGTGACTGGATAAGTTTGTCCAGCCAGGTATTGGCCAGGGGAAACCAGTTTCTCTGTCACCATAGTGACACTGGCACCTGTATCCCTCAGGCCCTCTACACTTGTCCCATTAATTAAGAGCTGCTGCCTGTATTTTTGCATGTTAGGGGGCTAGGCAGCCAGTGTGGCTAAATCCACCCCGCCCTCAGAGACTAATGTAGCTTCAGTGTGACACCTGATTTGCTCTGGGCACACTGTTGATCCCACTTGGAGACTGGCCATTCCAGTTTTAGCTGGAGTGGAGTTAGAAGTGGTATCTTTCTTGGGACAGGCCTTGTCTCCAGTTTGGTGTCCAGACTGACTACAGCTACGACACCAGGCCTTTTTGGGATCAAAGTTTTTACCCTTGTACCCAGAATTGTTTTGTGAAGAGGCTCTGGGCCCACCCTCCTGTGCAGGTTTTTGGGGGCCTGTAGAAGACTCATTACTATTTTTGTTTTTGGCTGTCTCACCACCTTTCCCCTGGGGAGGTTTTTTGACCCCTTTCTTTTGGTCACCCCCTGTGGAAATTTTGGACACCCTAGTCTTGACCCAATGGTCCGCCTTCTTTCCCAATTCTTGGGGAGAAATTGGTCCTAGGTCTACCAGATGCTGATGCAGTTTATCATTGAAACAATTACTTAATAGGTGTTCTTTCACAAATAAATTGTACAGCCCATCATAATTACTTACACCACTGCCTTGAATCCAACCATCTAGTGTTTTTACTGAGTAGTCTACAAAGTCAACCCAGGTCTGGCTCGAGGATTTTTGAGCCCCCCTGAATCTAATACTATACTCCTCAGTGGAGAATCCAAAGCCCTCAATCAGGGTACCCTTCATGAGGTCATAAGATTCTGCATCTTTTCCAGAGAGTGTGAGGAGTCTATCCCTACACTTTCCTGTGAACATTTCCCAAAGGAGAGCACCCCAGTGAGATTTGTTCACTTTTCTGGTTACACAAGCCCTCTCAAAAGCTGTGAACCATTTGGTGATGTCATCACCATCTTCATATTTAGTTACAATCCCTTTAGGGATTTTCAACATGTCAGGAGAATCTCTGACCCTATTTATGTTGCTGCCACCATTGATGGGTCCTAGGCCCATCTCTTGTCTTTCCCTTTCTATGGCTAGGATCTGTCTTTCCAAAGCCAATCTTTTGGCCATCCTGGCTAACTGGATGTCCTCTTCACTGGAGTTATCCTCAGTGATTTCAGAGAGGTTGGTCCCTCCTGTGAGGGAACCAGCATCTCTGACTATGATTTGTGGAGTCAGGGCTTGAGAGGCCCCGTCTTCCCTAGATAGGACTGGTAGGGGGGAATCACCCTCCAAGTCACTATCATCATCCTCTGTGTTGCCATCCTCAGAGGGGTTGGCTCTTTCAAACTCTGCCAAAAGCTCCTGGAGCTGTAGTTTGGAAGGTCTGGGGCCCATTACTATTTTCTTTAGTGTACAGAGTGACCTTAGCTCCCTCATCTTAAGATGGAGGTAAGGTGTGGTGTCGAGTTCCACCACATTCACATCTGTATTAGACATTATGCTTCTAACAGTTGGAATACTTTTTAAGAATCTAAAACTAGTTCTAGAATCTAATTCAAACTTTTAAACTCTAAAAGGAAATGCTAACAGGGACTAACACAAGGCCCTAGCAGGACTTTTAAGAATTTAGAAAAATTTCAAATTGCAAAAACAATTTCTAATGACAATTTTTGGAATTTGTCGTGTGATCAGGTATTGGCTGAGTAGTCCAGCAAATGCAAAGTCTTGTACCCCACCGCTGATCCACCAATGTAGGAAGTTGGCTCTGTTTGCACTATTTCAAAGTAAGGAATAGTATGCACAGAGTCCAAGGGTTCCCCTTAGAGGTAAGATAGTGGCAAAAAGAGATAATACTAATGCTCTATTTTGTGGTAGTGTGGTCGAGCAGTAGGCTTATCAAAGGAGTAGTGTTAAGCATTTGTTGTACATACACACAGGCAATAAATGAGGAACACACACTCAGAGACAAATCCAGCCAATAGGTTTTGTTATAGAAAAATATATTTTCTTAGTTTATTTTTAAGAACCACAGGTTCAAATTCTACATGTAATATCTCATTTGAAAGGTATTGCAGGTAAGTACTTTAGGAACTTTGAATCATTACATTAGCATGTATACTTTTTACATAAAACACAATAAGCTGTTTTAAAAGTGGACACAGTGCAATTTTCACAGTTCCTGGGGGAGGTAAGTTTTTGTTAGTTTTGTCAGGTAAGTAAATCACTTACAAGTCTCAGGTTCGGGTCCAAGGTAGCCCACCGTTGGGGGTTCAGAGCAACCCCAAAGTTACCACACCAGCAGCTCAGGGCCGGTCAGGTGCAGAGGTCAAAGAGGTGCCCAAAACGCATAGGCTTCAATGGAGAGAAGGGGGTGCCCCGGTTCCGGTCTGCCAGCAGGTAAGTACCCGCGTCTTCGGAGGGCAGACCAGGGGGGTTTTGTAGGGCACCGGGGGGGGACACAAGTCAGCACAAAAAGTACACCCTCAGCAGCGTGGGGGCGGCCGGGTGCAGTGTGCAAACACGCGTCGGGTTTTCTGTAGGTTTCAATGAGAGACCAAGGGATCTCTTCAGCGGTGCAGGCAGGCAAGGGGGGGGCTCCTCGGGGTAGCCACCACCTGGGCAAGGGAGAGGGCCTCCTGGGGGTCGCTCCTGCACAGGAGTGCCATTCCTTTAGGTGCTGGGGGCTGCGGGTGCAGGGTCTTTTCCAGCCGTCGGGAAATGGAGTTCAGGCAGTCGCGGTCAGGGGGAGCCTCGGGATTCCCTCTGCAGGCGTCGCTGTGGGGGCTCAGGGGGGACAACTTTGGTTACTCACGGTCTCGGAGTCGCCGGAGGGTCCTCCCTGAGGTGTTGGTTCTCCACCAGTCGAGTCGGGGTCGCCGGGTGCAGTATTGCAAGTCTCACGCTTCTTGCGGGGAGTTGCAGGGGTCTTTAAGTCTGCTCCTTGAAACAAAGTTGCAGTTCTTTTGGAGCAGTGCCGCTGTCCTCGGGAGTTTCTTGTCTTTCTTGAAGCAGGGCAGTCCTCAGAGGATTCAGAGGTCGCTGGTCCCTTGGAAAGCGTCGCTGGAGCAGGGTTCTTTGGAAGGCAGGAGACAGGCCGGTAAGTCTGGGGCCAAAGCAGTTGGTGTCTTCTGTTCTTCCTCTGCAGGGGTTTTTCAGCTCAGCAGTCTTCTTCTTGTAGTTTCAGGAATCTAAATTCTTAGGTTCAGGGGAGCCCTTAAATACTAAATTTAAGGGCGTGTTTAGGTCTGGGGGGTTAGTAGCCAATGGCTACTAGCCCTGAGGGTGGGTACGCCCTCTTTGTGCCTCCTCCCAAGGGGAGGGGGTCACATCCCTAATCCTATTGGGGAATCCTCCATCTGCAAGATGGAGGATTTCTAAAAGTTAGAGTCACTTCAGCTCAGGACACCTTAGGGGCTGTCCTGACTGGCCAGTGACTCCTCCTTGTTTTTCTCATTATTTTCTCCGGCCTTGCCGCCAAAAGTGGGGGCCGTGGCCGGAGGGGGCGGGCAACTCCACTAGCTGGAGTGTCCTGAGGTGCTGGCACAAAGGGGTGAGCCTTTGAGGCTCACCGCCAGGTGTGACAGCTCCTGCCTGGGGGAGGTGTTAGCATCTCCACCCAGTGCAGGCTTTGTTACTGGCCTCAGAGTGACATAGGCACTCTCCCCATGGGGCTAGCAACATGTCTCGGTTGTGGCAGGCTGCTGGAACCAGTCAGCCTACACAGATAGTCGGTTAAGGTTTCAGGGGGCACCTCTAAGTTGCCCTCTGGGGTGTATTTCACAATAAAATGTACACTGGCATCAGTGTGCATTTATTGTGCTGAGAAGTTTGATACCAAACTTCCCAGTTTTCAGTGTAGCCATTATGGTGCTGTGGAGTCCGTGTTTGACAGACTCCCAGACCATATACTCTTATGGCTACCCTGCACTTACAATGTCTAAGGTTTGGCTTAGACACTGTAGGGGCACATTACTCATGTACTGGTGCCCTCACCTATGGTATAGTGCACCCTGCCTTAGGGCTGTAAGGCCTACTAGAGGGGTGACTTATCTATACTGCATAGGCAGTGTGAGGTTGGCATGGCACCCTGAGGGGAGTGCCATGTCGACTTACTCGTTTTTGTTCTCACCAGCACACACAAGCTGACAAGCAGTGTGTCTGTGCTGAGTGAGGGGTCCCCAGGGTGGCATAAGATATGCTGCAGCCCTTAGAGACCTTCCCTGGCATCAGGGCCCTTGGTACCAGGGGGTACCAGTTACAAGGGACTTACATGGATGCTAGGGTATGCCAATTGTGGAATCAAAAGTACAGGTTAGGGAAAGAACACTGGTGCTGGGGCCTGGTTAGCAGGCCTCAGCACACTTTCAATTCAAAACATAGCATCAGCAAAGGCAAAAAGTCAGGGGGTAACCATGCCAAGGAGGCATTTCCTTACAAGTACACAAAGCGCATCCCTTTTTAGCTGGTCCCATGATGTTCTGGAATGGGATGTGGCCGAAGAACAAAACATGAGACTGACACGTAGGGAGGAAGGGGCTCTGACTGACTTAACAGCTTGGAGTGCATTATTAGAACGCTTCACATGGGTACAGGAGTCCAGCTCTGATTGGAGCACTGACGATGATTGTTGACTGTGGAATGTTATGCTATGCATACAGGTGACAACCAACTGTGGTAATATAGTAACGCTGGTAAATATGGTGTATGAACGACGTGGTTACATGTGAGCTCATTGGGGGGGGGGGGGGGGGGGGGGGGGGGACGGTGGGGATAGCTATTGTTGGTCTGATTGGATATATTCCCTGTTTTTTTCTGTAGGTGTCATCATCCTCCTCCCAGGAGAACAATGGGCATTGTGGCATCTCATATGGAAATGTACTGCTTGTTTTTTACTTTGTTTTTAAGTTGTTTATTATAAATTCAATAAAATAGAGTTATAAAAATATATGAAACGGATATAAGATTGTCTAAGCGGATCAGTGTGAACGTTCCTCAACAAATCCTTGAAGCTCTTCAATGCATTCAGACCTGCTAATATCTCTAGACAATTTATGTGAAGTAACTGTTCTTCCCTGGACCATCTATCGCCAGTTTCTAAACTGCCTATACGAGCTTCGCAGCCTAAACTGCTGGCATCCAATTTCAGCATGAATTCGGGAATATTTCTAAAGATGGCCTTGCCATTCCATGCTTCTACATTTTTTTGACCAGTATTCCAAATCTTCCAGAGCATCCAATGACAGGGGAAGAGAGTCCCCATACCATAAACCTAAAAGACCCAAAGCTTTTAGTCTCGGATAGCCTCTGTAATGTAGAGGACCCAGGGAGATGGCCTGAATGGATGATGACAACAGCCCCCAAAACTCTTTCAAATTCCCTTTTCAATGATCACCTCTAACAGAACTGCCTTTATTTCTTTCTTTATCCTTGATACCTTCTATGGCAGTAACAAATGGTATAATATTGTATCTACCTGAAATCCTAGGAATTCTAGATTCATGAGCTGGATCCATGAAAGACTTTTCAGTAATTATTTAAAAACCTAAACTCTCCAGAAGCTCGACTGTCCATGTCAAATGTTTCAAAAGTTCTGACCGGTATTGAAACATCAGTAAAATATTGTCCAGGTAAATTATTAAATCAGACGCCCCTCTCCCTGAGGACAGCTATACCTGGATGCATCACTTTGGTGATATACCATGGGGCTGAGGACAGTGTAAATGGGAGACAGAGGAACTGATAAAGAAAACCCCTCCATTTGAAACGTCAGAATCTCTTGACAGTCCCCTGCTATAGATATTGTCAAGTATGAATCTTTTAGGTCTAATTTCACCAACCAATCGTTTACCTGCAAAATGTCTCTCAATAGATGGATCCCCTCTATCTTGAAGCGCATGTACTGCCAAAACTTGTTTAAATCCCTCAAATTTATGACAGGACACCAACCTCTGTCCTCCTTCTGTGCTAGAAAAACTATACTTACAAAACCCTTCACTTCCTTTTCTGTACCTGTAACTCAAATCAAAGCCCCCTCATCCAACATCTGAGTTACCTCTGCGTCTATTACTAATTTTTCTGAATCTAATGCCAACTCCTTTGGTTGTCTAATTTGTATTGGTATTCACCAGAACTCTATTCTGAAACAGTGACAGTTTGTAGAACCCAAGCATCTACTGTAATTGGTTTCCCCAATGGTGAATGAAGAATCTCAACCCTATCCTTACTTTTATATGGGAAGAATGGAAGGCTCTCACCTTGAAATACGGTGCCCTGAGCTCTCGATCTTTCACCGCAAGATCTTGAAATTCTCCCTCTCTGAGGGTAGAAGTTAATGCTTGGACGGTAGCCCCTTCTGTAGTTACCTTAGCTTCTGGTATCCTGATTGCAATATTGGAACCTGAAGGTACCACGGCTGCCAGCCACCTCCCTCCTGTCAGCCCTTCCAAAAGCAGCTCTGGAGCCAAAAAAAATCTTCTCATTATTTACAGCTTTGCTGAAAGCAGTAAAAGGTGGAAACATATTCCCCAAGGCTCTTGGCAAAGTTCTCTCCAAAATGTAGACCTCTAGGGATTCCCATGTCCTTCCTTGAAGGCAAATCAGCCAGTTTGGGATTCATTCTCATTAGAAGCGGCTTTTCTACCCCCTATCATCAGGCTCGCAGTAGCGTTTTCCAATATACTAATGGCACGTTGTGCCCAACCCCTCAAAATGTCCATATCAACTCTCATATTCTTGCTCCTGGCCTCCGCTGCCATATGCAGAATGAGGGTCAAAGGACCCACCTTGTCCTGACATTATTTCAGACGATTTCCAATCCCCTTCCTGGGGTCTTTACCAAACTTAAACAGAAAGGTGATAAACTCAGGGTCTAAATTGTGAGTAGAACAAGTTATGTCACCAAGATGAGGTCTAGGACAGGTATCTTTGTCCAAAGACTTACTAACCCAAAGTTTAAGAAATTTGGATACGCAATCTACAGGCCACCATTCTGCGCCTTGCAGATGTTTTATCACTGTAGGATTAAACATTTCTCCCATGAAGGGATCCTTTAATTCAGTGGAAGCAGAAACCTGAACCACATCATCATCCAAGTTCTCTAAGAAATCAGAGCTTTCCTGCAGGTCAAAAACATTCATCCATAATAATAAAGTAAGACAGGCTTGAGATAAGAGGTAGATCTTTGATCCCAAAGTGACAGAGTAACTATGACTATGCAAGTCAATTAATCAAATATAGCAGCCCAACCGTATTAATAAAATTACCCCCACAGCAAAATGATTAGTACCTGTAGACACCACTAGAGAAGCTAAAATCTTCCTCAGAATTGTGTAATCAGTACTTAGGCATATAATGGGCTCGATATAAAGTATATTTTAATTTATTTTGACAGGGTTTAAGTAAAATAAGGAGTGACCCTTCTTTAAAAGAGTCAGAGTTCATCCTAGTATTTAAGACACAGTTATATAACTTGTGAAGAAGAGGGATCAGTGTAGGAGGCTGCTCAGTTTATGATGTACACCTAGGGTGTGTCACCCTACACTGAGTCCAGGCAACCTTTAGTGATAGTGAATAGGTGTCCAGATAGAAAAATCTCTCTAGGGGTAGCTGAGGCTAGCATCTGAAGCTTATCCATGAGGCACCTCCAATACCACAGTAGTCAGACAGTAACTCACTCACAAGAAAGAACCACACAAGTGTTGCAAAAATAAAGGATTCTTTATACAGCACTACTACTAGTAGTAGCATTGGTAGGTATAGCTCCCTTTGGTGATATCTACTCACAATATATACGCAAAATAAACAACAGAAAAATCATAAAATTTACAGGGCCCTATGGGGAGGGGGGGGGGGGGGGGGAGCAACCATATACTAAGTAAGTGGAATGCGAAATAGGGAACACAACCAAGGTAAGTGTGGTACTTAGCTAGGGGTTGGGGGGTGGGGAGAGGGGGTAGATGAAAACACCAGAGGTAAGTATGGTAATAGTCCCCCAGTGACCAGGTACAAAGTAGTTACCTACCCAGTCGTCCTATAGACTAACACACGGAGTAGTGGCTGGAGTTGGTGTGATTCAGGATCCTTCCCAGTGGACCCCCGAGGAAACCAACAGACAAGCGGAAGGTTGGAGAGTGCCACCAACCATGGGTATGCAGAAGACAGGAGTACCTATACCAGAAGAACCGGATGCAGAGGAGAGAAGGGACTCTCTCTGAAGTCAGTGGAAGCCTCGGATTGTCCAGCTGCTGTCACGACCCGTGGACCAGGCCGGTGAAACCCATGGACAGATTTTAGGCATGGAGATCCTGAAAAGGAGGGAGACAGAGTCCAGCACCCTCGGAGGTGCCCAGGTGGTGCAGGTGGCAATGCCCACCCTCCTAGAGGTGAGGTTTCTGCAAGTCGGTGGGAGACGTCCAGCAGGAGGGTCCAGAAGCTGCAGAAGATCCCAGAAGTTGCCTACAAGCTGTCCCTCAACGGTCGCCAGATAGCTAGAGGGTCAGTGAGCAGACAGGTCACCAAAAAGCACTGGCAAATTCAAGCAGGAGCTGAAGAGGTATTTGCAGAGTGTTGGGGACCAGCAATGTCTAGGAGAAGGAGTCATAACTGGCCCTCAGCATGCAGGAAGGCCAGCAGACATCATTGGAGCCCCCACGAGTGACCCACAAGCGATGAGCACAGGGAGTCACAAGGAGACCTCAGCAGCACAAAAAGACAGAAGTCCCACATTGCAGGACAGGGGCTAATCTTCGAGCTGCAGAGTGCTGGAGGCTGGGGCTTCTTGGCACCTGAAGCTCTCCCAAAGGAAGAGTCAACAAGCATTGATAAGAGCAACAGTCGAGTGTGCACAGGGGTTCCACTCCAGTGACAGGAGCAGGGGGCCACAGTCCCCCAAGATGGTAAGAAAACAAGCAGGACATAGGTAGCCACAGACCAACAACCTGCAAAACTGAGCCTTTCGATGTCCATGGAACAGCAGACTCCACCAGCCGGTCGACTTTGTGTTGCAGTGCCTGTGGATGCATGGGAATTACTCCTTTACTCCAAGGGAGATACCTTCGTTCTTTCAGGTGAAAACACTTGGAGGATGCACAGCCTTGGATGTTGCAGAATTCTTGCAGGATCCGGAGAAACAATGGTGCAGTGGGACCCTCCCCACCAGAAACAGACCAGTTTCGATTCCAAACCAGACCAGCAGCAGTTCCAGAGGCCAGGAGCAGATATCTTGGAGAGTCTTGCTCAACAAATCTGAGGACCCACCCACGGGGGAGCTTTTAAGTAACCCTAAAAGGGGGTTGGTCACTCTCTGAGGTGACCCACCTATCAAAGGGTGTCAGGGACGATGTCTACCTGGCCTAACCAGTGAGATGCTCCCAGGGGCCTCTGCCCATCTTCTTTCCAAGATGGCAGGATCAAGTGGCCACCTGGCAGAGCTCTGTGCACCGCCCCCGGGGAAGAGGCTGGACAGGGTGTTGGTCCCTTCCCTGTCCTTTCTGAAGTTTCACGCCAGAGCAGGAACCAGGGGTTCCTGAACTGGTGCAAACCAGTTTTTGCTTGGAGGGCACCAAATGTGCCCTTCAAAGGTGTCTGGTGGCACTCAGAGGCCACACCACCCCAGCCCTTAGACACATAATACACAGGTAGACGTGGTCACACCTCTCCCGCGTAGGAAATCCTTTGTTCTGCTTCTCCAGCCGAGACAGGCTCGCCAGTAGAAGGCCAGAACAGTGATTGGGGTCAGCAGCAGCATGGGCTGGCTGCTGGACCCCGTAAGGCTGAACAGGGAGAACCGGGGGATCCTCTAAGGAACCCCCAGAGTACATGCTATCATGCAACTAGCACTGGAATCAGTGTAGTTGCAGGATTCCAACATGTTTGATACCAAACACACCTAGGTTTGGAGAAGCCATTATGTAGTTGGACCATTTGTTTTGACCAGTGTCCACTACATACTTTAAGATGGCTTCCCTGCACTTACAGAGTCCAGGAAATGGGGCCTGTAGGGCCACCCTGCTCATGCAGGGGTACCCTCACACTTAGGGAAATGCACCCTGCCCTTGGGCTGAAGGGCCTACCAGAGGGGTGACTTACAGTGTCTAGGTGCAGTAACCAGGATAGAAGGCAAGCCTTATATCTGTGGAGAAAGGGTGCTTGCACCATTTTTTCATGCAGGCTTCAATGGGAGACCTGCAGACACAGTGTGTATGGGTCTCCATGGGTGTCAAACTACATGCTGCTGACCATGGGGGATCCCTGGGCTACCAATGCTATGGGAACCCAAGTACCATATACTAGGGACTTACATAGGTGCACCAGTATGCCAACTGTGGGTGTAAAATGTTTACCAGAACCAAATTTAGAGGAGAGAACACAGACACTGTGGTCCTGATTAGCAGAATCCCAGTGAACTACAGACTAAACACGATGACATCAGGCAAAAAAGTGTGGGTAACTATGCTAGAAAGATGGCACTTTCCTACAATCAACACCTTCAAAAATTCCTTATGGACCTAATCCGAATCAGTCTTGTCTGAGTGCTCGACTTAGGGACATTCTGGTAATTGTCTGTTTTATACTTCCTTCCGAAATAAGAAGCCTATCCGATTGACCATTTCAGATTGTTCATTTGTGTTATGGGGTACAAGGAATGCAATTTATAATAGTCCCTTAGTAGCCTGATTGATCAATAGATATGAATAGGAACTAAATTAAGAGAAGTTACCCCAAACTACTAAGACCTTCATTAGGAATAGTTCATATTTCAATGGGGCAGGTAACAGCAGTTACTGAAATACGATTGGTTGTTCTTTCGACATACTACAGGTTTCTGCATAAGGATCAAAATAGAGCTGGTGAAATACATCCAACACTTGTTTATGGCCAGTCTTCAACATTCAACTCAACTCATTAACACCCATTTCTACTTTGGCATTTTACTCTCATACCTGCCATGTAAATACATTTTCCAATTGTCTTTTCTTAATCATAGATCTATTATCTGCAGCTTGAAGCTACAATAAAGGTAATAAAAACTACATATTCAAACCCGGATGTCTTGGGAAAATGTGTGGTTGCATCATCTAGATAAAAGTTACATTTATCATTGGTTGCATATTTTCCACTGCTACCCACATGCACCTCTTAATAAAGCCTTAAAGCGATCCAATACTACATGTGAACGTAACATTGTCAAACAAATATGATGATTGTTAACATTTTTGATAATATAGATTTGATTTGTTCAAGTAGTGGACCTTTAAAATTCCAACAATTAGGAATATGGTTAGTTGGCAGTGTCATGCCGAAATTGATTTCCATTATAACACAGCAGTAACCTGAAAATAAAGCAGCCTTGATAATAATTTGCAATACGTGTATACCAGTCTCAAGAAGTCAAGAAGAAAGAAAAAAATGGAGTTGCGTCTCCACTGAAATCCTGGGTCTGTTAAACGTGGGTTGTCTCGTACTGGGGAAGTACTCTCTCCAAGGACTTTGGAATTGTAGTTCTGAACTCTTTAAAGGTGCATCATTATTTTTCATCTGTAAGTATTAACCCAGTTTCATGGTCCCAAAAAATCTTACAGACCAAGGCTAGCATTTGAATCTCCCATCATAATAAAATGTTGTGGTTATATATAACTTAATCAAAGCTTGGGGGTCTGTCACTCCATGGACTAAAGTACCCTATTCAGCTTCCCTTGGGATCATATTTAACAACCTGTAATCCTTGCATGCCAAAAAATAATAGTGTACGCATTGTGTGCGGCCAGAGCACAAGACTACAGTTCCATATCTATCCTTACAGTTAATGTATTTTTTTTTTTAAACTTTTTGTAAAGTGTGGGTCGGGGGAGGGGTGGGCTTATATCGGCTTCTACACCTTTTATAAACTGGAATAGAGACCAATGATTCCTGGGACTGAGCATACCATTCACGTTAAGCATGTTGGAGACATTTCTAAAAGCTGTAGGAGATACAACCATCTCCGGAGTGCCAGGTGAACTCCAACAGAACCGAATGGGGCAAGGGAGGTCGAATCAGTATAAATAGCAAGAGCTACGCAGCTACCCAGCTACGCTCTGAGCGGCCATCTTTCGCCAATAACCTCTTGATAAATTTTCAGGCACACGTAGGGAAAGTGACATCACCATGTTTCCAGCATCAAAAAGTTCTAAGCAAAACTCTTCTTTTTTTTTCCAAAGAAGGCTCACTATCGCATCCTTCATCCCTTGATTATTTAATGTATTATATCTTTGCTTTCCTAATTTTGCTATTCAGCACTTGCTGCTACAGCAGAATGGGAAACACGCCTCTTAATCTGCCATGACATGTCTCCACCTCTAGACATCTATAAACCATACACTGGTTTCCAATACAAAAGTGTTTTCCTTTTAAAAGCTTGTGTATAGGGTTCAAGGTCCTCCATCATCTAATTCTTCATTTATTTGACAACTTTTTCCTGATACTCCCTTCTTGTTTCTTTTGTATTACTTCATGTACCTAGAATAAAAAATGCCTGACAGTGCGGAAGATCTTTTGCTTAGAGGCAGCAAAGATTTGGAATTAATTGCCCTCGGAAACAAGACGCTTGGCCAGCGTTCTGGTCTACAAAAAGCAGATTAAGCCAGAGTTGTTTAGACCATTACGGCTCAACTTTCGGTTCTCTGTCATTTGTCAGCACCGGGACGTCATTGGCAATTACACGCTTTATAAATACATGAATGTATGTAGGTGAACTATTTTAGACTACAGGGAAAGGATGTAGAGGGTAGTGAAGAAGAAATTACTTTAGCATAGTGGCATATCTGAACTTAAACAACAAAAATATTTTACTGAACCAATCTCAAAAAAGTGTGGGGACACACAGAACAATGCAATTGGGTATTTGTTACCTCTACACTTTAGATTGGATAGCTCAGAACAAATATTAGACATGGTCACAAGTGGTGAATATGTATGCAAAACACTTATGTACCACAAACCTCACCATGCAGCTTTAAATGGGAAGAGCCCACAGTCATACCATCAAGGCAGTTGCAACCATCCACACTAGAACACGGCATTTAAAGATCTGTTAAAAATTGAACAAAACATTACTTCACGAAAACTAAGCCTCTGTGGCAACATTTTAATTGAATGGGAGACCTTTAAAGTGTTGGTGAGGGGTCAGTGCAATAAAACAGCCAAAGGAGTTAAAAAAAAAAAAAGGGTAAAAATGTTAGTAAGAAAAAAACAGAGCAACTAAGCTACAAAATGATCTGAAAACACTAGCAGAAATCTTGCATTCCAAAGTTAATGCTGAAGTGAGATAGTTTGAAGAAAAAAAAAAAGTTGTGTATGGGAACAACTTGGAAGATTGAAGTGTGTAGAGTAGAGAGAGGGCATCAGCATAGATAAAGACTGATACAGAGCTATACAATGACACAATTGGGTGATGACAGCATGATATATCCAACTGCTAAGACAGAAAACAGGATCAGATTGTCTCACTTCTGAATGCAATATTGGCCCCTCAGTAGCCCAACTAATCGACATATATGAATAGGCACTACATTAAGAGACGTTACTCCAAACCATTAACACCCTGATTAGGAACAGTTCTTATTCCAATAGCACAGGTAACAGCAGTTACTGGCCCCATCTAAATTACAAGTTATTTGCTTTCACACACATATTTAAACTGCTAAACAGTGTGAAAGTCCAGGGGAAAATAGGGAACTAAAGTGGGAAGTTCATAATTATAGATTGCCTGGCAATTTTTTTTGTATAAATGTTTTCAATGTAATAGAACGGCTGTGTCTTCATTTTAAGAAGTTAAATGGAGAAAGAGAGAGAGAAAGAGAGAAAGAAAGAAAGAGAGAAAGAGAGAAAGAAAAAGAAAGAAAGAGAGAAAGAGAGAAAGAAAAAGAAAGAAAGAGAAAGAGAGAGAAAGAGATAAAGAGAAAGAAAGAGAGAAAGAAAGAGAGAGAGAAAGAAAGAGAGAAAGAAAGAGAAAGAAAGAGAGAAAGAAAGAGAGAGAAAGAGAGAGAAAGAGAGATTAGAAGCCAAAGTTGGAATATTACAATGCAATATACAACTTTCCCTCAATAAATTCTCGTTTTTTTAGTGGACCCTCGGTGTCTAACCTATTTCCGACCTGGCATAGGATTTAGACAGGAAACTATGGAAAATGAATGAAGTGAAACAATTAGATGGCCTTCAAAGATATCTAGAAATGTTAGGTTTCAACTGTTACAATACCATTACCTTCACAGGAAAGACATGTCAATATGTCCCATGAAGGTAGTGGTATATAGTTCAAATCTAGTATTTCTAGGTATCTTCGAAGGCAATCTAATGCCTGAGAATCAGTGATTTTTATCTGAACATTTACAACAATGCAAATTTAAATCTGAGAATATTCAACAACAATTGTTGCAGTTACAACCAACTTGCCTCAAATATCAAACCTATAAGGAAAGACTAACACTGATGAAGTGGCAGGAAAAAAAATTAGAAATCTGAAAAATCAAGTTTATTGTTCTTGCCATGTTATTAGCCAGACAGTTAATTTTGATACATTGGAAAATCAGTCAAGGCAGCTAATTTAGCTGGTTCGTTAAATTAATTGCTAAGACAGGCAGAGCCTGAAAACAGCATGCTTTAAAAAAAAAAAAAAAAAAAAAGGGTATTATTCAAGGGGTAATGTGCAAAACTGGGACAAATCTGTACTGAAACTGAATGACAAAGTCAGATGCATAAACACCGTAGAGTTTCAAGATTAGAAATCATTTGACTTGTATGGATTACTGAAAATGTAAAACCTGAACTAGGTTCGTGAATCAAGGTACAGTCTAAAAAAAATAGGTAGTACCGTTTAGCTTAGTCTATTGGTGAATGTTGACAGAGAATAAAAGAATAATGATCTGGATAATCAACCCACCATATGCCCTGAAGTGTGAACCGCACTCTCTCCTCTCCTTTGTTGAACCGTAATGAATACCGACATGTATGTAATATCTTTCCCAATAGTTACGTTTTTTTTTTTTACTTGTTTGTTAAATTCCAGCCACGACCAAAAAAAACAATCAGGCAAGTTTAAAAGTAAAAATGTTTAAAATAAAAATGTTACCAGACTGTAGGAAATTACCGTGCATTGTGTAGAATGAAGGTTTTACCGTTGCAAAAGCCACTTTTTAACGAAAACACACCACGTCGAAATCTGTCCAGTGGAATATAAAACTAGTAATCGGATAAATACAAGTAGTAAGAAATGATAATAAACCTCTTTCATATACTATCAATGGAGGAAGTGAGTTGATTACAGTTACCTCATTATGTATAGGCAGGCCGTTTGGCATTTGCGAGCAATGGCATGAGGCCTGCACACTAAATAAAAGGATAAGTAGACAATAAAAACATGAATCTAAAATTTGAGCATTTATAATTTTTCGTCTGCCAGTGTAGGGTGTGTAAATCCAGGTTCATTATAGACTTACATTTTTTAGCTTAAATATGTGGCGACGTCCTTTTCCTTTGGTGGAAACTTTCTTCTCAGCAGCCGGGGCAGATTTATATTTTGTGTTCCTGAGTCGTGCAGATCTTCTGTGAATTTCTTGTTTCGACTGCAAAAAATAAAGAAAATAAATAGCTACAGTATAGCAACTCGAAGTATAACTGAAAATAAATTAAATCACACGGGGTTTGACTATGACTGTTATTTCACAACACAAATGCATTAAGATTAGCACCCTCCCTCCCCCACCCGATAACCAAAAATCTTTATGAGATCTAGATAATCATGACTGAATGCAATAGCAAACAAATACCCTGCAAAAGAAAGGCAATGACCCTTTCGCAGTCTAATCCATAAACATTACCACTGTCACTTTCCTGCAACTGGAGCACTGTACAGCAGTAGGACTTTCTGCAGACTCGGGCTTGTGCACTGAGCTGGATCTTACTGCAAGGGAAGCTAATAGAAGTGACAAACTAATGGGGAAAGCTGATTAGGAGCTAGAAAAGAACTGAAACGTAATAAAGGGTTCTAAGTAAATTCACTGCAAGAAGTTTGGCACGGCAAATGGGACCAAAATACATGGCTGACATGAAGGCTACACCCATTAATGTTTCGGAGGGCGTAGGTTGTGTACAGGGGATGCAAAGTTCATGCTGTCAGGTGAATAAGACTCATAGGCGATTGGTATACCTCCCTTGATTTTGCACAACACACTGGCACCCACTGCCGCATTGCAGTTCTTTATTTCATGGAGGAGCTCGGTGTAGACCACCACCACTGTACTGCAAACATCAGAGGTGTCACAGCACCGTTCCGCCTCTGCATTCCTTGCAGTTTGTTCAACCAGATTTCTCAATTTTGTGAGTAGAGTGGAGCTGGGGGATTATGGGGTGACAATTATTTTCATCCCTAGCAGGCTATTGGCAAAGAATCTTTCAGAATACGTTTTGGTTTTCTGCATGATCCTATAGAGAGGGAGAGAAAGCGAGAGCTATGTGCAAATTACACATACACAGACCCCCCCACCCCCCGTAGTTATGCAGACTTTGCACAACTTTTTGTTTTAATAACTTTGATACCATTCAATGAATCTGCATAAACGTTCCCAAATAAATACATCTTCGTATTGGCAGGTTTTATGCAGATTAGTCAACCACAGAGAGAGAAAGAGAAAGTGTGCGTGTCTCAAAAGTGAAGTTGCCCGATTTAACTCGCACGCAATTCTTTACTCCTTGATACAGAAAAAGCAGATGAATGGAATTACACATAACTTGGTATGTAATAAGAGCTTTACTCAAGAAAGTGCATTTACTTGGTTTGTTGTATATCCGATCAGTAGTCTGGTAAGTTACCAGTTAAAAAGTGTTCTTGTCTGAGCATTTAAAGGTTACATTTGGATCGTTATTTTGCAGATACTCTGGATTTGTAAATTCACAGACGATTCGCTCATAAAATTATTACATAAAGCCACACGATTAGACAAGGAAGCTTTTTCTCTCATCTTTCATTGTGGATTTGTGTGAATCTGGCAGTGGACTTGAAAATACGCCACACTCTTTGGCTGGCCTTTACAGAAAACATTTCTGTTGCAGCCAGGATTACTCAGCGTGGTACACCCAGCAGCATGTTGGGAACAAGAAAAAGGAGCATTAAGAGGTCAAGAAAAATTGCCCTAACCCCCCAGAACCATGTGGTGACCCTCAAAGGGACCCCCAACGCAAAGGCAATAAAATGATTAGCAAAAAAACATTTTTAATGTGGGGTTTGCAATTTCGACGCTGATCATTCACTGCCTCAGGAATTGTGAACTAGAGTGAGACTTGAAAATCCTGTCAAAAAAAAAATCAAAACTATTCAGTGCACTACTGCTGTGCTTAGCCAGCAGCCACATGTGGAGGGTTGCCACTTTTAATACGGTAGGAGCAAGAATATGCTGCCATTCAGGCCCTGCAGGCAACCCCCACTGGGTACGGCCTAAGGCTGTGTGCAGCGGAGGTAGTTGCTTGCAGGAGGTGAAGCCCAGCATGTCCAGGGCCTTGCACAAGCGGAGTGTTTGGTATAGCGACTGGATGGAGAATAAGATCTGCATTTACCCCACGAAATACAGCACTCGGTTAGAATCCTGGACACCAACCATGCTACTCGTGCCTGGCCGTGCGTAGCCGGGGGTTGTCTGCCTGTGGATGACTGGGTGTAGGGTCTGGAGGCAAATGTGAAAAGAAAAAAAATGTGATAAATACAGGAGCAAACGGTTCTGAAAAAACTACATGGCAAAGGTGGCACCCATTTAAGTACCACAGAGCTCAGACCCAAAGTAAACAAGGACAGTGGTGCAACACAACTGACACAGTAAGCTGCCCCTATTACAATGAACCTTTTTCTCCCTTTTAAGGTTGAGCACGCCAGCGCTTTGAACTGTTGTAACTATTGTGGGCTTTTAACCACACCCACCTCACGCCCATCACTTTCACTTGTTTGAGGGCTTGCCTTTAAAAATTTTTTAAAAAAAACACTTGATATCATTGGTAATTGCTCTACGTTTGTCCCACCTTGAGGCTGTTTTTGTCACGCCTTGCAGACTTCCCCGTTACATGGATTATTGCAGATTGCCGATATACTTCAGCATGGGCAAACAATTTTTTTTTTTGTCTCTCCCCTTCGTGCTGCATGGCAGCATGGCACGAAGCACGAACAGGCCCAACAGTGTGAACTCGATCAGTGGTATTGAAGCACTGGACATATTGTTTACAGTTACCTAATCAGTCATTTGTTTTGGTTCTCCCCTTAAAACTCATAAAATTGGTAAATGTGCTACATAAAACAGAAATCCTCAAAGTGAAAGCAGCAGAGCCTATACTACAATATTGACTGCACTCAGGAAAACTCAACCCATAATGCTTTGCAAACATTCTTTTTCAAAACATTTTTACCCATAACTAGGACAATAGGACCAGCACCAAAACGTACAGCACAAGGCGCTCTGTCTAGGTCATCTTTGAGTCCCCAGACTAGGTTAGTAGGGACCCCCAAATAATACCAACCTCCCCTACCCCCCAATCATTCAACGTCTTTTCAAGCATTTTCATGGCTGGAACTTTTGTTTTTAGCTGGGAATAGCGTGTGTTTTAAAGGGCCTTGTTTGCAATATAATTGCTGTAGGCCTGCTACCCCTGAAACTATGTAATGCACTATGCCCTTTAGGGGCTACATACATGGTTACTCTACATCATTTATTGACATTTTCGTTTGGTTATGCCCTCTAGGGGCTCACTATATAGTTACATGACCATGTTTCTTACAAATGCTGTTTTTATTGTGGTGACCCTCTAAGAGCTATTCTAAGCATTACAGTCACATCAACATATTATAATATTTGTGGCACGGAAACTTGCCCCATAATGCTTTGCAGGGCATTACGGTTACAAAACATTTTTGCTCATAACTCGGCCTGTGGTGGTCCTAAAACAATGAGCCCACCTTTAAAACATTGACCACAATGTGCTCTGTCTACAACATCTCCAAGTCCACACACTAGGTTTAGGGGGACTCCAAAATAATAACCCTTCCCACCAGTCAATGTGTTTTTAAGCTTTCTCATGGCTAGAACTTTTGTTTTATAGCTAGAAGACGTTTTGATTTAAAAGCTTTTTTGTAATATCAATGTAGTAGCCCGCTAGTTCCGAAACACCCTTAAGGAGCTAAGTATATGGTTACACTGCATTACTTTACCTGGTTTTGTTTTTCATGGGGTTATGCTCTCCAAGGGCTTACAATATGATTACATTGCCATGTTTCTTACAAATAATATTTTTAGTATGGTGCACTCTCGGGGCTGTTTTGGGCATTACAGTCTAATGCCAAAAGTTTATTTATGATAAAGGTTTAAATGAAAATTGTATGTGTTTAAATAATCTCTGCTTATAGCTATGAACATAATTCAGGCCAACTTAACATATTATTACACTATGACTGTTTGAGCACTCTTGATGTGTCTGGGTGACACTTCTAGTTTATTTCTCCTCTATGGCAGTCTTGTGTCTTTTTTTGGGGGGGGGGGGGGGGGGGGGGGCTGCCAGCCAGCAACTCTGATAGTGGGGTGGTGATAGTTGTATTTTATTGGAATTAGCATGGCAGATTTAAATTAGGATGCTAAATGGCAAAAAAAAAAAAATTGTTTACGCAGCTAGAGGAAGAAGGTAAAGGGAAGTGCGTTAGATATATGCAAGGGCACTGGAATTATATGGCAGGAAAATACTAAATTAGGAGGCAGGGATGACCAATTTATGTGGCAAGAAAAGTCCAGATATGAATTTACATTGCCAATAGCTTTAACTAAAGCAAATGCGAGACCTAGTGCGTTGCAAATGCTAGTTTAGGTCGCAGCCTACCAGACCGCACAGGGTAACCCAAGAAAACCCCAGGGGTCTGGGTAGAAATTTTTACAAAACAACAAAGACCCCTTTAGGGATCAATTATAAAAATCGGGAATAGTTCCAACATTCATATTAACATATGCAGCACTTAGGAGAACATCCTTTATTATTTAGACAGAATATATACTTTCTTTATATATGTACAAAGAAATCACAAGGGGTTAAATTCATACAGTGATCGAATCTTGTTATGCAAGGAGGTGCACAGGTTATAGAAATATGCATACATTTAAAATGTGCTTCTCTTTTTGCGATCTGGTTTTGCCTGCATGTTTTGGCCTCATTCCTGCATTGTGCGGTGTGTCTCTGAAATTTTTCAGCCCCACAATGAGCCTACAAATTCATGTCATATGGCAGTAGTAGTCATTAATTATTTGATGGCTGATCGCAATAACCATCCTGGAGTCAGCACCGCCAGCGGATCGGATGCAAAACATTGTAGTCTCCGTGCCTTTTTGGGAAGCAAAGGAAGTTTTTTTTTTGCAGAAGCCTCCATAAATACTATAGCACAGCTTTTTAAAAAAATATATATGGCGTGTATTATTGTGCTGTTTATGAAAATTCCCTATTTTGGCTTAGAAGTAGACCGATACACAGGTAACAACTGCTATGCTCATGTGGTCAACTGGGGCTGAGAGTTCTAGAATTTTAGTTTTCAGGCTCCGTAGACAGTCTTAAGAAGACTAGAGGGCAATGTATAAGCAGATTATGAGCTTCTTAGGGCAGCCGTCTGAAACCTAATGAGAAATATAACCAGACCTAGGGTATTAACTTATGCAGACGGTTGACTGAATTAAGCAAAAGGTAAAGGCAAATTAGGAGGCATAATGCAGCACATTTTGTGATATTATTACTTTATTATTAGTTTATAATTCTAAGACTTCTTAACAGCGTCTGGGCATAGGTTTCACCTTAGAAATACTCATTTCAGCAGCCAAATATAGCACTAAGAAACAAAAAGGTGGCTAGTCAAACTTTGTGAAGGGCCTTTTCACTGTGTGTCTACATTCGTCACCATGATTTAGTAACTTTTGATTTGTTTGCCCTAGAAAAACATTTTTTGTTAAAATCTGCTGATGATGGATCATGTGGCAAATACAGCAAACCCATACTTACCCGGAAAACACACCAGCCTCAAAATTGTATAATTCCAGTAGCCCTTGTTATGACTGCATTTTGTAATTAGGCATGCCTTCAAGGCTTTAAGTTGTAGTGTACATTTTATGAAAAAAGAGAAAAAAAACTCTACATCAGGGAGAATGTTTTCTTGTTTTATAGCTTTGGGTGTAAGTTATGTATATAAGCTATGAAATATATGGTAAACTGTTACGGAGAAATCTAAAAGGCAGTTTTTACGCCTCACATACAACATGGAAAATATATTATTTTCTATAAGGGGCTAGGAGCCCACCCACTGCTTACCATTTGTTGGCTTCACTGTCACGCTTGCTGCCTCGTAATTGGCTTCACTTCTTTTATGTGGAGTATAAATCAAGTACTGATTGCTTCCTCTTGATTAGTATCCTTCGGCTGATCAGGTACTATTTTTTACCCTAATTTCCATTGTGTTGCTTCTTTCTTTCTTTCAGCCATGTTGCAATTAATTGTCAGTGCTGCTTCTTCCTTCCCACCCTCCCGTTGTCCGTGATGCTTCCTCAATTCCACCTTCTCGTTGTCCCTGAAGCTTAAGTTGTCTGTGCTGCTCCCCTCCCCCCCCCAAACACCCTTCAGTTGTCTAAGCTGCTTCTTCCCTCCCACCCTTCTCTTGACCCTGCTGCTCCTTCCCCTTCCATCCTCTCATCCATGTTGTCCGCTGCTGTATAAAACTTGGCTAAAAGACACTGGCAAAGCCAATAGCTCTTGCATAGGCAAGACCTATTGGCTTTGCCAATGTTTGTTTAACCAGACGCTGTTCAATGAACAAAGGTCACAAGGTAGCCACCATTCACAAATGTGGACCCATGAATGTATAGCCCACGTAACCTGTGTAGATCCAGCACTTGGGGTAAAAAGGACAGCTAGATGAGTCTTACACAGGTAATAGCCCACATCTCAAGAGATTTGGTCATGTTGAATGAGAGTTCAGTGATCATTCACCCAAGATTCAGATACTGAGAGAGGATAGTGCGACCTGCAAATTACACAGACTTAATTTTGCAGATGAACGTTCATTAAGAAAAAAGCATTTGTGTATTATCTGTGGGCTTTTTTATTATTCCTGTCCTCACAAAATGGCATGGGAGGCATCAAAAATAATCTTAAAACCAACAGCTGAGGCAACTAAAAGGACTGCCTCTTTGCACAGAATGTAATCAACATCTGGCAGCACAACACTACTTGCCAAAAATATTGGTGCGGGGCAGATATTAACTACCTTAATGAGCAGTGTCTGGTCATAGAAGCACAATGCAGATCTAAAATCCTGCATTAGATGTATATCACATTTAATGGAAGTATAAAAAAATAATATTTTCCAAACAGTAGAAGCAAGGGCAAAGTAAAGAGGTGGAAATAAAGATAGGCTGCTTAACAATAACCAAATTGATATTTAACACATTTCTTACATAACTGTCACTAGCATACAAGATATCATGTTTATAGACAATAGACCCTCATATTTTTGCAAATAGGTTTTAAGTGTTCTGTTCAATGAAAACTGACATTATAACCTTGTGGATACTGAATGAATGAAATAATTTTTATAGAGATATCTGGTATCAGGAGGTGGCCTGGCACTGAAAGAATCACACTCTGAATTAACACACATTATGACAAACAAATGATTTGTATGCCCCTAATGAAAACAGAATATCCAAGTCAGTGTGCAGAGATGGGTAGCACGCTACACATAACCACATCTATATAGGAGACACGAAAAAGAGTATAGAACCAAAGTGTGAAACCTATGTAGGCCAATGGAGAAGACCCAAGAGCAAGCACACTTATGTGGATGGCTCTATGAATAAGAAACAGATTTAAAATAAACTATTTTGGCCCCAGGTAGACAGTGTCATTTTACCATACTAGTGGGAATCAGTTCCAGTTTCATGACTCCTAGAAGTAGTTGTCAAGTTCTGAACTACTTGGAGCCTATGGCTAAGGACTGAGATCTTGCCACAAGCAGATATAGATCTTTCCTTCTATAAATATTTCCTTCAATATGGAATGTACTCTGGAATAAGACAGTCACAGACCGCGTTATAGAGGAAATGGCAAGATAAGTCTATCTCAATGGTCACTGTGCTCCAACACCATGGTGTCATAAACACCGAGCCTGCTCCTTTGACAGCTCACTTTCAACATCTGTGACTAGGTCTTTTTTGAGGTTCCTTTGCCATTAACTCATTGTAAGCACCTTTCAGGTCTGGGGTGCTCCTGGCATATATTACGACCTTTGGGTCCAGGTACTTGTACATTGTGGCGACCCTTTTTGTGTATGTTCTTCTGCTGATGAGGGAATACACCTGATGGGGAAGCTTTCTACTCCAAATGAATCTGATACTAGAAAGCCAACCAGGAAGCTAAAAAAGTGTGCTTTGGTTACACAAGTATCCAATTCATTTTTAGGAGAAGCTTTCCCACAATCAGGGGTTTTCCCTTTTCACTCCTATGTTGGGTATTGTGACCTTGTAGACAGACTGAGCTGCTGAGAGCGGGGTCATGATGTTTATGAATGACTGAGAGACCATCAAAGATATACAATGAAGTGGGGGAGCCTTAACTTTCTATGATAAAGAGTGACCCCGTGAGTGTGTTAAGAGGTCACCTATGCATTCTGTACTTAGGAACGAGTGCTGATTAACATAAGGCAAAGTAACATTTCTCTGTGTTTCTTTCAAGCGAGGGCATGGAGGATATGAATGAGCTAATAAGACTGGCTGTGGGACTGGTGTGCTGATTGGATATTTAAGTGTTTGAGATGAATGGTTATAATGGTGGATGGGGTGAAAAGACATCAAGTGCTTTTTTTTTTTTCTTTTTTTTTTTTTTTAAAGGTGTGCTGTGAACTGGTGCGCATGAAGCAGTGGGACTAGCCCCATATCCCCCTTCGAGCACAAGCAGGAGATACCCTGGTCTGAGTCAATTAGTTGGCGATGTCCTGAGAGACTGGCGACCCGAAGGAAGAGGAAGGAACAGTGTGCAGGGCCAGAGCAGCTCACTTATCCCCCATGGGAAGGGATCACATGGCTTCATGCCAGACTGGACCTTAGGGAGCGCTCTCTGTTTTGTGGAGATGGGTGTCCAAGGTTTTAAAATCTTTAGGATAAGAAAAATACCAGGCAAACTTCATATTCGCTTACCACACCACAGTGATCATCAACAGGCCACACTAAACACACGTTATTCTGAGGAGCGCTCTTTGCTGAGATAGATCCTGCTGCGTTTGTAATCACTTGGGTTGCAGGAACAGCAGGTAGGCCAGGGATTAGTTGCCTGGTCTGTAGTAGTGAGTTTATGTATCAAATTGTATGTGTCCTTTTTGGGGTTTCTGCTATACTTGTACAATTCGAAGCAACATGGATGAAGCCATTTTCTTAACTAATTCATGGTACTATACAGCAACGTGATAAACTTATTAGGGTTCATCTCACCTGCTTGCCTCCACCATTACTCTGCAAAGAGGAAGATGTGCTTGCAAAACCCCCACCATAAGAGCCCCCTCCGCTACTAGAGCCTCCAGTTCCAATTCCACTCTTGCTGGTACAATTATTACAGAGGATTTCTCCTTGACCACCCTTCTTCCACATAGAAGAAGAGTTGGTCTTACACATGCTGCAGGTAGGCTTCAGGCCAAGAGGCATCTGTAACAAAGAATAATACAAACATGTAAAACATATTGCAAGCAAGTATGACACGCAAATTAAAAAAAATATAGTATTGCCATAAACATCAAGGAGGATGAGGAGGAGCAATTGCTTTACCTGCTTGGCTTGCTATTTGGCAACCTTAGTGCCATCTTTATGACCACCGCTTAGGAAGTTTCATTGTGTCACTATGCAAATCTGATGTTTGGGACTGTACTCTACAACATGGCAGTCGGAGGATTTATCTGGGCATTAAAGGGTTGCACTGGGAATTGGAAATTATACCTTTACCTAGAGAGTGTACAACAGGCATTTGAGGCTCCTCTTTCATATTCGTTGCTTCACTTAGCATTTCAGGCTCTACCGCAGCAAATAGGCTATGCCTGTACATTGTCCTTATGACCAGCAGGGGCTCCAAGTGGACACTGAGACAACCGCCAACATTTGAGGATATACACAGTGATAATGTGACAACAATAGGATACAGTTTCTTTAAGAGGTTGCACGGAGAATCTACAACTACAACTGATCATAGGACTCCATATGTAAGGGTGTTATGTAATGCCTTGGTATATAATTGTGGTGTCTAGACACAGGGTTAAAGGCCGACTGGACTTGGCCATTTGAGACGATGCAGCTTATAAAAAATAATCACTGGAGCCCCACCACTGGAATAAACCAACTAAAATCAAATGTCTGCTATCAAGTATAGCTACTGTAAGGCCTTGCGGCTCACCAACTGAAACATAACATGGAAGCACATAACATCTGGGAACTCTGTGAAGCAAATTTTGAAAACGCTGACGCAGTAGCTTAGTCCGGACTTTTACACAATCTCTGCAGGTTAGTAAACAAGAATAATGTAAAATCCCTTAGACCTCTCAGCTGCAGAGAGTATTAAATATCGTCACTAATTTTGGATCAAATAGTTAATGTAATTGGAAGCTAAAATCATGACTAGCAATCATAAGATAAATTACAGATAAAAAAAGAGTTTGGTAGCCAAGAATTATGACTGCAACACATTAAATCCACCAATGAGAGGATTAGAACTCTAGAACATACTTGTCACTCTAAAATGGTGCCCCCCCCACACACGTACGCAAAGAGGCAGAAACCACTGTTTCTCCAGTTTGTCATTTTGATGTACAGAAAATACATTTCCTTAAATTATATACTATCTTATGATTTCGTTTTTAACATTGCACTTCACTGAATCGATTAGCTGAACTAAGCTTGTCAAAAGATGCCTAGATAGCCAGGCAAGTCCTTCTTACGTTAAGATCACTGTTGAGATACAGAATCATCTTGGCAGTCTCTAGCAGAGACATCTTGTTGGGCAAATGCCAGTGTAAAATAAAAATCAGTACAGCACATGTAAAGCAGACTACAGAATGGAATATTTTAGGTGGCTGTCAACCATCATTAAAATCCTAAATATGGTATGAGATGACTGAAATGAAAACATTTTTCCTGAAACAGACATTTATGTTAAGTACTGGCTAAAAAAGTCTAGCTTTTTTGTGTGCCTAAGTTCACCAACACTTGCTTTTCTATATAAGCAGTTTCTTTTTACCTCAGGATTTTAAGCAAGGAGACAACAAGCCAGAAGGGTGCAAATGGGTTCAAAGGTTTTTGAGGTGGTCAAATGGTATACGTTAGTTGCCAGTGATCATTTATGCAGCAAGGCACAGCATACTGAACAACATGGAAGATGATTCTAAGCGTAGGAGAAAGGAAGCCATAGTAAATCTTACCGTAAAAGAAAATTATGGTACTTCCTGCGTTTGGAATTTCAGGCAGGGATCAATATGACTTCTTTGTTGACATCCTAGGTAGAACACATCCTGTTAGGAGGTTTGCATACATCTCAATAAGCTTACGCTACTTGTACCCTTTCTTTCACAAAGGTTTAAGGGATGGGCTCTGTTAGGACTGAAGTACAAAAGTAAAACCAATAGGTTTCGCCAAGATCTCCCTTTGGAAGATTTGGCACGTGAGGAATAAAACTGGCTTTTTGAGGCTACATAAACATTTTTATTTGCACTACAATCATTATTCTATGTTGAGTTAATGTAGAATTATGAAATTACTGAAAGATACAAGTAAAGAGACATCTTGACTAAACAGAAAATAGCAGTTTTGTTTCTCATGAAAACTTTCAACACCAGAGTGCTTGAACCTTTGTCTCTCGCTCCAATTTGAATGGTTTCCTTTCTTGTTTTAAACTCTTAAATTCCAGGTACCCGAGGGGCTCTTTGACATATTTTACTGTTTTAGTTTTCATATGTTATATTTATAAAGTTGGAATTCTGTTGTCCCTTTTATATCCCTTGCTTCCTTTGTCCTCTCTCACCAAGGCAGTGTAGTGCAACACATCTTTAACAAGCACTGGCAAAGCTAATGGGTTTCACATATGCAACACCTATTGGTGTTGTCAATGTTTTTTTTTTTTTTTTGATGTTGCACAGAAGCAGGAGCTGCTGTGAAAAATGACAAGGTAAATAAAAAACATTGCACTATGGTGTGGCCAGCATCTTAGCGCTTTCTTTGTTTACTTTAAGTCATGCTGCACAGCAGCTTGTGTCGCTGTGCAATAGCTATAAAAAACATTAACAAAGCCAAATAGCTCTGAATGGCTATTTGCCTATGTTATTGTCTTTTAAAGAGGGCCTGGAGTTATGGCCAGAACTGCCACCTGTCGAAGTGGGAAACTAGGTTTGAGTCTCTGCGCCTGCTCAACATCCTGGGGAAAAAAAAATCACCAAAAAAAAAAAATGATGTGTACCTTACGGATCCTTTAGCCAGTGAAAGGACACTGGCCACCAGAAGCAGTACTTGATCCATGCTCCACTGCAGGAAAATAGAAGGACAAAAACTATAGCCCAGGAGAAGGCCTGAGGTGATAGCAAACAAGGTCCAAGCCCCATTTAAGCTTTGCTTTTTTAAAGAACAGCAGCTTTGACTGACACTACATGTGCACAATAGGCAAACCCTTAAAAAAAGGTTTGGGGGAGTGGCCAACTAAGAAATGGAGTGGCCATTCTTGAAGCTATGTTCCTTCTCCAACGGTTAAAGACGTTTTATTAGGACCTACGGCTTCCCCACGGAACTGCAGGGTCAGGAGAATTGAACTGAGCCATTCTCCAGCTGAAGGAATGGGGGATCCCAGAGGAGGTAAGGATTTTGGAGGACCCTGGCTACCATGGTGATGAAGCAGGCTTCTGGTCCAGTGTGTCTGGGAAACAGACTACGACAGCCTGGGTGAGAAGCAGCAGTGACACCCTGGGGCCTACCCATGGAAAGACAGGATCAGCCTTGCAGACAAGGCGGGCGCACTGTGATAGCAACACCAGGGCAATGGGTTATGCTGTGGAAAGGTGATGTTGGAGTCCTCCCTCGGGGAACTGGCAGACGGCTTGGGGGGGGTTTACCCATCTTTTTCAGAATTTGGGCATATAATAAACAGAAACAAATGCCTGTCAGACCTTATTAAGGTAATAACTTTTTAAAGGTTGGGGGAGAGCCCCCTTAGAGATAATATTCAGTATAATGAATAAAAGACATGTGCTAAACACTGCAATACTATTGTTCAATTATACAGATCGTCAATATTGTTGATAAAAGGCTTTGATTTGACATTTTATGTAAACAGCAACACTCAACTTTATGGGGTTACTGAATACCAATACGCCTTTATTAAATTCTAACCAGGCTATGTTATCTTGGTTTTAGTCTTCACCTATTCACCTCCAATGAGAACTGCGCCTCTGAACCTATGCTTTGTAATTTGTGAAGCACCTGTATTTGTTGTTTATTGATCAATACTATTGCAACTCCTTGTTTACTACAGCATTAGGTCCACATCCGGTGGACTAACCTGATAATGTATGCTATTCGTAATACTGAAGAGTAAATCTGGAGAGAACGCCTCCAAACTATAAAAAGTTCTTGCTTCAACTGTTTGCATGTGTCAGACGGCTTGGAGTGGTCCAAATACCACAGTGCTGCTGGTTGTTAGAGCTTTAAAGTTGAAGAGCTTTCCCAGCATACAAGGCACTGTTTAGGTTTTCAGTGAAAGGATGATCAGCTTGCATGGCGCACAGACGTCATTCCACTGAAAACAAAAATGAAATGAGACGACTGGCTCATTTCACCCTTCTTTATATCAGTACTTGAGGTGCTATCTCAGCGTCCTGAACACTGATGCAGATCAAAAGGGGTATCAAATCACCCCTTTCCAATTGTACCCTTCCCTAGTGGATCCTTGGATCCCGTGAATCACCACTAGATGCCAGGTCATTTTTTTTTCTGTTTTTTAAGTCAGACTTTCTTCCCCACCCTTGGGGGCAGGTGGGGGCACCAGTCCCCAAAAGCCCACTAGGCACAGGGACTATTTCTCTTTATAGCATAGGGGTAGGAGCTGCCCAAAATGGGCATGCCAATTTCCCGTCCCACCACAGCCATACCGCCCACCCTCGATTGGAAGAAAGCATAGACACAGCCTCTCTGTCATTACCACCAATCTGCTCTCGGGGGACTGAAAAGCCATTAGAAACCAAGGATTTATTGTTTTTGTTAGGAAAGAAGAGTGCAGTTTGCCAACAATGGGAATAGCTGCCCCTACCCCAAATAAATGGGGACTGAAGACTTTCTAATAAAAGACCAGGAGTGGGGGCTACCCACAGTGGTCATGACAATGCCCTCATCCCTACAAAATGGGCAGTCTTTCTACCCTGCCTCACTTGTGTAGCCGAGCCTACTGCCAGGAACAGGTCCAACCGTGGTAAATAAGAGTCTCCCGGCAAGGGCTCCCTTTGTCCTTGGTTTGATCCGTTCTTGTCACTGGCACTAGGCCCCACAATTGGGGCAAAGTTTTACCGGTACAGATGGGGCAATGCTGGGTGGTAGGCGTTTTGTGGATGCCTACTGATTACGAAAGTTTCCCTCACAGAAATGTGAGGAAAATTTGTGTTTTTAGTCAACGTTCGAGGACTGCTAAGTGTAGGAAAGTACCGTCTTTATGGCGTGGTAACCCCCACTTTGTCTGCTGTTAGTGTGTGTGGACTGTGTTCACTGGGATCCTGCTAACCAGGACCCCAGTGACTGTGCTCTCTACCCCTAAATTTGGTTGCTTAGGACTATGCACACTCCACAATTGGCATACTGGTGCCCCCAGATAAGTCCCTAGTATGTGCTATGTTACCCAGGGCATTGGGTCACCACGGGTTCTCTCTGGGCTGGGGCATCTATAGGTGCCACCCATGGAAGTCCATGCAAAAGGTGTCTGCAGGCCTGCCATTGCAGCCTGTGTGAAAAAGTGCATGCACCCTCTCTCTACAGGTCACTGTACATCACCCCTATGGTAGGTCCTCCTAGCCCAGAGGGCAGGGTACAGGTACCTGTGTGTGAGGGCACCCTTGCATGAGAAGAGGTGCCTCTGCGAACTCCAGCTCCATTGCACTGGACTTCGTAAGGGCGGGGAAGCCATTTTACCCGTGTTCTGGACACAGGCCACTCACTACCTGTGTCCAGCTACATAATGGTAACTACGAACCTGGGCATGTTTGGTATCAAACATGTCGGAATCATATCCCAATACTGTTGCCACTACTGGTTGTACGATTCCATGCATTCTGGGGACTCCTTAAAGAAACACCCCCCCCCTCCCCAGCATTGTTCCTACTAGTCTTCTGGGGTTTTTCAGGCAGCCCACGTTGTTGCTACCCCTCAGACAGGTTTCTGCCCTCCTATTGCTTGCCCAGCTCAGGCAGAATAAAAGATTTCCTATGGGAGAGGGAGGTAATACCCTCACCCTTGGAAATAGGTGTTACATGGCTTGGGAGGGGTAGCCTCCCCAGCGCACTGGAAATGCTTTGAAGGGCACACTTGGTGCCCACCTTGCATAAACCAGTTTACACCAGTCCAGGGGCCCCAGTCCCTGCACTGGCGCAAAACTGGACAATGGAAAGGGGAGTGACCACTCCCCTGTCCATCACCACCCCAAGGGTGGTGCCCAGAACTCCTCCCCGTGGCCACTTGATTCTGCCATCTTGAATCCAAGATGGGCAGAGGCCCCTAGGAGCATCTGAGTGGCCAGGTGAGGCAGGTGATGTCACAGCCCCCTTGTGATAGAGGGTCACCCTGCTAGGTGACCAATCCCCCTTTCCTGGGCTATTTAGGGTCTCCCCTCTTGGGTGGGTCCTCAGATTTGACGTGCAAGATTCCAGCAGGGCTCATCTATATCGTTTACTTCATCTTCTGGCCGCTGGAACTGCAACTGGATCCTCCAGGAACCGGCAATTAGCAACTTCAGCGACAACACTGCTCTGCAATATTGTTTCGCTGGCCCCTTCCAGCAACAGCAACATTTCCCGTGCTGTGCTCCGCTGAGGGTGAGGAGTCTTCAGCCTGCGCAAGAAGTAAGAAGGAATCTCCCTTGGAATGAAGGAGTCACTCTCCTGCATCGGCAGGCAACAATTGCAACAATGACTGGCTGCGTGCCATCTTCACTCCTCCGGAGTTGTGTGGATCCTGCATTACAGGTGGTAGTCTGGAGTGGTCCCCTTGGTCCTCTCTACCAGCCTTCCAACTTGGGAGACAGTAAGCCCTTGCCTCTCCTTGCAGGACAGTACCCCTGTGCACCGCGACTCTTGCAGCTACAAAGGCTTGTTTTTTCCTCCTCCAAGGGATCTTCAGGCTCTGTGTAGCCATGGCCCCCAGCACTTCTTCCTGCAGAGCACAGTCTCCTGCCTGCTGCTCCAGCGCAGTGGGACTCCTCTTCAGATGTGCTGAGTGGGCCTCACTGCGACTCCTGTGCCTGCTGCCTGTGGGTTGCCTCCTCTTGTGACTCTTCCAGCTGCAGAGGCTCACCGGGACTCCCTTCCTTGGGTCGAGTCCCCTGGACCTTGCTGGTCCTCCTTAGCCTTGCAAACCCTTCTCAGACTCTGGTATTTGCCAAGGCTTGTTGTTGGTTCTTCAGCACCACTGACCGACTGCATCACGACTGCCGACGTGGGACATCACTCCTAGAACTCCTCTTCTGCTCCTGTGCTGCACTGCGGACCTTCATCCACCGTCGAACTGGTCCTGCATCCACAGAAGGGGGGATAGTGGCTCTTGCCACAACTGGACACTATCACAAACTGAACTCGGTCCCCTTCCTTTGCGGGTCCTCTTCTGTCAGGGTCCACCTTTGGGTTCTTCCAGTTTTTTCTGGGTCTTGCACAATCCTCTTCCAAAGTCCTCCTGTTGATTTGAGGAAAGCCAGGTACTTACTTCTGCTCTCCTGGTCGTTGGGGGTCACTCTGGTACTCACCCCTTTGGGGTTCCTAGCTCCTCCATCTCACCTCTACCCATTCCACTTTCTTGGGTGGGCGACTGCCTTTCATATTCCACTTTTTCATTATATGGCTTGTATTTCTCCTAGGGCCCTCACTATTTGCTATTGCTTTTACTAATGCCTAATGCTTTCTATGCTATTTACCAATTGCTAATGTGTATATAATAGTGTGTGTACCTACCTCCAGTTGGGGTATTGCCTATACAGTATTTTAGTATGTGTTACACTAGAATAAAGTACCTTTTTTTTGGTAACACTGTTTGGTTCTTTCATGTGTGTGTGTAAGTGCTGTGTGAGTACAGTGGTATTGCAGAAGCTTTGCAGGTCTCCAAGATACGTCTCTCATTCACAGCTACCTCTAGAGAGCCCTGGCTTTCTAGACACTGCCTACACTTCACTAACCAGGGATACCTGGACCTGGTACAAGGTGATAACACTACATGTGCTCACCACACACCAGGCCAGCTTCCTCCACAAGGGATTCTGGGTAAAACAGCCTGGTGAAAGCCACCCACATCACCCCATCCTGGATTTTCCTAGGTGTCTAGCTGTCAAATGTGTACAGGTTTGCTATGTTTCCCTAGGTACCAGCTCAGCTAGGGCCCAAAAACCACAACTACCAGATTTGCAAAAAAAAAAAAAAAATCAGTTTTGCATGGAATGATTTGATGCATCCGTGTTAAGTTTTTGGCTGTTTCCTGTTGCAGGCACTAAACCTACTCACAGAAGTGAGGCACCATTTTTATCAGAAGACTTAGGTGAATGCTGAGTGGAAGGTAGTTTGTATCTCCCTGAAGATTCCAAAACTTATCACAGAAATGTGAGGGAAACGTGTGCTTTATAGTGAGAGTTTGAGGTTTGTCACCAGGTTGTGTCCCCTAGAATCCCATGCAGCCATGCAAATCACCCTTATCCTGGATTCCTCTAGATGTCTAATTTTTAAAAATGTAAAGGTTTGCTTGGTTCCCCTAGGTGCCAGCCGAGCCTTGGTCCAAAATCTAGAGCTACCCACATCTGAAAAAGAGGATCTGTTTTCAGAGGAAATAAATGTGCTGTGCCAAAGATGCGTTTTGGGCCATTTACTGTTGCGTGCACTAGGTGTACCTATACAAGTGAGGTGCCATTTATATTGGGAGCGTTGAGGGAATGCCGGGTTGAAGGAAGATTGTGACTCCCTGCATATTCCAGAGCATCCCATCACAGAAATGTGAAGAATGTGTTTTTTTTGCCAATGTTTGAGGTTTGCAAGGGATTCTGAGTAAAAACTTTTGTGAGAGCCACGCAAGTCAGCCCACCATAGGTACCCCTAGGCGTCTAATTAAAAAAAAAAAATGTACAGGTTGGCTAGGTTTCCGTAGGTGCAAGTTGGGCTAGGGTCCAAAATCTAAGGCTACCCACATAACAAAAAAGGGTACGTTTTGGGTGAAAAAATGTGCTGCGTCCATGTTGCGTTTTGGGCTGTTTCCTGTTGCGGGTACTAGGTCGATGCTGTGTAGCTTACATCATGCCACTCTCTTGCCAGGGTTATGCCATGTCATAAGATTGCTTTATTGGTGTAGGAGTGGGATGTATTTTAAACTATAACGAGTGCTGAGCTGCCGTATGTAGGCTGTGTTGCATCACTCTTCACCAGTGGGCCTTTTCTGTTACTTTTGGGATAAACATCAATCTCTACTTCAACAACATATTGTGTCCAAAATAATCTCTTCTATCGGCGACGAGCGACTTCAGACAGTCCACTATGAAGATATTTCACTCAACTATAGAAGTGTGGTGTTTACTGGCAGCATTAATGGAAATGTAAAGGAAACGTCTTTTATACATTTGAATACAAAGTTGTGTTGATGGCCTAACTTTGTGAGTTACGCCTTGCAAGGTACTGTATTAAATATTTATTTTACCATCAACGTTCACTAAGGTCGGTATAACTTAAGCATTGCCGCGAGGAGGATTACAACATTTTCATGCTCTCGGATTCGCTTCCCAGGAGCAACTTAGCAACCTTCGCATCATAGCAATAGAAATAGGCTGCCGGAGTACACGACATCACAGTAACAAGAACGTGCATGGCGGCCATCTGGGGGGGGGGAATTTCTGGATATTTTTTACAACGCGTTCATTCAGTGATGCACACACTCTGTGGCATTGCTGACAAGTGGCACGTCAGACTCAGTGACATGCACACTGTTACTTCAGAATTTATAGGCACATTTTTCAAAATATTTGTGCATCAACAGTATTTAAAAATACCATAAATTGGATTACATTTTGGTTGTAAATTTTTTTATATTTGGCAAAGTCATGGCTAAATCGCACGTTTATTCAGCCTTCAATTTTCTTACAAGTATCAGGTAAACAACCATTAATGTGGAAAAAGTGGTGTAAGACTTTTCAACATTATCTGGTTGCGTCTGATGGAAAGACATTGTCAGCAGAAAGGAAACTAGTGTTATTAGTCCGTTTTTAGAGAAGTGCTGGTGCTGAAATTTTTAAAAACCAATTCCAACACCGCGTTGTGAGGGTGTTTTTTTTTTTTTTTTTTAAACTTTGTTTATTGAATTTTTACGATAATAAAGTTCACCCACATAAAGAGACACATTGCAGAGGTACAGCAATATCAACATTCCTCATAGCACTGCACCTGAAGAAAGAAATGGCAAAAGACGAAAAATAAATAACGGCAGGGCAGAGATATAAGAGCTTCACCGAGGAGGTTTGCAGCAAGGGCTGCCTAGAGGACGACAGCGAGGGTCTGGCAGTCAAGAGGTTAGACACGTGTGGTGTGGGAAATACTAATATTCAATCAGTCATCCGTTTTTAGGGTGAGTAGGTAATCCCGCAGAGGCAGCCAGATATCTTTGGGCCGAGAAGTAAGGGGTTGTAGCTGAGAATAATCGTCACTAAGCTCGTCACATTGAGTCGTGTTTAAGCCAAGCACAGTCTGCGGGACCACGTCTACTGCCCCAGTTTAATGCCAGTTCCCATTTAGCAAGAAGAAGTGCTGCAGAGGTAGATCTACATACGGACTTGGGGATATCACGGGTGTATCCCACTAGGGCCCTAGGGGGTCCGGTGTAATCATGATGTCAATTATAGTGGAGATTTCTGAAGATAGTAGTCCAGTATCTCCCAATGAGGGGGCATGTCCAGGTTAAGTGTGCAAATGTAGCTTCTAAGGCGTGACATTTGGGGCAATGGGACAGTCGAATAAGGTCAAAGCGTGCAATAGCTGCAGGTGTTATGTTTGCACGGTCCAGAAATTTCAAATGTAAAAGTTCAACATTGTGATTCATGTATACAAGTTTTGCTTGGGAACAACTGTATGACCAAACTTTGTTGCATATAAGATAACGCAAGTCAGACACCTAGGCCTCACAGACTGGTTTAGTAGCGTCAGGCTGCATGGCCAAGCAAGCGTGATAGAGGCACGATGTTAGCTGATTTCTGTCAGTGTCAGATGTGACAAGCGTCGGGGTTGTCATCCGGAGCCAGAGGGTATGTGGGGATACAGAGCGTATCGTGTTATGGAGCAGGGGGAAGATGAAGTGATTTTAGTAAGAGGCATAATTAAAGTGGGTATCATCTGTATGTTTCAGGACATGTCCATCAGGAAACATATCCCCAATGGTAAGGAGGTCATGACTTTTTGCATGTCAGGGGGAGCCACGGGTTACCTGCCAATAGTATAGCAGGTGAGTAAAGCATCCCACCTCCCACTACACAAAGGTTCCACCATGCCCAACCTGTAGCGGACACTTCTGTATATCAGTAGCAAAACACGGGATGCCCTTTGGTAGTACAGTAGAGAAGGGTAGGTCGCCAAGTTGGTCCCTCTCGGGTTTAATATAAGGAACTCTGGCATCCGGATGGAATCAACAATAGGAGCATTGTCATTGGGCTGCGAGATAGACAGTTGAAAATCCGGGACTCCGAAACCACCACAGTCGTAAGGGAGAGTCCAGGCATCCGAGTGGATACAGGGTTTACGTCCAGCCCATATCAGCCGCATCGAAGTGTTTTAAAGAACTGCTGTGGTAGAGGGATAGGAATGTTGAGAAATAGACACGGAAAGCGAAGGACGATCATTTTGATTATTGCTACTCGCCTGGAGTTAGAGAGTGGTATCTTAATCCATCTCTACCTGTGTCGCAAGTCCATCGATTGCTGCACCATAAG
The DNA here is from genome assembly GCF_031143425.1 of Pleurodeles waltl. Classification (NCBI taxonomy): domain Eukaryota; kingdom Metazoa; phylum Chordata; class Amphibia; order Caudata; family Salamandridae; genus Pleurodeles; species Pleurodeles waltl. Next base: position 893,448,829 of record NC_090449.1, on the reverse strand, counting down.
TCTGAGTATCTGGTCTTTTTGCCTGAACAGAAGTATGCCCAAGTATTTGGTGGAGTTCACATTCCACACTAAGGAATAGTCAACACTGACAGGTTGGGCACTCTGTGCGAGACGAAAGAGCTCAGACTTGGGCCAGTTAATATGCAGCCCTGATAAATTACCAAAACGTAGAATTTTATTAATTAAAGGACAAAGGTTATCGGAAGGGTGGTGGACAAACAATAACATATCATCCGCGTAGAGGGAGAGTAAGAGGGGGGACCACGTAAGCTGCAGGCCTCTACATGTTCTTTCTGAAAATGGCAAACCAATGGGTCTATCACAATGATGAAAAGGAAGGGGGTGGCGGGGAGTAGAAAGCCCTGTCTCGTACCCAAAGTAATCGGGAAGGTGTCTGTGAGCAAGCCATTGACTCGCAGGTGCGTCACTGGGTTAGACTAGAGAAGCATAATCGGACAGATGAAGACGGGGGGAGCCCTAGCTTTGTCAATGTTGTCTTCAAAAAAAGGCCAATCCAAGGCTCAAATGTCTTCTTCACATCCAATAGAGCCACTAGGGCAGGAGTTACCAGGGGGACCTTGTTGAGGACCGCAAATATGTTTTGTAGATTAAGAGAAGGGAATCTGAGGAACAAATCCAGACTGAAAAGGAGAAATAATCTGTTCTATGAGGAGAGATAACATGGTAGCGAGGACTTTGGCTAAGATCTTGTTGTCCAGGTTAAGAAGGGAGAGGGGGCAATAGGAGTTGCATAAAGTAGGGTCCTTACAAGGTTTTAAGTGGCAGTTAAGCACCACTAACTACATGTAGTGCAAGGGGTAAGGTGAGGTTGTTCAATGGGATGTTTTTAAGGAGGCTTCTGCTAGGCTTGAAAAACGGTTTACCAATGAACAAAATGAAATGACTGAACATCACAGCTTCTTCAAATGAAAACAGTTAGGGGAAGAGTCAGTGGAGGAGTATGTTGCAGTTTTAAGGATGTTAATCTGCAAACTGTGAGTTTGGGGAGAATGTAAATACATACACGAGGGACCAATTTGCTTTTAATTGGGAGTCCAAGAAAATTCAAGAGAGGTTATTAGTGTGCTGGAATCGTACACTGTCAAAGGTGCTAGATAGTGGTAAAAGCATAGAAAGGTCTATTTTGTCATCAAAAGTATTAACGTCTGAAGAAGGTAGTAAGAATCTACCAGTGTGTGTTGTTCAAATGAAGAGAAAAACTTTTCAATCTGATGGAAAGAAGTCAAATCTCACCTGCTTTAGATGTGGCTCTAAAGCAATCTAAGTAACAATCCAATATGTCCTGCAATTTGAAGGAAATGTAGTAAGAGCAACAAGGTTGGACATTTTAAAAGTGCCTGCAGAAGTGCAAAAACTAGGAGCAGAGTAAGTGTAAACTCTGTAGAAGATCGGAGTGACAGTTTGGAGAATATAGTTCTCACACTGTAAAAAGATGAAAATGTTTTTAATGTACATACCATCAATGTCGTTTTTAAAGCACCACTGGGGAAAATACATATTGGAGGAATTGAAATAGACAATGTCTGATTCAGGTTCTCCGACCACTACAATTTCAGAAACAAGAGGAAAAATGGGTGTTTGAAAAAGACAGACACTAACCGTAAAGCATTTGGAAATTTTCATATTGACATGTTAGGTTACTTTGAGGATAAATTGGAGTTCCAGGGACGTGTCTTAAATATCAAGATCTATGGTGCATCAATGGAAAGGATATAGTTAGTTGGTATGACTTGGCATGATGTTGTGTCCTGGAGCCAATTGTCTGATTGTGTTAAGAGATTTGTCATTGAATCAGGATGAAATAAAACAGTCTGATGCTGAGAGTGTGGTTTCAAAATATAAGACTGTATTTATTGAGAAAGTAGGACGGGGTCAAAGGTTCACACAAACTAAAAAAGGGAGGTATTTCTGGTACAACACAAGGTGCGTAATGAACCATCAGGTATACAGGAGCGACTCAAACAACACCTGGATGTGTTGTGTGGAGAAGGTATAATTGAACCAATGAACAGGTCACAGTGGATTACAGCTGTGGTTCTAGCTTTACAAAAACATAGAGGCTTGTGTCTGTGTAGATTTGAGATTATTAAAACAAAAACCCTTTGCCTAGGATATAGGAGTTGACTACTGCTGCAAATAGTGCAAAGTTTTTTTCTATTATTGATCTTAAATCTGCATACCATCAGGTTGTGTTATAAGCTGTTACATCTCTTGAATCCTCTTCCGTTACTCCTTTTGGGGCATTCAGATATACTAGATTACCATTTGAGCTGGCCTCAGCGGCCAGTATGTCTCAAAAACTTGTGGATACGTTGTTCAAGAACTTGAAAGAGGTACATGCCTTCCAGGACAATATGCTAATCTTCACTAAGACACATGAAGAACATAATAAACTGTGCAACCGTGTTCTTCAAATTCTAGAAGAACAAGAGAGGACAGTGACTAAAATAAGTGTAAGTTCCTTGTCACAGAAATTGATTATTTGGCTCACAGAATCATGGGTGAAGGGATTCTTCCCAAAACTGATTTGATCAGTGCTGTAACCAATGCCATCAAAGCCTATGACAAAGAGTCATTGAGGTCTTTACTACGGCTTGCTGAATACTATGCTAGATTGTGAATGGCTACCCAGTTTTGGTGGAGCCTTTGCACAAACTGTTGAGGAAAGGCATGCCAGTTGCATGGTCTGAAGAACACAATGAGGCCTTTGAACCAAATAAAAAAAGGAAAAAAAAAAAATACCATTACACAGGCTGCCCACCCTGCCCACTTACTTGGCCTACCCAAGGGTACGAACCCAAGTACTGTGGCCAATCTGAGCCCATGAGGGCCAATCTAAGGACCCAGAGATCCTGCATGCTGTGGTGGCAGGAGCCTAGAGGAGGCACCCAAACAAAATACAATAAGGAGCCCCAGAGAGCATTCTCAGTACGGGGTCTGAACTGAAGAATAACATTAATTCAACACAGTTGGGGGAAGCAGTGGCCATCCTGAGTTGAGGGAATACTGTAGTCCACAACACACTGGAAGGGCTAAATAAGTTCAACTGGAAACAAAAGACCCTTGAGACAATCGGAGGATGGAGGACCTCACTCTGCAAGCCCAATGGTGTTTTTTGGGAAAAAGCACAAGGGACTGTGGGTAAAAAGGGAGAAATCTAAGCACACAGAGGCAGGGAACAGTCAACGCTTGCCCCAACAGCGAGTGGTAGGTCTGTGCCTGCACAAGCACTCAACCACTGCCATGACAGCCAGTTAGGGGATGAAAAAAAAAAAAAAACACAAACATTTTGTTTGTCCCATCAAAGCAACAGGGAAAATACAGCAATAAGAAGGACACTTCAAACAATGTCTTTGCAAAGGGAGAAACCCTACAGGATGACGTACACCAATGTTTCACCAGAGACTCTTTTGCAGGCCTTCAAGGATGCAAGTTGGTAAAACATATCTGGAAGGAGACACAGGAGGTGAAATTGCAAATAGCAGACCAGAAAAAGATCTCAAAGAACAAACCAGCAACAGTGAGCACTTACAAAGGACGCTCATCCTCGGACAGCACATCTCGTTGTAAGAAAAGTACGAGGACCTGGAGAATCGCTCAAAGAGAAAGAACACCCACATTCAAGGCATCCTTAATGAGATAAAACAAGTGAGTTGAGAAAATATGTCCAACCCCTCTTTGAAAGCATTCCTGACCAACCCCAACTGGAACCAATCAAACCAGATAGAAAGAACATTCCAGTAACCAAGGGTGAAAGGGGTTAATATCAAAAGACCTACAATACAGATGGGGACTTCCTTTCCGAACAGTTTTTCAGTAAGAAGGCATCCCAACAACGTTTGACCTCACTCCTACAGACGTGTGCTCCTAGGCATCTATGTTCAAACAGCGTTCCAAATGGCACCAAACGAGATGGAGATGAAAGTTACAGGGGAAAAACGGAGAACAGCGGACTGCAAATGTTGACAAAGCCAGAAAGAGAAGAAATTGCAACGAGTACAGAAAACGTCCTCATGCCCCTGAAGATGGTGTCTAGAACTTTCACAGTCCACTTAAGACATTGATGGTTCCTGTTTGGATTTGCTGCGTTTGAGCTGGCAGCATCAAAGACACTGCAAGGGATAGGCATGGTGGTGGTTGGGCTGGAGGGGTAATCCTAGGTGGACATCCTAGGACACCCAGACACACAGGTGTTACACCCCCATCACTTTATAGGTGCTACACAGAGGGCAGGGTCATTGAGATGGACGGACACATTACAGCATTTCTGATGGCTAGGTAACAAATATTTTTGTTCAGACACAGTAACACACAGTCTGATATGTTTTATTTAATACACAATTTTGCAATTGCACATTTGACTGAGGTTATGTGAGTTGTATTTGGAACCATAGTAACATCAGTAGAATTAAGTAAACATTGAGCCAGGGCGAGGCCTTCCAAACTCAATTCCCCAATCCCTTCTGACACAGACCACTTGCATGCAAACCCAGATGAGTGAAAACCCATTTGAAGTCTGAACTATCCCACAAAATGCTTGACGATTTTAGGATAACCCACAAATTCTGGGCAGATATCAGTCTCTTGCAACAGACACCCCTTCTCAAATCAAACCAATATAGGTTACACTTCAAGTACTGTCCTATGCAGTTTCATGCCTTAGCTTCCGCAAAGCAACAGAGTAGCCATACTCATTCTAAACAAACACAGTTACATAGTCCTGGAGACTAAAGTAGATAAAGAGGGCCAGTGGCTAACCCTTGTGGGAAACTGGGAGGGGGGCTGGAGAAGGGCACACTTCCCATAGCTACTGTCTATGCGCCCCTAAGGCAACACAGAACATGTTCTAGATTCCACAAATCTTGATATCACACAGATGTGTAATCATTCTGTCATATTCATGGTGGATTTCAATTGTGAAATACCTCCCAACAAGATACATCTCACCAGCGTGTAGGGGGAACCAATCCTCTCAGTGGATAGTAAATTAACACGTTATCTGGGCTTCACTGATGCACACACTCTCTCTCTCCTGATAGATTACTCCCAATGCATCTACTATGTTCTCCATGATCAGCAGCTGGCACACTGATTGCACATCATCAATTAAGGACCGCAACCCATACCCCGATACACATGGTGCCAAAAGCCAAGAGGGACTTGGCATTTGAATGATTCTCTTTTGCAGGACCTTGTGGCCCAGTATGAAATACACAAAGTGATTCAGGAATATCTCACACTAAATAACACTTTGGGAGTCAAACCAGCGGGTGGTTTGGGGTGCACTGCTAGCTGTAGTAAGTGAGGGAGGTGCTTATTCAAGATGTATGCCACCTGCATCGCATGGTGGAAGTGGAACTGGAAGGATTGTGCAGGGAATTAAAAACCCTGGAGTGCAGTCACAAAGCAAACCCCTCCAAAAAGATTGAAAGGCAGTGAATCTCGGTTAGGGATCAAATCACATAGGGAAGTACAACAAGGCTAATTATATCCTTGTGCAAGTGCATGCACGCTTCTGATGGAGGCAACAAAACAGGCAGCCTCATGGCTAGTAAACTTTGTGCTGGGAGGACACAGACCTATATCAGGGAAGGCAGAAATGAGAGTTGAGAATTGCAAGAGACAGATGAAGGGAAACTCCAGCCATTCCATGCATAGGCCCCATCGGCACAACCGCCATAAACACTTTTTTTGCACTCACTTACCCTTATAATAGTGCCCCCAGAGGAACTTAAAGCACTTAAATAAGCCATAACTGTAACCAAAGTACTGTCCGCAATAAAGAGCCTCAAACTAGACAAATCACCTGGCCCAGACAGCTACAAGCCAGCATTTTATCAGCAAGTTCCATCCCTAATTGTCCCAGTACTATCAGAGGTGTTTAACACCATGCACTACATTAATGGGCTCACACGCTCAATGGCTGAAGCTACCATCTCCCTCCTTTCTAAGCCCCCTCTTAATGCCTCTAAACTAGCCAGCACGTTTGAATCGAAAATGAGGGTTTTTTCCATGAAGCTCCTTCGTTTTTTTAAGATATAAAAAGACCCAGTGCGACAGTGAGAGTGTCAGTGGCCTCAATCAGGATTCTAAGACGTCAGATGCCTGATATATTTCCTGTGAGGGTAGAGATCACTTTCTCTTTCGCAGTCGAACGGGGTCATCATCTTGCTGGCATGAGAAAGATGAAACACTTGACAGGCCCTACAGTGATGCATTTTTAATTTATTATTTGCTTTGCATTATAATATAGATACATATATGTGCTGTGTATATTGCAGAGGAGAATCATTTTGGTATGTTTTCCTTTCATTGCTGTGACTTTTTAATCGTGCACTTTCAACATGCTAATCTCCTTTTAGGAACTTTGCATAGTGAAATAATAAATGCCTTCTTTTGATTAAGAAGTGCATTCCAGAGATTTTTGTCAGCTCGGTCATTAGTGAAAATCAAAACAATCCCCTTTCACCCTGGACTCTGGGCGCGTCAGGTTTGTGCCCCGGGAACAACCACCAAGTGTCAACAAACTGTGAGTGGCAGTAATCAGTTCCTATCCAGTTATCCCCCAGACATGGCTCCTATAAATGTAGTCAGAGGTGATGGAGGGCATAGCCGCCTACCAACCAGTCAGTATCGGGAATCAAGTATGCATGTGGAAGATTGAAAAAAATCTATCAATGCCTTGCACGTAACATGGTATGGCTTAGTCAGGCTGGCGTACCCCAGCCAGCCAAAGCGCCAACCACCACAAGGGGCGACAAGGCAAACATCGCTGGTTGACTCTACATACCTTCCAGAGAGCCGAACACCATACTCTCCCAATTAAGTGCCACCTCTCCAGGCTTAAGGACTGGCCGTCCTGGGCTAGGTTGTATTACTCCAGGAGCAGTCAAGATACAAGTCAGTGGCCCAACGCCTCACCCCCGTCTGGACACTGGGTCGCAGGCCAGAGTCTTTATGTTCAATTTCTCGGGCTGGGCAAACAGCCCGACCACTTGCTCCCAGTGCCCCCACAGCACCTACTCACCTTGTGGGAAGGGTGTGGCATGAACCCTGCGAAGGAACAGCACCGGAGCATCAGGAGTTCTCCTCAGGTAGGGCAGAGTCCCCGTCCACAGGGCACACGCAGCTTCTTCCTCACTTGCCGTCCTCACCTCTCAGCTGTGACCTGGGCAGGATCAATAGGGCTACAGCGATCAGGGGCTCTAGCTGTCTCACAGCAGCAGGCCCTGGGCACCCCACCCCTTCTTCCTCTGTGTCGGGCACCGAAACCGGGCCCTGCAAGGAGTCCCCCAGGCGCAGCGGGAACCAGGATCCGCAGAGTTAAGGGGTCCTTCATATATTCAGCAGCAGAACAGAGCGCCAAGTTTCCATCCCAGGGGAGAGGCCAGTTCCCCAGAAGACAAGAGGGCATGTAGGCCTGGCACCCTTCACTCCACTAAGAATCACAGAGTCTTTTCAGGGGATTTTACGTGCCCCCCATCCCATGCGATGTAGTTCAGGGGAGCATATTTGGAGGTCCAATGGCTTCAGTGGAGTAGAATGTTCCCAGGGTTAACGCATGCGGGATGGGAGCTGCACAGGGCACGTCTAGCCAGCTATCTTGCCTGGACATGCCCCACTATTTCGGAAGTGGTTCAGGATTTCTGTTAAACCTTTCATACCAAGGAATATACTTTTCAACCCGAGACTGTCTCATATCCAAGATTAAACCTGTAAACTTACCTTAATGGATAGCAGGTGGATTTTCTAGCCACTGTCCTATTATCCTTGAGGGGGTCATTGCCTCAATTATGAGCCTAAAACTAGGACGGTGCCAGGGACCAAATGGCTATCCAGCTTTTTTTTATTTTTTTTAACAAGACCTAAAACACCACTCTGGCCCCTATCTTATGCTCTTTATATGATGGATTTGGATCTATAGGAGACATCAGACACTATGAAAGATGCCTCGATTACTGCATTGCATAAACGAAAGAAGGACCCCAACTAGGTTTCCATCGTACAGACCAATCCCATTGTCAAACTTCGATGTGAAAATCTTTACGAGGATCCTGAAGACCAGCTTCAGCCTGCTACTCCCCATATTGGTGGACCCAGATCAATCTAGGTTCATTCTGGACCAACAATCTAGTGATAACACACAAAACAAGCACCTCCATTACAATAGGTCTCACATTTTCTTGAGTTAGAGCTATTGGCATTGTAAAATCATAACTGGACTTTTCTTGCCACATAAATTGGTCAACCCTGCCTCATAATTTCGTCTTTTCCTGCCATATAACTCCAATGGCCCAGCATTTTACTAAAGCACTTCTGCTTACCTTCTTGCTCTATCTTAAAACATATACAATTATCATATAAACCTCTATCAGAAATAAACTTTTGGCATTAGAGTGTAATGCTCAAAACACCATAACAAAAATATCATTTGAGACGGACTGGAGGGTGGAAAGAAAGAGTGAGTCAGGAGTAAAGATGGAGAGTGGCATAATAACAGTGTCATGGGCCCTGGAGTAAGAAAGGCAAATAGCTGACTGAAATTTCAGTAGGAAAATACAGCAGTAATTAGAGTTGAGTGAGGTCCCTAAGTGTCTGGGCCCTGGTACCACTGCACCTGTTGCTCCATTGATAACTAGGCTTCAGGAGAGGATGCGGATGGGCAGAAAAAGAGAAGCTAAAGGAATACAGACAAAAAGAAAGAGAAGGCGTCGCAAAGAAATAAAAAGAAAGAAGAGATAGAAAAACGCGAAAAAGAAAACAACTAAGAAGAAATAGAGCAACCGTGAGAGACAAAAGAAAAAAGGGAAGGAGGCTGGCGAGTGAAAGAAAGAGGAAAAATAATGAAAACTGTGAAAAGAAAGAGAAAAATGAACATTAGAGAAAAAAGAAAGATGGTGAAAGAAACAGCAAAAGAACCAGGGCATGTATGTACTGACATTTCCCGCATTTCCCGCAGACCCAGAATGGGAAAATCACTGACACTTGGTCCCGACAAGTAACTTGTGGCTTCCACATACAGACGGAAAAGAGGGGTTTTATAGTAAAACGTGAATTGACAGCTAAAGATAAGAAAAACACCAGAAAAAGGAAGGAAGAAAGATTAAAAAAAAAAAAAAAATTTAAACACGAGTGAAAAGATGCATACCGGGTCAAAGGAAAGAGCAAATAAAAAAAGACAAAGAAAGAAAAGGAAGAGGAAAAAATAAAAAATAAAAATTGTGAAAGAATGAATACCTGAGGAATAACAAGCATTTGCAATGCAATGGGTCTAGCATTTGCTCAAGTTAGAGCTTTTAGTGTTGTTAACTCCTAACCAGACTTTTATTGCTACATAAACTGAAAATTAAAAGTAAAACAGTTTCACATAAAGCGAGCTGATTCACAGCGCCACGGCCGCCATGAGCATCAGCGTGAAGAGACACAAAAGGAAACAGAAGTTTGCTTGTAGTCAAACTTATTGGCAAAGTGGAATTAGCCATGCAGCAGGGGCGTTGGCGAAGGTGGTAACAAAACCTCCCGAAGGAGGGACAAATTTAAAGCATTTACCAATGTCAAAGGATTTTTCAAGGGCAAGCCCATGAGCGAGTGGTAGGGATGGGCGTGAGGGCCCTGATACATACCAACAAGTCAGAAAAGCAGCGTTTGTGCGCTGCTATGTTCGACCTAAAAAGGAGAGGAACAAAACAAGGAAAGAAATAACCAAGTTTTTGCAAGTTTGAAAGAGGAGGTAGCAAAAGGAAGAGGGAAAAAAAAAAAAAAGAGGAGTGGAAAAACAGTTGAAAGAAAGAGCAAAACTTAACATGATGATTTTAAGAGCTGGAGAGAGAAAAGCAAGGGAGACAGAAAACACAGCGAACAGAGTAAAGGAAAGAATGGAGTGCAATAATTTAAACAGACCCTCCCAAATAACGATGGCAGCTAAGAATAGATTTAATTGGCTCCCCCACACGTCCTCAAACAGAAGTCAGAGTGTGGAACAGCAGAGGGCACTGCAGAACAGCAGGAGGTGCCTTAGCAGAGTTGTATGTGAACCCCAACACAGCAATATTGGGGTGCTTCAGATCAGGATTGCAGGTATAAGAGCTGTATACCGGCCCAGAGCTGTAATAACAGAAAGGCAGCAGGTGAGGAATAAGAAATGGAGCGCTGTGTAATTCCTGGTACTGGAATAATGGGACACTGCAGGTTAGGTTCGAGGTGTACTGACAGAGTTGTATGGGCTGCAGTACTTGAATAGTAAAGGGCACACAAGGTCAGAAGTGAGGTATGTGAAAGGAGCTATGTGTGCAACCTAGTACTGGCATGCCAGTGTTGCCGAGTGTTAGCCTGGAGGTGACCTGGTGAAGCTACAAGTGGGGCCCAGTATGTGAGTGGCATTGCCTCTGAACCACAGAAGTGGGGAGCCCTGAAGGGCGTGTGTGTGTGTGTGTGTGTGAGTGAGCCTTAGTACTGAGAAGAAATGTGCACTGAATGTTAGAATTGATGGAATCTGGCAGAGCTGTGGTGGTTCCCATCAACAGTGGCGTAGAATGTTACACTTCAGGTGCACTGGCTGAGCTGTGTTTAGCTCTTTCGAGTCCAGTATTGGCTTGGCAGGGAGACGGAATATTAGAATTGAGCTGCAATAATGGAACTGTATGTGAGCTGGGTCCCAGTATAGGAAAGGAAGGGACCTTGCAGGGGGTAGAACTGAAGTGCACTGATGGAGCTGTGCCCGAGGTCCCAGTACTGGAGAAGCTGAGTGTACTGACAGAGAACTGAGGTGCTCCGCCAGACAGCATGTGTGGGGTTCATGGCACTGGCACGGCGGAGGGCTTGGAGTGTGTGAACTGCGGTGCCCTGATGGAGCTGCGCCCGAGGTCTCAGTACTGGAGCAGCAGAGTGTACTGACTGCAAGAACTGAGGTGCTCTGGCAGACAGTGTGTGTGGGATTTCTGGCACTGGCACAGCTGAGGGCTTGGAGTGTGTGAACTGCAGTGCACTGATAAAGCTGCACCCGAGGTCCCAGTACTGGAGCAGCAGAGTGTACTGACTGCGAGAACCGAGGTGCTCTGGCAGACAACATGTGTGGGGTTCCTTCTACTGGTATGGTCGGAGGCTTGGAGTGTGTGAACTGCGGTGCTTTGATGATGCTGCGACCGAGGCCCTAGTACTCGAGCAGCAGAGTGTACTGACTGTAAGAACGGAGGTTTTCTGGCAGAAAAGCATGTGTGGGATTCCCGTCACTGGTGCGGTTGAGGGATTGGAGTGTGTGAAAGGATGTGCACTGATGGAGCTGCGAGCGGAATCCAGTATAGAGCAGTAGTGGGCACTGTCTCGAAGGATTGGGGAGCCCTTGTAGAGCTGGGTGCCTCGGCTATAAGCAATTACAAGCGATCCTCTGCCCTTGCTCTCAGCACACAGGCATGCACATTTGGTAAAGAAAATCCAGGCCAATGAACTAGCTGGAAGCCCACAGTAGAAGTATATAAGAGGTCGTACGCTTACACTCTTCACCTAAAAATCATTCATATCTTGGAGAGTACTCAGAGGGAGAAAAGCACCACCTTCTTACTTGCTCTCGACACAAAAAAAAAAAAGTTGGACAGAGTCAATTGGTCATTCATGGCAATAGTATTGAAGGTAATGGGTTGTTGTCAATGTTTTCCTCAGTGGGTATTGGCACATACATCCAAGCTAACAGGGTTAGCCATAGAAAGAAGCACGAAGCAGGGATACATCCTTCTCACCACTTCTTTACTCTCTCACAGTAGAACCAGTGGTACATGGCAATCCATGGAAGGCAGAGATGGCGTGGGTCAAAGGTGGTACTAACGGGTGCAAACATGTTCAAAAATGAAATTCAGGTATCCCTGTTGAGTCCGGAGTGGTCTCTGGCTCTGCTCCCAGAGGAGGTCCAAGCCAATCAGTCTCAGACTTTAAAATCAACATTGCTAGGTCGGAGGCAATCCTACCTAATTCACCTCTACGCCAACTAGATGCCCTGGGAAAATTCGAAAATGGTGGCTGAATCATTGAATCACCTGTGGAAGCAGATGGGTTGCTCTACATCACAGATGGTGACATTAAATTACTCATGATTTTTGACGACCTTAAAATATTTCTCGTAGTGGGGGTGAGTAGCTACTATTAGGAGGAGTGTATTGCCCAAAATCCTATACCTTCTTCAGGCCATTCCCCTCAGCAGTTCTGCAAACCAGCTGAAACAGCTTCCGGGTTTAATGAACAACTTCGCCTGGTAGTGGAAAGCCATATGGGTAGCTGGCAAAACATTGTGGGTTTGGAATGGGGACTTATGGGGATTGGCACTCCTGCATATCCTCTGCTATTATATAGCTGTGCAGTTAAGATGTTTGGTGGAGTGGGAGAAGGTGGAGACCTCAAAACACTGATGCCACCATCAAAGAAGTTGGGGGCTTTACTCCTCCCCAGTCACAGTTCCAGAAACGTAATTACACCAAATTTGGCAAACAAAATGTAGAACTCAGAAAGTGTGCGTTATTGGAATTTGGTGTCAATTAGTGAGCCATTGAGAAATCTGTGGTTAAAGATGCACTTTGGAGGACAGGAAGGGGTTAAAAAAAACTAAGTATAAATTGACAGTTTTCCTCCTTAAGTTCCTTTCTTGGATTTGCCACTTTTGAGGGGACTAGTCAATTCTCATTGGATGGCCACAACCTGAACAATATATCATGGCAGCCATCACAGAACTCAAGAACATGGTCCCTGCACCCAGAAACTATTTTTTTGTTTGTTTTTTAAACACAACATAAGGGGGCATGGTAACACCCCGACTCCCGCCATCTACCACCTTGATTTCTGACCACAACTTGTCATGGCAGCCATTACACTGCTCAATGACGTAGTTCCAAGTGAAATACATGCAGTGAAAGGCTGTTTTTAAAAAGGTCATAAAAAGGAGCATCTACAAAGGATACTAACAGATTTTAGTCATAATATATGTCATTTGTTGGCGGTACCCTATTCATTTTAGAATTGTGGTGAGTTCTAAATTGGTTTTACCCTTTACAATATACTGACCCACTGCTAGGATTTGTTGAATCATGTTTAAGAGACAACAGTCTGATATTCTGAGTAAAATGTACTTCTAACAGCAACAGTCTGTCAGTTAAAGGTAGATTCCCCAGTGTTCTACGGCAGCTTTCCACAATATTCAAATGAACAACTAGAGTGTTAGCATTGTGTAATTATGGCAAAAGTGTGGCACACCTGTAGCCATTCTAATGGAGTAAAACCTGTAAAACCTAAAGAACGTTCTTAAGAAGTGAGCAAAATAAGGCAGGTTATTTTTGTTACAGACACTAAAGTAAGTGCTCTGAAAATCTAAAGTGAGGACACATTTTATAGGAGTTCTCAAATATATTCTTCAACCATTTCAGTCAAACATTTTGACATGCAGGGTCAAACGTACTTCCATCAGAAACATCAACCTCAAGTTAACTCCATATTAGAGTCTGGGAAAGCAGAGTTACTAAAGTTATTCAACATCCACTATTATCTAGGGATCTGGGGCTGTGTATGTTGCAGCCCTTTCAGCATATCCGAGCAGATGTTACATGGTGGCAAAAGATAGGTTGTTACGAGCTAGGAGATTTATATCCAGGGGAAAGATTTATCGCCTTCTAGGAGGCGCAGGAAGCATTTAGAGGCTGAAGGACAGTTTCCACAGTAGCTTAGACTAGCGAAGGTTTCCAGAGAGATCTAGACTGGCTTTCCAGACACCCCTCCACAGACTGCAACTCTTCAGGATATCCTAAACCAGGGCACTAGAGGACACTTAGGGGGTTATTCTGACTTTGGAGGAGGTGTTAATCCGTCCCAAAAGTGACGGTAAAGTGACGGATATACCATCAGCCGTATTACGAGTTCCATAGGATATAATGGACTCGTAATACGGCTGGTGGTATATCCGTCACTTTACCGTCACTTTTGGGACGGATTAACACCTCCTCCAAAGTTGTAATAACCCCCTTAGTGTCTCTGCTATGTAAGGCCTTGAAAACAGGGAGGTTGTACAAGACATGAAAGCTAGAATGTCTGTGGAGATGACCTGGGTAAACCTCTCACAGAGGAAGAGTGTAAGAAGGCCCAAGGGAGGGGGGTATCTGGGAAAACAAAATTCAAATTGATACATTTCAAATCCCTTCCCTTCACACATTTCACCCCCTCAAACTCAACAGAATTTATCCAGGCCACTTTGATGCCTGTCAGAGATGACCAAGCCAAAATGAGCCAAAGTTTCTGCACTTCGCATGGCTCTGCCCAGTGGTACTGACATACTGGTAGAAGTTGCTGCACACGTTCAAACACCAACAGGCCTGGAAGTGGACTTGTCACCACAGTAATGTCTGTCAGGGATCATGTCACAGACGGAAAAAAAATGCAGTTCGAGTTCCTACAACTAGCCCTCCCTATTAGTTAAAAGGAGCGGAGCCACAGGCTGGACAGGGACCAGGATCCTAGCAATATCTCTTCGGGTAAAGGATACAAAGGTATGGGCTCTGGTTGAAGAAAAACTTATTAAATTCTCCCATAGGGATGATAAGTTGACTGAAGATCTGGCCTGTTGGTTGGAGACATTGGAAGCATATGACGAGGATGACAAACAGGCCGCATACATGAGCCTCAGTTCACAGATGTTGGACCTGGCCCTTTTCACAGTCATCCCCAAACTTTTTGACTTCCTTCTATTTTTCTGAACTCTTTTTGTTGGCTCTAGGACTCTGGGCACTTTATCACTGCTGATCAGCGCTAAAATGCATGTGCTCTCCCTTCTAAACTAGGTATGATTAGCTTACACCTGATCAGCACATTTAATTTACCCGCAAGTCCCTTGTACAGTGGTATCCCTTATATCCAAAGCCTGGAAATGAAATGCTACTAGTGGGCCTGCAGAGCAGTTGCACCACTCACAGAAGTAGCCTTTCAAACCAGTCTCAGCCCTGCAATCTGCCACAGAGATCTGGCAGCTAAATTTACTTGCCAGGCATGGAACTCCCGTTTTACAAATTATAAGTCAACCCTAAGGTAGGCCCTAGTTAACCCTATGGGGAGAGTGCTTTGTAAAAGGTAGGACACCAGTCTTTATGAACTACATGTCCTAGTAGTGACAAACCACCTATTTAGTTTCTCACTACTGTGAGCGCTGCTCCCCTCATAGGATTGCATTGGAAATGCCCTAACATGTGTTTAAGTCAACAGTCTTCAAACTACTTAATGCTGCACCCAGCAATCGGGGGGAGAAATCGGGGTACCCCTCAAACTTTTTCCCAATTATTTTATTAAACTGGCAATATTTAAATATGTCTATACTTATTTAAACATTGCAGTTAAGTTCTGTTCCCGATTTAAAATGGCAATCAAATAGATGATTTTCAAACATATTATTCTTGTCAGGTAGACTTTACTACCATGTAAAAGTATCCAAGTATGATTATTAGAAATGGGGGTAAGGGATTTGATGGATATTTAAAGGCCCTTCCTTTTTGCACCTTCTCCCAGCAAGGATCTAAATGACAAAAGATGTTAGTGTTTGCCCATTATGTAGCGGCTTACTGCCACTCTCCACACAGAGCCTGGAGCCCCCACCTTGAGATCACGTGAGGCCCCCCTGGTCTAAGTGGTATTGTCTGATCTATGAGGGGTGACATAGGCATGTTTGGTATCGTTGGAATGGTAGTGAGAAATGCTGCTTACTGATGTAGGTGGATTTCTTATTACCATTTTAGAAATGCCACTTTTAGAAAGTGAGCAATTCTCTGTGCTTATACCTCTGGTGTTTTGCAGCTTGACTCCAATTCACATCTGGGGCAGAGAGACAGCTGGGCTTTGTGCATACTTCTCAGACAGCCTGTACACGGGAGGGTGAAGGTGTAACAAGAGTACATCTGCATACTGAATGGTCTTCCTGGGTTGGGAGAGGTAGAGGCAGGTCACACACGCATCTGTAAAGGCTGTGCCCTGGCCTCACACAAAGGGCTTGTTTACCCCCCCACTGATGTCTGGAGCCAGTACTGGGAGGGAAAAAGAGAGCATTCCTAAAACCGGTTAGTGCTGGCTGGGACCACCTCTCCCCCTTTTGTGAAGGCTGTGCAAAATTAGCATAAATGCAGGGGGCTGTCTCCCACATTTTTAGACATGACTGGACTAATGAACCTGGGCACTGCTGGAAGGACTCTCCAGGAACTGCTCTGATGTTGTGCTGACCTGGTAGGTCACAGAGGGACTGCCACTGCCTTTGAACCCTTGCGCTGGCTTGCGTGCTGGGGTCCTGCAGCCCTGTGCTGTGTGTCCGGGGCTTGAGCATGGAGAGCGCTCCACCTGGTTGTTATAGTGGGCGAAGAGCACTTTATTTATGAAGTGCTGCATGCTTTGGGAGTAGGAAAGTGCACCATGTCCTGGTGGCCCTTCCCCCCACCCCGAAAGGGACAGACCAATAGGAGCCCGCCTGCAGCCTCTTGTACCAGGTGGACGACTACGACATTGGTTACTAGTAACTTGTGTGATGTTCTGACAAATGCTTGTGTAGCAGGGTTTTACTGATACACGTTGTGTTTGGTCTAATGAGGTTTTATGTAATATAGTTTATTTTTATATAACTTGTTGTTGCGTTTCCTTTGTGGTGTATTTACTGTGTCACGTGTGTTGTGCAAATGCTTTACACACTGCCTCTGGAATAAGCCTGACTTCTCATTCCAAGCTACCAAGAGAGGTGAGCAGAGGTTACCTTGGGTGTGTAGCTCCCCTGCCCTGACTAGAGTGGTGGTCCCTGCTTGGCTGAGGTGCCTACCCTAGTCAACCATAGACCCCATTTCTCAAAACATAGGACAAATGTGGATGGATAGACATGATCCTGAAGGACAGGATGAGGGGTGGGCAGGGACACTTTATTGAGGAATCTGGAAACATCCACGGATTACAAGGCAAATACTGCTCCAGTTATGATGTAGTGTGTGCAAGGGGTGAGACCTACATGTAGACCAATACATATATAATGATTAAAAGGGGATTTGGCGGTTGGAAGAGAAAAATACAACACTTGCTTTAACATGAGCTGGTTTCAGTTGCTCATTGTGTAAGATGGAAAACAATTAACATAAAAACACCCTATTTAGAAATCAACTGCAGGATCACCACAGATTTCTAATTAACAACTAGTGGTATTTCCAGATATGAAAACTAAAGCCGGATGTGGTCACTAACCCAGTCTATCATACATACTTTGAAACCAACTGGGGCCCCACAGTGACCAGAGTAACTAAATGGGAGGTGATGAAATTTGTTCTGCGGGTCGAATGCACTGAAAGGTGTAGGGAAGCAATTATAGGCAGGCAAAAGGATGCAAAAAGAGGCGGTGGCATCTCTACAACTGGGAAAAACACAGGGGTAGCTTGGAGGGAATTGTTGGAAACACGGTACAGGTTCAATATGTTTATTCTAAAATAATATATGCAGATACCACACAGAGAAGGTAATTAATCTAATAAGCTTTCAGCCTGGTTACAGATGAGGGAATCACCTACTGCCTAATACTGCATAATGGCATGAGGTGACAACACAAGCAGGCATTAACGAGCACCTGTATCAGCACTTATACAAATATACAAAGACCCGGGTGAAGGTGAGAATTTCTTGTTGAAAGTATATATTTGGGGGCAGGGCAATCAAGAATTTAAGAAGAAAAAAAACATGATGGAATGTTTCGAGTCAGAATTAGAGAGAGAGGAACTTAAGGAGGAAACAAAGTTGATTAACAGGGGAAAGGCATCAGCGTTTACCACTGAGCTGTATCAAATGTTCTCTAGACAATTGGTAGAGAAATTGCTTGTCTCTTAAAACTAAACAGGATAGGTACTGCTTGACTCAAGACTTATCAGTATAGTCTTAGAACTGGACAGATGTAGCAAGGATCTGGGAACCTGTACACCATTAAGAATGATAAACACCAGCCCTAAATTCTAATGTGAGGTACTGGCTAATAGGCTCCAGAGGGTGGGAAGCTGCTGGGGTACATAAAGATGGGTTTGCTTGGGATGCAATAATTCTAAGAATATTCACAGACTAACAATGGAATTCAGTACAAGAATATAGGTCAATATAGGTCAAGTACGCAGTGACAGTCTTATACTTGGAAAAAGCATTTGAAACGGGGAATTGGTTCTATCGGATGGAGGTGTTGAGTTGCATGGGGTGTAGCCCACATATTTTGGGCTGGATCCAGTGGATGGGTATCCACTAAGAAACAGATGTCGGAGAGGGACACCAGAAAGGAGTGTCCACTCTTGCCCTTACATTTTGCCCTCGAAGCAGAACCTCTGGAGTAGGGGGGGGGGTCGCCAACATTTTGTGTATTGAGAGCTACTCTGACCATAAAACATACAAAATCAATGTGAGCTACTGAAGGCTAAACAACTTGTGCACTGTTACTAGACACTCCCATGCCCAGCTTCATTGACTTCAACCCCTAATGTCCATAGAGCAGATACTATTGTTTGAACTAAAATACTATTCTTTGAACCAAATACTATGACTAAGGGCACTATGATAAGGCTGCCAGGCGTGTCAATGAGAGCTGTCTTTGGGGGATGTATGAACATGTGTGGGTATAAATGGGATATTTGCACAGGCAACTGACAGCCTGTGTTGTATGTACCTGCAGCACAAGACATGCCTTTCGTCATACATGGCACCATTACATGTATTACACAAACATACAATTCGTTTTGTTTGATTATGAGAAATATGAAGTGCAGAAAAACAATATGCACAAAAGTTTGTAGTATGAGACATTTCCCTGCCCTTTAAATGTCTCTCATTTAAAAACATGGCTGTATTTTTCTGTTACTTATGGCACAGTGTTTACAGGCCACTTGGGGTAAGGGGCCTGCTGTTTGTAAATGTGACATTTTGAAATGGAAGAAAATTGAAACAAAGGGTTAAATTATTAAGGTAACTTAATTATTAAGGTAACTTTCCATCTTAATTTTCTGCCATTTAAAAGCTTTCAGAAACAATTTTGCTCACAGCTCTAATACTGAGTTGATAGGGACTTTTATTTAAGAGTTAAATATCTCAGTGCTTCAGTAGTGCATCTTTGTGACCCACACCCAGCCTGGGTCAAAAATCTGAACACTGCTCTTTAAAAGGCATTGCTATCGACAGCTTGATGATAATAATGTAAAATCAGCACAGCCTCCTCTTAATATGAAACCGAAACTTTGATCTTGTGCTTTTTTTAAACGTAACTTAAGCCTGTGAGCTACTCTGAAGGTGTCTGGGAGCTACTGATAGCTTGTGATTGACTGGAGACGCCTGCTTTAGCAATCCAACTCAGAACGTTTTGAAATACGACGGGGGAAGAGACACAGCATATTTTTCTTATATGCATATGGTGTCCTAATCATCCTAAAAAGGCCTAGAGATTCAGTCCCCATGCTCCTAAAAGAGATAGATACGTTTGGAGGTCTATCTGGCTTGAAAATGAACCATGCTAAATCTACATTATTTCCACGTGTGGCCTTGTCTGCAATAAACATTCAACGCCTAAAGGACTTAGGTCGCCGGTGGGAAACTAAATCTCAGTACCTGGGGATGATGGTAGCCCGCACCCCAGAAAATAATCCAACTATAATATGGGCAGAGTGGTGAATGGACTGAGGGCCTCAATGCAGCTTTGGAATGCTATACTGCTCTCCATAATAGGAAGGGTTGCTTGTGCAAACATATTGCCTAACTGCCTAAATATTTTGCAGAACTCCATGAGCTCACTGCCTCCGACTACGTTTATGATACTAGACAGCCAAATAATATATGCCTAGTGTCGGCTGTAAAGAGAAGTAGGGTGTTGCTGGAAACAAAAACTGGACCAGGAGGAAATGGACAACAATCAGTTCCTGGCCTTCCCAGACTACACACTGGCAGATCAGACCTCTTTCCTTCACATGAAGAGAACGCTCAGGGAGATAGGGCTGAAGCTCTCATTACTCCCAGCCAAACTTAAAATATTGTGAGGATACAACACCTGCGTTTTCAGATACATCAAGTGTGAAGTCACTGGATGACCAGGCATCACTTCCAGCGTCTGTGCTCAGGCACCAAGGCTGGTCCTTGCCGTTGTTGATCCAGTGGCAGCTAACTCTCAAGAACAAGCCTGTGAAGGATACGATTGGCACTGAGCAGCAGCTCCCTTCTGATATCTGACGCCTCGTCACTTTTGACACCTCACCTCTACGAGATTCCCTCCTCAGGCAGTGACCCTCCCTCAGACTGCAGACAATCTGATATGAGGAAGGGTCCCTATTGGATGACCCTTGTTGGGTTAGTCCTCTCCTCCATTTTCAGGTTTTTGTATCTCCTTATTTAGGTGGACCCTAAATCCATTCATATGATGCCCACACTACTTGAGTGATCCTGGCTTATCACTCATTGAAACTAGTGCACCCTTCTGTTCTTAATGGGACACTTGCACTTCTCAAGAGTGACTGCGGGTGGTGTCTGCCATCCTAATGGACTGCCCAATGCTTGGTTTGTTTCCTCTGGTACAGAGTGCTATATGCTCACCTGTTTGGTTTTTCATGCACAGTTGGTAGCTCAACTTCCATAATAACAATTGTTTGTTACTCTCGTTTGTTTTTACTTTGTTGGACATGATACAGTTGGCCACATGTTACTCAGTTGCTTGGGGACGACAGATCAAAGTATGCAAAAAAGTGATGGATGGAAGGCTTGAATTAATATCAGCCACTGGTAATTATTCGGGTCTTACTCCCAGTCCACCTCAGTTTGGACTCCGCCATATGCAAATCAGTCTTGACCCTGCTCTAATGGAAATAGTCCAGCCTGGACTGCCAGGCCAGGCCCCTTCTTGAACATCAAACTGGGGTGGCACAGTGAAATATTTTACTCATGGGTGAACTTTAGTTCTATAAATCACACTATTGAACATTTTCATACATACAAAACCAACTAGCAGTTATGAATATGTATGTGACGTAGAAATCAAGCTGGGATAAAAAGAACATCAAGCACGGTTTGGTGGTAAAATATATTATGTAATCCAGAATATTGTTTTCTCATGATTTTTCCATAGAGTTTGTGGAAGGTGCTCCAGAAGCTAAAATTAGAGCATATTTTCTGTAAATTCACATTATCTTTCCCAGCCATATGTGAATGAAGCCCGACCTCCTCAGCAAAACATGTACTACCAACAGGAGCAGCCTGTCAGTTGATTCCCGTACTTACTACTGCAGCCTCCCAGAGTGTCCTAAAGAACAACTAGAGTGCTAACAGTCTTACTTATGACAAATGTGTGGCACACCTGACGCCATCTTGATTGAATCAAACTGGTAAAACTTAAAACATTTAATTTAGAAAGGAACAAAATGAGGGATTCATTTTGTCATAGCAATTTTGGTTAGAGCTGTAGAAAGAAACTAGGACATGTTTTAAGTGAGTTCTCAAATACCTTCCTCTTCTTTTTCATTAGAACATTCTGACATGCAGAATGAAACATGCATATTCAGAATCTATGCCAAAAGTGTGGGACATCTGATTCCCATCTTGATGGAATCAGTGGAAAACAAAGCATTTTCTACTGAGGACACTACAGTAAATGAGGAGATTGGGTGCTTCATAGCAAAAGGAGTCTCCCAAGATGGCCACCAGAGAAAGAAAAAAAAAAAAAAAAAAAAAGAAGAAGAAGAGCTGAAATGTAGTACAAATATCACCCAAATGTAGCCCAGGTGTAGCCAAATGAGAGAAGTGTGCCAAACATTTTTTTTGGTTTGTTTTACAGTGTACTATAGCAGTACCATGGCAGCACAATTGCCATGGTGGGCAAGATGGAGGGGGCAGGGGCAAGCACAAAGGACCATGGAGGACAGAAGGGATATGTAGGGGCTGGACAAAGGCAAGATAGGGAAGGAGCTTCACCAAAGACCACGTGGTCTAGGCAGGAGGAGCAGTTGCACAACAACAGAGCATGGGGGGGCAGAAGGGAGTGGCAGCAAAATGGACCATGGAGGACAGGAGGGAGAGTATAGTGGCATGGAACTTGGACAGGCAGCGTGGAGGGGCAGTGGGCAGCTCAACCAAACACCCAGTGTATATAGGGGAGGCAGTGGCAGGTCCATGGAACATGGTGAGCAAAAAGGAGGGAGAAGGGGCAAGTACACAGACATCGGAGGAAATTCGGCAGTTATAGTTATAGTTATTTCAAGTAACTATAACTTGCACCCTCACCATACACTGCTAATTACGCAGGTTATTACAGTACTCATTACATATTTTATAACTTCATTTTTAGCATCACTATAACATTTTCAGTAACATCAATGATGAGAAAACGGTGTATGGCGGGAGCACGAAATATCCCAAGATAACTGTCTGGCCCTTTCACAAATTCAGGGATATAAATGCAGTTTAACAACTAATAAATCAGCCTAGATTCATATGCCTCTTTAGACAGGGAAAATCTCTATTTTAATGCAGAAAATAAGCAGCTGCTGTTTGTTTTCATCATTACCGGTACCATTACATTCAAACAGTGAAACTCATCATTGCACACAATAGGAGGCCCGTCCACAAACAGTCTTAGAAGTTCAAAAAAGTATTTTTTTCCCCAAATAGTGAGGACAGATCCAACCCATATGCTTTTATTGATCGATGTCAGAGAATCTGAAAAAAAATACTAATCACAAATTGCAGATTTTTTTTAATCCAAAACAGTTCAATGATTTGCAAAATGCGGTTATGCATACTTGAAGGAAAATATATATGAAAAAAAATGCATGTGAAATCAATTTCTGACAAATTCAGGGTATTTACATCCCATATAGAACAAACATGATTACCAGAGAAATTAAGTTTCTAAACAAAAAGAGTGTAGATGACAACATGCATGTGCTTCACAACCTTTAGAGATTTAAAGACATTACCAATTCAAAGATTAATAACAATTTTTGGGGTGAAAATGGAGGGACAACATCACTGATAATGATTTAACTAAAATGAAGCAGAAAATGTAACTATGTTCAACTGACATGGAATAGCAATATGCCAATAGATACTGATGAACGCAGAGACAGATTCCTTTCTAAATCTGCTATCCCATTAGCAAACATACAAATTCTTTGTTATAATATATATATATTTTTATATTTTCTCCCCCATGATTGTAACCAGATAGTGTTCATAAAGTGCACAGCTACCTCAGAAGAGGCATCCCAGCGCTAGCAGAAAGATCAACCACAAGAAGCCCGACACAATAATGCTAAGTGATATTTATGCAGGAGTCAAAAGGTAAGATTTTTAAGCTCTTACGTTTAAATGATGTGAATGAAGCATACCTGTCAAGGTTTAGTAAAGACATGAATCCAAACATATACTGGTGGG
The DNA here is from genome assembly GCF_031143425.1 of Pleurodeles waltl. NCBI lineage: Eukaryota > Metazoa > Chordata > Amphibia > Caudata > Salamandridae > Pleurodeles > Pleurodeles waltl. The sequence goes on along the minus strand of NC_090449.1, from coordinate 893,425,393 downwards.
TGAATTATTATTCGTCAGCATAACTGAGTACTTTACGACTGTGATGCAGGGGTTATTTCCCCCACCATATCCAGATATGTCCCTCACGCCAGCTGACGGATCCAACATTTCCAGGAATCGCCATCACAATGGTGCCCGGAAATGCACTTAACAGACAGCCCCATCATGTTGATGGAGCCGTACGTCGAACTTTCAAGTTTTTTTTTCTTCTTATTTTCAAAAACAAAACCCAAAGCAGGATTTAGTTTCTAAAAATAATCATAATTAAGAAAAAAGATAAAATAAATTTAAAAAAAAAAACAAGGTCCCCCCTCACCATGGAAGTTATCTCCTATTGCAAGAAGGGTATTTTGCAATTTTCCTTGCCCTATCACTCTGGCAGTGGAAAATGACCGCTATATCTGTTCATCTAAAATATGTGGGAGGACATATAGGTCAACCTCTGACGTCTCTTACTCCATCGGAAGGATGTAATGACAGCAGAGACAAGTAGCCTCCACTGTTGTTAAACCAAAGGTCCCCCCCTCCCACCCACCCCCCATTTGATTTGGCCGGATAAACCATTACATTGGAGAAAAAGCTGCGACTGAGTAGCCTTTCTGCCAATGTGCAAGGCCCTTGGATTTAAGTGATTTCCTCCATTACAAAAATAAATATTTGAATATACCCAAGTACATGATGGTATTAAAGGTGGCAGAAAGAATCTGAAAGACCGAAAAAGAAATAAATCAAAGGCATATTTAAAAGGTATGGATAATGTATTTCAAATTCTCTAAAAACGTATGTTCACAATCATTTCTTCTGCTCTGAATCTTTTAAAAGAAAATGTAAATCTTTTGGAACAAGAGCAGGCACAAGATGCAAGCAACAACACAATGAAATTGGGTACTACGAACTTTGAAAACAAATGAAGTGTCATAGCAGCTCATAAATGACTGTGTTCAGTCCCTATAATCTGACCTCAAAATAGAGAGCAATTACATGACAAAACATGCACAGCTTTTCTTCTGCATATCTGGAAATTCCCTTTTAAGCTCAATTGATGGAAAATAGACAAGTCCACATTTTTCTGCATACCGACATGCAACAACCCACTAGCACATTCACTCCTCTGTGAGTCTATCACTTTTCACAGGGCTTGTAGCCCTCTGAATCCCTGACTTGCTTACAAATTACTCACAGCACCCATTTCATTCATGCCTTATCATCATACACTTCAGGGTTTGTATCCAATTAGAAAACATTATTCCTGTGGGATGACCCCCCCATTACAGGCTTCCCCCCCCCCAATTCCCCATGGGGTAGGGATTTTGTTTCCCTGGCCAAAAGTAGACATAAATATGCGCTTTGATAAATTAAACAAGTGTGTTGTGATTCTGACACAAACACACATAATTTAACCACTAAAGCAGAAATATTTGCCTTACAAATAGTCCAGTCTGCATCTGAAATTCAACTGATTCTGCAGATGTGGTTCCCAACAAATGTGGTTGACTTATTGCACATTATCTTTAAAGCGTCAAATAAAATAGGCGGAATCCAGGTTTTTAAAACTATCACATATGATTTACTGACTGGCTTTAAGACTACTTGAATGCATTGCTTCTCTTTTCAGTACCTTCTTTTCTAATTTGTTTGGTGGAATTTCAACTACACATCGGGTAGTTGGTTGTGAAATTGTATTTTTTTTAAGTAAAGAAAAAAAGCTAGCATGAATACCAACATAAATGGAAGTGATGTTTACCAGACTGAACAACAACATTGTGATGCAATGGCATTTTACTTTGAAGGATGTTTATAGAACAGGATACATGACAACTTTTGTCATTTCACAAATGTCAAGTTCCTCAAGGGAAACCTGTTTTTATGTGCATGATTTGCTTTGAAACAATTTATTTGGAGAGTCCACTGGAATAACCATTAATTATGGTCCTTGATATGGGTGAAATATTAAGACCAATGAAAATGCATCAAGTACACTACACTGCAGTTACTGATCGTTAGAGAAGCGATATATGACGATCTATCAAGATCATCATCACCTATGCGAGCTCTACTAAGAATCAGACAGACAACAGTGTCTGACTTCGGATTCCACTGGTGTTGTCACACAAAAGGCACCAGGTACATCTCCTATGTCAGTGTAAACTGCTGGATTAATTTGGAGTTTTTTGCAGATTACCTCAACTTCACCCTCTAAAGCGCCAACAACATTTTACCTATGATTTAAACAACCTCCTTTTTTGAGACGTATAGCAACTTCAGCATCATCATCTAGAGAAAATTAATGGATGTGCACAGAAATCTGAAAATGTTTTGTCTCTTGTCTCTCATCACAATAAGCTCATCATATTTTTCAAAGTGGAGTGAATCTGAACAGGTCGGATTATATTTTTTTTAACCTTTTTTTAAAGGGATTTTTAAAAAAAAATTGTGCACCTAGCGGAAATAGGCAAAAAAAACAAGCTACAATAGTTTATCAGAGTGAATTTAAACAGATTCAAAGATGGATATATCCTTAGCTTAGACTTTTATCATCATTCTGGGGGCCGTTGTAATTTTAATATTTTTTCTTTCCTTATCCCTCTTCTCAAATTATATATGTTGTTTATGTAGTTATAGGTTTTTCAAATAAATGATGTTTGGTGAAGCTGTAAGTCACTGCTATGTGATACTTAAGTTTGCTTGAATATATTCATATTTTCTCTGTATGGATTGATTTTTCTTCTTCCTGTGACTGTTTTAAAAAAGAATTAGCAAGGTTTCATTAAGTTTATACCTTCACTTCTTGTTTCGTTTTTAATCAAAAGACAAGGTTTCACAGAATTCTAGTCAGTGAATAGGTGCCAGGGCCTTTCTGCTAACTGTTTATTCTAAAAACGTTGGCCAACCAACGCTCATATACAATATATAAACAAAGAACTGAGTGTAATGAGAGAGAGACAAAATGACAGGGCAAAACAGTCATATCAACTTCATTTTGCTTAAAGCTGCAGAAAGGCATATCTAGCCTTCACTTAGTGCAGACAAGAATAGCAGACATTGTTACTTTGCTGAACATTGATTATTTTCTTCAAAAAAGGTATGCAGGTGTAAAACATCTCAAACTTGAAGTAGGCCACTTTAGGTGCTAAGTTTAGCTTAGTTAGCTGAAGTAAGGAGGGGTGGGAAATATCAGTATAAATGGGCTTTATGGTAGACTCACAAAGGTACAATATTTTTTTAATATACACCCCTCCTCTAAATATCACTGTTACTATTTTGCTTGTTTTTATAAGAGTTACTATTCAACCTGTATGTACTGGGATAGGATTTTGATTTCAAATACATTTTGAAATATATTCTTGATTTCCTGGTGTCCTCAAATGTGCATTTCCATAATGAAAAAATGTTTAAGTTCCATTAACTGAACTCTGTGATATCTCACATGAGTTGATCATTACCTGAAATGCACGTCACTCAAGCAATGCTCATTGATTTTTCTGGTGGGTTATAGTCCATCTGGCTTTCTGTCTCAGGTTGGCATACTAACAAATTCCTCGGTGCCAGGGGGTATAGAAAGCCTACTACTGAGTTGCATTTGTGTGGCAAGAAATCCAGAAAATATACGAACAGATTGCTGGCATGGGTTGCAGACTAAGAAACCAGGCACCCTTCACACCACCCACAACTTCCCTTCAAACTCTAGATGGGTGGCCAGAAAACCATCTCCGGCACGTCACAGAATGTGATAAAATGCTCTACTGATAAAGGTCTTGAGTGTGTTACATCCGCCCTCCAGTGTGTAGTGGACATCTGTCTAATCTTGTTTTTACATGGCTGGACGACCCATATGTCCGTATGGCTCAGTAGTAGGCTTTTATACCCCCTGGCACCGCCAAGGAATTTGCTAGCATGCCAACCCGAGACAGAAAGCCAGATGAAATCAGAAATACATCAGAGGCCACGCTGAACCTGGGACAAAGGAGGGGTACACTGGCTGATACACTTAATAGATAACGCCCTTAAGGCTAAGAGGAAAAAGGCGACTATAAAAGCCCAACAGCCCTGGAAGGATTAATTTCAAGAACAGATATAGGAAGCTGAGTTGAAGGAAGAATCTACTCATTTGAAAAGGGTATCTAGCAAAACTAAATGTATGCTTTTATTACCTGCGTTGTCATACGTGACCCTAAAAAATAAATAAAAAAATAAACACATTCAAAAGATTTAGCCTGCAAGATCCTCAAACTGTTCCAAATTGGCACCTCTAAATGCCATGCTCATACGTCTCACATTGCATTTCGACGCACTAAAAAGGTAATGAGAAGCAGTGGCAACAAAGCTGAGAGAGGTAACAGGCCTCAAGATAGTGGCCTAGCCTAAACAATGCTTTTGAAGATTGTTAAAAAAAAAAAAATTGTTAAATAAAAAGAAGCTAAGAATTGGAAAGTGCGATATAGATTTGAAATACTGGACCTTGTATTAGGGAAGAGGCGAACTGCTATCGCCTGGCTACGTTACAAGGACTAAAGGAGAGCGGTTGGCAAAAGACTCTTCGAGAAGATGGTCTATAAGATTTCGAATCTGCATAATGTTAACTCATTTGGACCCTCACAATCTTGTACTTCCCCTCAGACAGGAAGCGGAAAATGCTAGTTTTGGCAAGACAGTCCTATTTTACCCTTTGTCATCATGAATACAAAAAAGGCAGTAGTCAAGACTTTACTTGGTTCAGATTGATTGTTCGGCTCTAAGGAATCGTTTGACTAACAACCAAAACTTCCCTTTCTCTCAGGCATACCAACTAGATATTTAATTCAAGGGTCCCCTGTGGCACGTGTAAACTGCAAGTCTCCGAAAACGTTTAAACGGTTTTCAATTAAGTCAATAAAGCACACTCGTTTGTACTTACAGTCACAATACAAAAAAACTACCCACTGCCAAACCGCGTCATAATAACTGGCAATTGTTTGGAAGATGCAGAGCATGCTATTGGATGGAAAATCTCAGATTTGCCAAGTAACGGCATTCATTGCAATATCTTAAGTCCTAATATAAAGGGATGATAACACATTTATTTTTTGGGGTGTTCGGTGTAGGTTTCAGAAACTGGTAACCTTGCTTTGCTCAAAAAGTCAATTTTAAAACATTCGAATCTAGGGAAAAAAGCCTTCGCATTTCTATTCGAAATAACAGTTATAATGGTATGTTTTTATTTTATTTTAGTTTTAAAATACGCTCAAGCTGCAGTAGTCTATGACCCATCCTGCTAACGGTGATACCTGTACGATACTTACACGAACTCGAACCGTCCGTGAACCCAGCTTCATTTCCGCCGTCTGTAGCAAATCTTTCAACGGATGTCATTTGTCGTACTTCTTGTACTTCCGGGTCACTTAACAACCAATCCTACGACTGAAGAGATTCTGGGTATAGTTTTGGAGTGAGCGGTACTGCTAATGTGCAAATTGACTGCGATTGGAGCATTAGGGACACCCGAGCCAACCCCGAAGTGCTCCTTAGCTCTGGCGTCCACTGCGGACGTGCGTAGCACGGAAAGTCATTTAAAACAAGGTTTGACCTATTGGCGTTTTCAATGATTTTTAAAGATGTTGCACAGCAGCACAAGCTATTGTGCAACATGATTCTCAGTAAATAAAAATAAAATAAAACAAGCATTTGCAATGCAACGGGACGGCAACATGTTTGCTCATGTTAGAACTGATCGCGTTGTAAACTCCTAATCCGACTTTTCATCTATCGGCAAAAGTGCTTTTATGTACGTAACCCGAAAAAGTGAAATTAACTGTGTAAAGCGCTCGAATTCTGCCAAGCGAAATCGCGCTAGGAAAATAGAGAAAAAGTAGTCCACGATCCGACAGAAAACAGCGAGCCTCGCATGTTTTCTGTACCTGGTCGCTGCTCGAGGAGGGCTACCTGGTCGCTGCGCTCGAGGAGGGCTAACCACAGGAAAAGGCATGATGTGTGCATGCCTTCCACTAATGAAAGCAAGCAGATTTTACTAGGCAAGCCCACCAACCAATGAAACACACTGACGTGACGTCAACAGGGCTCCGAGCCCTTTTCTAGTAACTAAAGCGTCTCGCTTGATACGCATGGGCGAGCGCATGTAACGCAGGCTCGACCCTAAAAAGTTATAGCGCGGTCAACGTTGGCCACCTCATTGCGCCTTTTTATTTACTTTAAGTCATGTTCAACTGCAACCACTGCCGCTGTGCAACATCTTTAAAAACATTAACAAAGCCCGATAGCTCAGCACGATTCACTTGGCTTTGTTAATGAGCTGCTGTGCAACATATTTCAAAGTAAATAAAAACAAAGACCTATGGTGCGGCCAGTGTTGACTGAATGTTGGCCGTGCCGTAGTGCTTTGTTTTCATTTACTTTGACATTTTGGACGTCAGGCCGACCTGGTGTGCAACATGCCTTAAGGAAGGAGGCTCTTTGGGGGTGGCAAGCAATCTCTCCTGTGGGGAGAATATGTGGCGTAACGGCCAGAGCTGTTGACTGGGGAACCACATTCTAGTCTTGGTGCTGGCTCAACATGCTGTGATTCTGGGAAAATCACTTAATCTCCCTGTGCCTAAAAACTACAAATGAATGTGTCCCTGCGAAGTGTAACTGGTGCTCATGTAAAGCCATCCCATAACTTTGGGTTGAGTTAGTGCTGTATAAACCTCACCTGGAAAAAAAAAAGCAACAAGAGGGAGGAGGGTGGATAGTAAAGGCCAGGGTGCATGGGTTGAAGATAACAATGGCTGTTGTCCTAGGGGGCGGGAGACTGAAAAAATAAAAAATAGTACTTGAAGGATCCTGTGGCCATTGAAATTACATTGGCCAAAGGAAGCGGTACTTGGTCCATGCCGCACAGCAAGGACAAGAAGAGATAAGAAGGAGGCACTAACCAACAGGAAGCAAGAGAGGGACATGAGAGCCACACAGTGGTAAGTTAAGGTAAGTAATGGTTGAGCTCTAAGCCCCTTTTAGTATTGTTTCCTTCCTGAATAATTTCATAAGCATTGTGCTGGTGAAACCTGAAAAGGAGGGAATTAAATACAAGAAATCCTCATTGCATTACACAGAAACAAATGGTATGGGAGAGAGCTTCAGCTTCAGATCAAATTCACGCCATTCCAGCCAACACGTGTTTCGTCTGGGAAATAACCCAGTGACTTCATCAGGGCTGTAATAATACACATACATTATATTGTATACTACTCCATTCCACATCAGTAATATTGTCATAAATATTGTTTCACTCCCCTGTGAAGCAAGTGGGAACTTCTAATTAATTCATGCCACAATCTTATCTCCATATCACCGTGTATTCTGTGATCATAAAAAGTATATACAATAATGTATAGTCCAAATACCTTTATCTTAATCCCCTCACATAATAAATCATATATGTAATATTTAGGACAAGCTATCGTGTACATGCACTCACATGTGAAACCCTTCCTTAGTCATACGCCCTTGTGTTATAAACAGCTTGAAGCATAGTGAGACCATAATTTATAGGAAGTACCTGCACATTAGTATTGTCATATAAATCAAGTGGTTATTCGATTTCCGTTTCTATTTTTTTTCTCATTCACTTAATATTCCATATTGCTGTCAAAATAGCAAAAAATTACTGAAAGAAGTTTTACATTTGTCCTACTCTTCTATTTCCCCACTCCGATCATAATTTGGATCAAACATCTCTTTAAATCCAGATAAACTTACCTTTCATAAATTTTCCTTTATCTCCAGTCCCCTCATGCATATTCACCCCTCATATCCGGGCCCTATAAGAATAATCTTATGTCAACTTCTCCTTTCATCAATATCGTCACCACCACCATCTCATAAACTAACACATACTTCTAAACCCCATACATTGCGTTGTAGACATACATGAATCACGTTATGATCAATGCCGTCGCTTCCACCATAGCATAAGTCTTTCTATGCCGCTAAAGCTTATAAATGAATACTTCATAATTAATATCATCACCACCATCACATAAGCCAACACATCTCTAAATCTCTTACATTGCATTGTAGTTGTATGTAAATTCCATTATGAATAATGCAGTCATTCCCACCATATCATAGTATGGTGGGAATGACGGCATTTTTCATATATGATTTATTATGTGAGGGAATTAAGATAAAGGTATTTGGACTATACATTATTGTTTATACTTTTTATGATCACAAAACACACAGGGATATGGAGATAAGATTGTGGAATGAATTAATTAGAAGTTCCCACTTGCTTCACAGGGGAGTGAAACAATGTTTATGACAATATTACTGATGTAGAATAGAATAGAATACAATATAATGTATGTGTATTATTACAGCCCTGATGAAGTCACTGGGTTATTTCCCAGATGAAACACGTGTTGGCTGGAATGGCTGGAATTTGATCTGAAGCTGAAGCTCTGATTTGAAGAAGAATACCGAAATAAACTGTGAAGATTAAAATATTGGACAATTGTGGGACGTGTGCCTTATTTTATATAATTGATATCAACTGTCATCAGTTGTTGATGTTCAGGGATTTGGGGTGTTTTTCCCTGTTAAGTGCACCATCTGGAAAAGAGAATTATATTGGGATACAACTTGGAAACGTAGGTGACAGGAGTCGCCAATTTTTCCTCTTAAACCACCCATAGATGTAAGAGTGGTATGGGAGACAGGTTCAGTTGCAGAGGGATTGAAAATTAATAATTAGCAACTAGTAGTGGAATACTTTGGAGGTCAGGAATGTCCAAGGGAGAAGTCTGTTCACTCTATTTCAAAGAGGAAAAATGAAACATAATTTTGTCTTTGAGTTGGATGGGGTGTTGTGAGAGAAGCATATATTGTGAATGGTGGATGAAGGAGATGTTGAAACAGGAGAACAAACCGTGCTTTGACACAAGGAAATTGTTGGGTTGGGCATGAACAAAGGTTGGAGATTTGATTGCTCTGAAATCTACCACTGGTGACAAACATATTCCAACTTGCCTTCTGAAAGTAGTGGAAAGTTATGAAGATGATTTCAAAATGGTATACATGAAAATCTGGAATCCTGAAAGAATACCCGATTGTGATTCAGAGGCGTGCAAGAGAGAGATACATGTGGGGATCCTGACGTGGCGAAATTGGGTGTTACGTCCAAACAAAGTATGTTCACCAGACGAAAAGATAGTATTTCCAAAGGAAGTCAGTTTACCATATTTGTTCACAACAGAATATGTGGTTTAGTTTTTTTTTTGAGGGGGACAATTGAGTGTTTATCAGTGAGGGCAAGGGAATGGGACATGGGAAGGAAACTTGGGAGGGCTTTGACTGTACTGCTGTGCTATGAGATATGTGAGACGATGAAAGCCATGGCCGCAAGAGAAGTCTAGAACTCTAATCCTGTATTAAAACTGTAGCTGAGAGTCTTAATGTGAAATGAATTACCCTATTACGTTCCTGAAGTTAGTGACGTATTTAAATCACCATCAAATCAATGTAGCCATGCTGCAGGAAAGTTTCCTGTCACAGGAGGGACACAATACATTAGTATAGAAGAGGGTCTGTTTTAGATGTTTTGTCTTGCATACCACTCCCTTGTATGGAGCGATTGCTCTCATATACATCAAGCATTGGAATAGCCAATAGGTCTCACCTTTGGGACCTTATACGTTTTTAGCTAGAGCTGCTGGCTTTGCCAATGTCTTTAAGCTATGTTGTTTCACAGTGCGACTGCTGGGCAGCATGTTGAAAAGTTATAATAAAAAACTGTTCTAAAGATTTTTGTTACCTTATATGAAACCAAGAAGACATTATGTACAACCAAACGACCCTATTAAAAAATAATGGAGATAAACATGTCTTCTAGTTTTTTTGTCCTTGCGATGCTGGCTACTTCTTCTTGCCTGTTCTAATGCTTGTTCGTTATAGCTTTTTTTGTTAAGAGGGGTTAGGGGGCATAAACAACAGGAGGGAGGAAGTTGGGAAATAGGACCTGAATTACAACATAAGCAGTGGACGGTTATTAGGGGAGGTGGTGTTGGGCTGATGCTGAGATGGTGCTGTGCTGATGCTCAGGTGGTGCTGTGGTGGTGTTGAGTGATGCTGAGGAGATGCTGGGCTGGTGCTGAGGTGGTGCTGAGTGATGCTGTGCTGCGCTGATGCTGAGGTGGTGGTACTGCAATGATGCTGAGGTAGTGCTGCACTAGTAGTGAGGTGGTGCTGCACTGGTGCAGAGCTGGTGCTGTGCTGGTGCTGAGGTGGTGTGCTGGTGCTGAGGTGGTGCGCTGGTGCTGAGGTAGTGTCAACAGCAGTATAACATTATGTGTGAGACTGCAAGAGCATTGAACAGCCTATTAAAACAAATAAAAATTCGTAATGTTGGGATCTTGTTACATTGATATGCCTATCACGGAGTGGATGCAGAACACCGAGCTGGGCTGTAGAGGTTAATCTGCCTCATAGCACTCATGTTCTGTTTATCTCACAGAAATCTGATTTATGTGGGAGGTTACAAAGAGTAAATAACTTAGCATGCTGGAGGGAGCTAGGCAGCAGCTGTGTATGGAGGAGGGAACAGACGTTTGGCACAAACCTGTGGCGAATTCAGATCTCCAATCCCTGGCATGTATCACTCCATAATATTAAAATCTATCAATGACTGGGTGCTGATGGGGGAAGGCTAAAATTAATAGAAGGAAGAGGGCAGAAAAGGGCAGCAACATGAGGAACAGCGGCGTATAAAGCAAGACATCAGACTCAAGAGGGTTAAAACATAACAGATACCAGAAGGAGGGCGGAATGGTGCATCAAGATGAACTTATAAATATTGTTTTGTCATAAAATGTGAAGTTCTGTTCACAAGCAAATAGGATTGCAATGTCGGGCTATTATTTCATATTTAAATCCTGCTTCCTCAGTCTGCTGTTTGTTATAACAGTCCAGTGCCAAGAAAGATGAGAACGGTATATCCAAACATGCGCTGTCCTGTGTGTTTTTTTTAAATATTATAATTGCTCATAGACTTTATCAATTCCTATTTATGGGGAGATACATAGACACCCTGCAGCGGGATTGAGAAACGCATATGGTGATAAATACTCACAAGGAAATAGAGGTACCCTTATGGGGATGATGTATACAAACATGGATATGGTTAAAGCAACTCAGTTGCAAGAAGTAATTCAGCCCCGGGCAAAGCAGGTAAGTCTAAAGCGAGTGATTGTCTCTAGAAGTATCTGCTGCTTCACAGTTAATGGGTGGAATATTACTCACTCCTGATTGTGTTTGTAAAGCTTTTGAATTCTTAGAGCACTGCATGTCTATGCAATGACATTTAAAATACTATTGGGGGTTTGCTTTATTGCCCAACTGTTCAAATTCCAGGGGAGGCACAAACGCAATCAGCGGCAGTCTAAAGTGTGAAATAGCAACAGTTAAACATTGTTCTCCGTTGGAGTCTGCAATACAATCACTTTTGAAGGTTCATTGTAATAATAAAACATCTTGCTATGTACAAATACAATGACTGCGGAATCCCTGCTGTCTACTTGCAGGATATATTGTTTAGTAACCTCACATAACATGATGCATTTGGCGAGCACGAGGAGGTATCCCTTGATATTGTTATTTCACCAATGATTGAAACTTGGCATTACTGGGCCATAAAACGCACTCCCATTGCATACTTTTGAAAACAAAATTATACGTTAAAGGACTCACCGTGCATTACCTGCCTTGCCACTGTTGAGTCACGGGGAGGACTTCCCAGCCATCAGAAGCGAGCAGCTGGAAGCAGCAGCAGGTGCCAAAGATGATCAAGAGCCAACAAGCGAGCAGTGAGGAGAGAATGGAAAGAAAAAAGTAGTGTGCCAAAATGAGGATTCATCTAGCAGGGGCAGTCTCCAGGGCGGGAACAAAACAGCTAAAAGATGGGGCAAATGTAAAGCATTCCCCAAACAAACCAAAGAAAGTTTGAAAGGCAGAACAAGGAACAAATTAAAGTGATGGGCGTGATGAAAGCCCACAGAAGCAGATACAGCATGCCAAGAGACAGCGCATGTGCGCTGCCTAGACTAAACCTAAAAAGGTGGGATTGGTTAGTCACATGCCCGAATGGCAAAGATGTTATAGCTTATGGAAGCACAGCAAATGATAGGCTGACTTTTGTGAAAGTGCACAGCCCATGGACACTGGATTTTATGAAGGACTGCCCATCAAATAATGGCAGTTCTACAGCTCACAGTTTTTTATGGGCTGGAGCAGCAGTCTCCAGCCTTTCCTTTATTGAGAGCTACTTCTGATCATTGAAAACCGTTGTGAGCTAGTAGGGATTTATACACAGAGTGCAAATAACTTAAACACTGCCCCCAGAGTAGCCTATTCCTGCTACAGGCAGCATACAGTATTAATGACATGGAAGCTGTATTGCGCAAAGTTTACATTTGGGGTCCCTGAGGATCAGTTTTTCTCCTTTGCTCCTGAGACAGCCAAAATGAGAAAGGACGAGAAATAAATAGAGCTACAGAATGTGGGAGGAAAAGGGGAAGGGGTAAGACAAAAAGACAGAGAGGCAAGTATGGTAAAATGCAGGAAAAAGGCAAGAGAGAAAGAAAGAAAAAGACAGAAACAGAGAAATATAGGGAAAAGAAAGCAAACAAAATAAAGGAGAAACATTTAGGAAAAAAGAAACATGTAAAGGAGCAAAAGAAAGACAATGAAGGAAGAGAACATGAAGAAAAAAGCCAGGAAAGAAAGAACTAGAGACAGAAAGAAGTAGGATGAAAGGAAGTACAGAAGGAGAGAAATCAGAAGAAAGGAGGAAGGAGAGTATTACATGAAAAAAGGAGAAAGATTTGGGATGAAAAAGAAAGAATGAAAGATCAAATGAAAGAATTATTTAGAAAAAAGGGTAAGAAGAAAGAATTAGAAAAGATGAAAGATTCAGAGAAAAAGAGGAAAGTAAAGCGAATGGAAGAGGAAAAGAAAGAAAAATGTGAGAATAATAAAGGAATATGAGAGAGGCTGAGGTAGAATACATAAAGATAAAAGTAAGAGAAACTGAAAAAATGCACAACAAAGAGAGGGAAAGAAAGAAAAGGTGTAAAAATAGGAAGAAACAGAAGGATAAAGAATGCAGGTAAGCAAACTAGAAAGGATAAAATCAAGAAAGGAAAGAAAGACATAAAAGCAAGAAAAAAAAAAAAAGGAAGGAGCTGCAAGAAAGAAAAAGAAGTAAGGAAATAATTCTTCTGAAGAGGGCAGGCTGCATTACCCTTTTGGGATCCCTCACAGAAGTAGACAAATAGTTATGGGCAAGCTCAAACCGCTCAGTCCATTCTGTAATCTCTCTTTGGGCTTTAAAAACCACACCCATGTCACGTCAGTCACTTATATTAGTTCGTGGGCATGCCTTTTAAAATCCGCTTGCTTTCATTTGTGAAAGGCATGCATACATCATGCCCTTTCCGGTGTTTAGCCCACCTACACAGCACTGGTACACTACTAAAAACATGCAAGGCTCGATGTTTTCAGCCTGGCTTCCGGACTACTTTATCTGTTTATTTTCCACGAGCGCGATTGCGCTGCATTTTACATAGCGCGATCGCGGCGTGTTTTTTTCTTTACAGCGCTAATAGCTCTAACTCAAGCAAATGCGAGACCCGTTGCATTGAAAATGCTTGTTTTATATAGCTATCTTTTCAGATGGGTAGCTCCATATTCGCAGGCCTGCTGACAGGCAATTATCACGGGCAAGCTACTCAGAGACGGCCTGCGAGCTAACAGTAGCTCGACCTGTTAGAGCCCCCTTGGCTGCAGAGTTTAACCCCAGGACCCTTAATACAAGTTGACCACTGCTAAAAGTGTTAATTATCAAAATCTATAAAAACTGACACCAGGGTGTCCGGGATTATGGCATTCGATAAAAACTGCCAACAAGGCGTCTGGTATTTATCAGGTACAATAATTAACACTTATCAGGAGTTTAAGGGGAATACCATGTGGAAATTGGTGCTTACCACTCCAAAAATCACGTCCCAGTAAGTGTCAGGTATTTGATCCCCTGATTAATATCAGCAAGTATACCTGAACTGAAAAGATTGAGCACCATGATACAGGGACATATAGAACATGAACGAAAGGCATTAGAAGTGCAATATAAGGAATCAGGATACACAGCAGATTTGCAAAAGCTTAAGGCAATTGGGACACAACTAAATATTCTGTTAACAAATAAGGTTAGAAGAGCCTCATTGAATGTTAACCTTTTAAAAAAAATTTTTTTTAAAGGGCAACTAAACCGATCTGGTCCTGGCATTCAGGTTAAAGGTGGAGAGTCTTTGGTTGAATATTCTGAAATTTTGAGGCACACAGTGGTTGGTGGTTGGCACAAATTAGGGCACAAATCGCTCTCTTGAACATTATCAGGCATTCTATAACAAAACGAGTTTACTGAGATTAAGCAATGCACATAAGTGGTTGAAGAAATGTTTATGGCATACAAATTCAGAAAATAAATTAAGCCCCAGGGCAAGACAGTTTGATTGGATAATTTCATAGAGATGGAGTGCAAAACGTTGGGTCCCCTGAAAAACATATTCAACTAATTCTTAGTTACTAGATGGATTTCACAGATTGTTTTGGATGCCACAGTCAATGTCATCCCTAAATCCAGTAAAGATTATGAACACTATGCATCCTAGAGGTTAATTGCATTGGTATATCTGAATGACAAAATATTCTACAAAATCCTTGACAACTTTTTCACTTGACAACATTCTGCAATACCTTGTAGAACAGTGACAAAATGAGTTTTGTCCATAGCAGAGTGTATGACCAGTAGGGCTGGTCTACCTGAATGCAGTTAAAGCATTTGATTGTATAATTTCTTTAAGTATAGTTAGTTTTAAGCAGTGACTGTTTTGACACAGGTCGGAACAACTGTTAGTCTTCTGTGCAATGATGATACAGACACACCTGTCACATTTAAAGTGACTATTAATTTCCCTTGTGCTTTGAATATGTACTTGGTTGAGGTTTTCTCTTCTTTACTGCATTGGCAATGGAGACAATGTGAACGTCTTGTGCATCACTGTACACATCCAGGCCAGGCTGGTTCTCACCTACCAAGCATTCATCTTTCTGCAATTTAACACTCACTTCTGAGGGACACTGAGATGAGCAAGGCCTGGTGGATGACAAGTAGACATACACGCTTAAATAAAACCATTGATCTTGCCAAAGATGGATTGTCTTTTTTATTTTTTGCAGGGCACTTAGGTGCATGAATGAGATCACATCCACAATAGCCTTTAATTGACCTCTGCTAACAACATGTACAGTACCTGTGCCCTCCTTTTAATCATGGTCAAACCAGCATTATTCCTAACTGGTATATTTAACTTGTCAATAAGTCCCTAGTATATGGAACAAAATGTATCCAGGGCCTGGAAGTTAAATGTCACTAGTGAACTGCAGCATCTTTTTCTGCTAGCCAGTATATTGGCAGTGCAAACATGGCATCAGGCCTATCACTGTAGCCTGACTATAACTGTACAGACCATGCACTGCCATCTGTCAAAATAAAGTAATTTCACAATTAATACCTCCCTTTTAGATATTAGTAAGTCGCCCCTATGTGAGCCTTGTAGTCCACCAGGTAGGGTGCATGGCATTTAAAAGTACAACATTTAGAAAGGTAATATGTTCCTATAGTGCCAAGGCCCTAAAAGCTATTTACTATGTGACAGGCTTAACTGTTCTATGCAGAAAACCAGAGTACAGATTAACATCCTAATACTGTATTTTAGCAATGGGATCAACTAGAAAAAATTGCAATCACTGTTATTAATACTTATTTAAATCCAATGCAATGGTAAAGTCAGATTGTTAATAACTATTATAGAAAAGTATCTTAAGAAATATACCCTTTACCAGCTGGAACTGTCAGACGGTTAATTAATTTTATTCTACCAGCTTGTGCCCAGGCTTGAACAGGATTGAAAAAGGTGTGAAATGCCTCCCAGGAGCAAATAATATGCTGATCTGAATGGACAGGTATGACTCCCCTGAGCTCCACAGAATAGGTAAGTTGGGGGCTGTGGGCATCCTTTTTGACACTACAGTATTAAATCCTGCTTGGCAGTCCTGGTAACACGTGGCACACTTGAAAGAGAGAGAACAGGAAGCCAAGATAATTCTTGTGTATCCACTGTCTGATTGCTGGAGATCTCTACTTTTGTCCTACCAGACGTCAGTCTGGGTTTATTGTGGGTACAGTGCCTGCCTCAAACTGGATTTTAGTGTGGGATGTGGGAGGATACTAGGGTTACCATGTTACACTCCCCTATTACACTACTTACATACACCCACCAGGCATCAGACACCAAGTTTAATGTGGCTGAAGACTTTTGCCATCTTGCAAATGCTCTGACACATGGCAGTTTGGGACTGTTTGTAGTATGGCACACAGGTACTGCTGCAAAAGTGGCTAAGGTTACCTCATGGGAAAGTTTACCCCACTGGGTAGGGCATGCCCTGGAGTCCTTCTCACCCACTAGCTATCCACTAGCCAGTTATAAATATGGCATCTCCAGGAACCCACTTCAGAACACCTTCAGGAGAGGCCTGGATCTGCTGTTTGTAACCTGAGAAGAGCCTTGGAGGACTAGACCCCTGCCTCTTGTACCCAGGGCAAAGAAGTGGACTCCAAGGGTCAATTGGTTGACCTAGAGTGTGGTACAGGAAGACAGTAAGCTGCAAAAGGCCTTTTCCTGTAAGTACTCAGCTGACAAGTGTCAAATAGACCTAGACAGGACCGTCTTGTTGGCCTTTGCTTGACACCCTGCAAGTCTCTGAGTGACTACACTGCGGTGCTGAGGGCCTTTAGAAATATACACCTGTGGTCAGTTGGGACTTAAAAGACTATGCCAGAAGGGCGAACCTGGTTGGTGTATCTTCCTCGCGGTCCATTGTGGCCAGCCTCAATTTGCACCTAGGTCTCGATCTACCGTGACCACTGATAATTATTAGAGCTTTGCACTTTCTTGGAGCCATTTCTAGTTACTTAAAAACTTAAAAAAAACACATCTCCTTTTTGGTGTCAGATTGTTTATAAAATTTTACTCTGTTGTGCTAATTTGGTTTGGGAATTTTATTGGTTTGCATTTTGACTTTAATACTGTTTTATTAGTATATAAATACCTTGCAAACTTTCCTTAGTTAAGCCTACCTGCTCTGGGGGCGTGGCCGGCGGCCGATGGAGTGAGTCGCAGAGCTGCAAAGCTCCAAGGAGCCGGCCCTCACCTGACCGGTCCTGCTGCTGTGAAGTCCTCCACGGGAACCCCTTCCGGCAAACAAGCATTGCGAGGCCCCAGGAAGGAGAAAAACCGAAGAGAAGATGACCATTGTGGGGTCAGGAAAAGCAGGTTGCAAACGGCTCAGAACACCGCATGGGGCTCTAAGATGGCAGCTGCCACGTCCCATCAGCTCTCAAGGGAGATGGGGGCAAATCGAGAGCGTCAGCGGAGCTTGCTGTGTGTGCCAGGGACCAGTGCCTTGTGTGAAGAGGTGTCAGCAGTGCTGAAGGCACCGATCACCAGACCATAGGTGAGGAGCAAGCGCTGGCCTTGACGGAGGAGACGCGGGCTCTCGCAAACTGAAATGCGGGCAAACGGCAGATGAAGAGAGGTGCCCCCCCTCGCTGTACACTGCCTGCCCTCCCCCCCACCACAAAGAAACTTAAAAAAGAAAGGGGATCTGTCAATGAAGGAAACTGGGGGCCCCACCACAGGCTGCAAGAAAATATGGGGCCCTGAAGTTTTTTGGGGTGGAGGTGTCACGCTACGTGGGAGGTGGCTCCCTCCCCCAACACTCAAGCCAGAAAATGACTTAAATGCTGTGAGGGGGAGAGGAGTGAAAAGAAGGGGGCTGGGGAGGCCCGGCTAGCCATTGGGCCCTGGGGGACCGCTGGGATAATGAGCTAGCTCTGGCATCCTGACTGACAGGCGCCTGGGGAATCACCCAAGACTCCTCGTGGTGAAAAATGGCACGTGTGGGACCTCCGGCTGAAGAGGGCTTGCGCTCTTTGGGTCACAGACCTGAAGATAAAGATAGAAGTACATGTGGGATCCACAAAGGCAGGAAAGGACACTTGTCAAGCGAGGAGAAAGAGGCTACACTGCAGCAGTAGGGCCATTGGTGTGAATAGACGAGGGAGGCCAGATAGAGAGAGCAGAAGAGTGCCCCATTTCTCGCACTACATGAATCACAGAACCCCACAGCTATGGGGAAAGCTAAAAAAAAAAATGAGAGGCTTCGGCGGAAGATCAGATGAGTGAATTCCAGGGGTCTGAACTGGAAAAGCAGGGGGCCACCCACATTTGGAGAACATGCACCCCACTCCCACGCTTCAAGAGGCAATTGCGGCCTCTCTGGAAGCTTTGGAGCAGAAGATAGATGCTATGAGCACGGACCTGGGACTTGTACGCGATGATCATAGATGCCTGGCGGAACAGGTAACCGTGACAGAAAGGGAACCATCGGAGACGACTCCTGTGGTAACTGAGGCCAGTAATAGGCTAAACAACGTAGAACAGCGACTGAAAGTGCTGGAGGCTAGAGCAGAAGACGCTGAAAATAGAGCCTGCCGCAATAACATCCGAGTAGTGGGCCTCCCGGAGAAGGTAGAGAAAAAATTATCTGGTGTGCTATCTGGAAACATGGATTGCTCATGAGTTAGTCCCAGAGGGGCTTTCCCCATTTTTTGCTTTTGAAAGGGCACACAAGGTACTGGTCAGAGTGACCCCTCCAGGAGTGCCACCACCAACGACAGTGGCAAAACTACTACACTTTAGGGGCCGTGATCTTATCCTACGGTGCGCCCGCCAAAACAGCAATCTAGTGACTGAAAACCATAAAGTGCTCATATTCCCTGACTATTCTAAAGACATACAAGGACAAGGGGCGGCCTTTGGCACGGTGAAAAGGAAGTTACGAGACCTGGGAGTGGAATATTCTATACAGTTTCCAGCCCGACTCCGAGTGATCACCCCGACAGGAATACAGTTCTTCCTCACTCCACAGGAGTCTTGGTCCTGTGCGGAATGCCAGCCGGGACCAGGCCCTAGTGGGGAACAGCACTCTGGGAAGAGGAAACGCTGTGCATGATCCTATAGGAGGAGAAGATCCGTGGTGAGGGGATCCCCAACAGCAGAAGAGGTGCAGAAAGAAAAACGGAAAGCCGTTAAAGAAGTGGCTTCTATCAGCGGGAAGACATCTGGAGAACAAACACTGCCACCGCCACGCACTATCGCAAGCTCAGACTCGGACAATGACTCGAATATATCACCCCCCTCTAGCAAGGGTTTACCACTGGTGACCCCCGCTCACCTGATAATCAGATATAATATGACAAATTGGCTATGAAAGTGATAATGAAATGCCTGTTAGTGGAACGTGCATTCATCAGGCATCCCCCTGGAGAGCTGGGTGCAGACCTTTCTAATGTCTTATACATGTCCCTGTGATGGAGGGCTACAGGATACTGCAAGCAAAATGATGAGTGAAGCCTGTGGAGGCTGGGCTTCTTGAGAGCCGACCACTGCCTGGTTACCTCCCTGAAAAGTTTTATACTGAAATAGAACTGTTGCTCAATTTGACGTTTGGATGGGGGGAATGTTTCTTCCTGTCCTGGGGAATGGGAGTTGGGTTGTTAGTTACTCAGATTTAGTTGGGGAATGTTGGGATTTACCACTGGTATGAAAAAGGTTGACAATACATGCTGGGCTGAGGTGGTGAGCTCTGTGTAATCTCCTATGGAGTGCAGGGAAGAATGTCCACTTCCCGATCCAAAGTACATACCCCTCATGGAGCACAAAAAAGTTATAAGATAATCTCCAGGAATGTCAGGGGCATACATACATTAGCTAAACGATATACGATTTTCACATACTTACAGAGGAGGGAGTGGATATTGCATTCCTGAAAGAAACGCACATGAATGCCAAAGAGGGCATGGCCTTGCAGAGACGATGGCGAGGGCAACTATATTACACTACATTTTCGGCTTATGCACAGGGAGTTCTGATATGGATCAGGGCGAGCCTGCCTTTTTCGCTAGTGCACACAGAGGTGGGCCCTGAGGGGAGGTACGTGGCAGTGATGGGTAGGCTAGATGGACAGGACATCTCACTGATTAACATTTATAGCCCCAATATACACCAGTCACTCTTCTTCGATCAATTGTCAACATGATTATCTCATGTATTAATGACTAGGGTAGTTTTTGGGGGTGATTTTACCTGGGTACTGGACCCCGAGATGGATTGGTCTCGCCCCCCCTTGCTTGACTCACCTGCGCACAGGGCGGCAAAGGCACTGATGGAGTGGCAGGAACACTGGAGGCTCCGGGACAGCTGCCGCACTCTCTATCCCCTAGAAAGGGACTATTCCTTTTTTGTCAAAAATGCATGAGCTGCATGTCCGATTAGATTTTTTCCTATGCTCCCCAGAAATTAACATCAAGGTGGCGGGTATCGAATACCTCGCCCGCACAATATCAGATCATAACCCAGTGTTTTTCTATGCTCCCCAGAAATTCACATCAAGGTGGCGGGTATCGAATACCTCGCCCGCACAATATCAGATCATAACCCAGTGTTACTTAGATTGTCTTGGTGGAGACCGCTCGCACGGATACCAAGATGGCAGCTGAGTCTAGCGGTACTGGAGGAACCCCCTTTCAGGAAAAGATACAACAGCAAATAGTGCATTATGTTGCGGAAAATGGGGGCTCAGCCTCGGACTCTCGAGTAGAGTGGAAACGTTCAAGGTGGTGACAAGAGGACATTGTATTTCAAAAAGGGTTGGGGGCTCGTTCCACCTTGCTAAAGGACATTAGAGATGCAGAAATTAAACTACTCTCCTTGGAGTCGGATAGACCGGGCCACACAGAGTTAGAGCCACGGCAGCAGGAAGTCAGGGAGCAAGTGGCTCGATTATAAGGCTTATATTGCACGGAAGCATAACAAATGGTATTGGGCAGGAAAATGATTGGCTTGGCTTGCAAACCGGGCGCAGAGGGGCTCCCTAATAGTGAAAATAAATTTGAGCTCCGGGACACCTCTGGAAACTCAAGAGGATATAAATGCCTACTTTTCTGCTTTTTATTGAACCTTATACCGTAGCAGACCCTTAGCTGGCCCTATTCAATGAACTAGATTTTTGCAAGATATAATTGTTCCTCGCTTGAGCCGCGACGATGCAGAAGCACCGGGGAAAGGAATAACCGTGTCTGAAGTACTGGGGGCCATTAAAAGAATGGCCTGAGGCAAAGTTCCAGGATCGGATGGCCTACCGATAACATTTTATAGTACTTACTCAACAGAACTGGCCTCGAGACTCGTGAAGATGTTTAACGAGACATATACACTAGGTCATCTGCCAACAACTAGCAGAGAGGCAGTGATCATCCCGTTACTTAAGCCAGGGAAAGAGGCTTCAGAGGTGGGAGCGTATCAGCCACTTTCCATGCTGAATGTCGATTATAAGGTCCTGAGTAGGATTTTAGCCTCCGACTTCTTCCCTTTATGCCCAAGTTAATTCACCCTAACATCAGACGTCTTATGGCTATACTAGCTGATACCTCATATGACCGAACAACTGCTGCTATATTATCTATAGATATTGAAAAGGCATTTAGTGGCCTCGAATGGGACTATCTCTACGAAATCATGACCCATATGGACTCGAGCAGAGATCTGTGACCTGGACAAAGTTTTTATATACTAGGCCCACGGCCAGGGTGCACAGGTGGGGCAGACTATCTCAGAAGGCTTTGGAGTGGAGCGAGGTACGAGGTAGGGATGCCCACTATCCCTCTTGCTTTTTGCTACCTCTAGGGAGCCCTTGGTGGTGTTAGCCAGGTTGAGAACTTACTTTGAGGGACTCACGGCAGGGGAAGACGTACAATGTATTGTATTATACGCTGACGATCTGTTACTATTTTAACGAAACACAGGGAGCGATCTGCAGAGTGCACAGGCCCTGTTAGACCACTTTGCAGAGGTTTCAGGGCTTAAGGTGAATTGGTCCAAAACAAATTGTTCCTTATCGAGGAAAATGCGATCCCAGTTGACTTGCCCAGGGACTTGGAGGTGGAGCCCCATTGCTTACCATATCTGGGGGTCAAAATATATTGAACTGCTCAGGATATGTTTGAGGGTAATTACGGGCTAGGTCTTCGTAACCTGAAGACGTCTATAGCCTTTTGACAGACACTGCCCATTTCAGTGAAGGGCAGAATTGTTCTTTTGAAAATAATGGCACTACTACGTTTGCTATACCTATTCGGAACGATCCCTCTGTGGGGGCCACAATATTATTTGAAAGAACTAACCTCACTTAGTATTGCATTTGTATGGGACGGGGGTGGCGGTGAGTGGCATATGCTACGCTCCAGCGTCTGGTACAGCAGGGAGATCTGGCGGCTCCAGACTTCGAACTGTACTATCTGGCAGCGCAGTTGCAGTGGCTTCCCAGATGGATGACAAGTAGGCGGCAACAGGAAGGGCCCATAAATGGGTTTACACCAGCACATGCGCTACTTGGATTGATCCTGAGAGCTGAGGCCCATGCTGGAGTGGGCCTGCAGGCCTTTAAGACCATGCAGAAATGCTGAGAGCAGTCATGAAAATATCGGATATTCAATTGCCATATTCCCCAGAACTCCCCCTCTCAGTCCTGCTGCTACTGAGGGGGGTGGGACGGAATTGGCATGGCTTGGTGACATGGACTGCAGCAGGCATAAGTAAACTGGCCCGCTATGAGACGTTCAGTGCAGAATTTTATCTTCCAGTAGGTCCATTTTTGAACCACAGGGCAGCACTGACAATCATAAGTAGGCACAGGGGAATGGGGGATGCAGAACCGCGTACAAACACATGCTGTTCTGATGTTCTACAAGCATCAGAGACAGTGAAAGCGATTACTTGTCTATAATGACATTTACAAATGGAGACTCTCAGGCCCATAGATGGAATACAGACCAAGTGGGAGACAGACTTGGGCGCCTCTATATCAGAGACCAATTGGGAGGGCATTTTGGATAGAATACCCAGAGCCTCCAGGAACACCAGATTTAGGCTCATCAATTTCTATATTCTACACAGAGCATAATTATACCCAGAAAGGATTAATAGATATTTTAACACACAACAAGTGGTATGCTATCACTGCAGAGAGATGGGGGCATCCTTTATTCACATGCTGTGGACATGTCCGGTTCTAACCCAATTCTGGACACAGGTTGTAAAACGACTAGCCGAAATTATTGAGAAACCGATCCCATCCACACCCGCCCGTTGCTTACTACATTGGTATCCACACACTGTTAAGAACAAAACCACCAGCAAATTTCAGGATCTGGGTTTCTTGTTAGTCAAGAGGGAAATCACGAGAAAATGGAAAAACCCCAAAGGCCCTTCCTTACCATCCTGGAAGAAGTTCTTATATTAAGTTAATTAAAAAGTGGTTTGAGGTAGAAGCTTCTAAGATGTTCGTAGAATTTACTGAATAAGATAAAATGCAACGTGCATTGTTTACTAGCTGCATCACAAGGGCATCTAACAGACTCTTGTGGGCAATGCCTAGTTTGAGAAAATGCTACTAGGTGGTGCACAATGCCCTGTCTTAGTCTAGTTAAAACAAACCGGTGCTGCATGTTGGTGACTATGGAAAGATAGCCAAACCTACTTGCATCTAATGAGTAAGACAAGTAAAGGCCAACAATGGTTTTAGTTAATTCAATTAGCTTCCTATTGTCCGCCTTGTACTTCATAAAAGTGTCCTTTATACATTTTCTAGATAGTGACAACACGTCCTCTGGTTTAGGTTTTATAGCTCTATTAAAAATAGATTTAAAAGAGGAATCAATAAAAGCCAGCCATGATATACACATGACATTATCCAATTTCATACAGACTAATATGAGATCTTTTGTAAAACCAGTGGCTTCCTTAGACCATATGCTGTGCCATAAGAGCAGAGGTCTCACCTGTAGCACATCTTCCAAATATTGTATGCCCATTTCTTGATGTGTGATCCAGTTAGAGGCTGAGGTGGGTAAACATAGCATGTGCTTTAGAAAACAGTGTCCTCTATTTGTAGGGCAGTGGTCTTAGTGTAACCCCACACCCTTGCACCATTTGCTACCGTAGATATAACTCCAGCCTTGTAAATGTTCAACATAGTGCCTATGGGGCGACTCCCTAGTTTACTAGCAAATCTGAATATAGTACCTGAATTTCTTCTTAGCTTATTCCTGCCCGAACAGACCAGCTGGTCACACTGCCCATTACTAGAGAATAATACCCCCAGATAATTAAAGCAATTGACAGTACTGATTTCCATGTCCTCAATGTAGAAACTTCTGCATTTCTTTACTTTCTTGCCACAAGCCATAGTAAATGTTTTGGATTTGTTTATTATCATACCCTTTGATGACATAAACTGTTCAAATCTGGACATTAGCTTCTGGAGCCCCAAGGGTGTTCGTGAGATCAGGACAACGTCATCTGCATAAAGTAGGGCAGGCACAGGGCGTCCGGCCACATATGGGGGGATCAGCCTGTAGTCCCTGCAAATGTTTATCTACCCCATTAATAAATAGGGAGAACAATAGCGGGGCAAGGACGCAACCTTGGCGGATACCTCTCCCTATCTTGAAAGAGGTGGTGCATTCTCCTAGTTGGCCGAAACAAACTTTGCATGTCAAATCTCTATATAGGCGAGCCAAAAAATTAGTTATATACCTTGGGGCACCAACTCTAATAGTGTAGGCCATAGGAGGGCATGTTCCACAAGATCGAAAGCGCTACTGAGGTCCATAAAACATAATTATAAAGCACCTTTTTTGGCCTTGGTGTACTTCCCTATCATTAGGTCTATGGTACCTAATCCTTTATACAGGCAGCAATTATACTAAAACATCTTAGTAGCATAGATGCCTTGATATCCTCCTGTAAGCAATAACCAATTTCTTGCGGCCAGCCACGTATGACATTCCGCAGAAAATTAACAGGCTCGATATCTTCCCATTTCCGTCTCACCCTATTGGTTCTGTGTGCTTCAACCTGATTGATTGGGGGTGGTATAAAAACACATCCCTTGGCCCCCAAAAAAGAGTTGGAAGAATGATCGGATCATGATCGCTGAGTAGGGTCAGCTCCCTATGGGGTGTATCACAGCCATTTATTGCAAAGGATGATAAAATAATATGGTCTATGACTGAGGATGAGTTGGCGCCCCTGTGAGTTGGTATTATCTCACCGTTATCTCCGTGCTTACATTTCATAAGCATTAAATCAAATGTAGACAGCATCAAATTAAGGGCCTCTCCATACTCAGTGTGGCAAAAATGGTCAAACCCTGCCCCATCGGGTGGTGAGCCCACAGGACCGTGAGGAAGTGAATTGACTAGGCTGGATATTAAACTACCCGGCCCAAAAAATAATGGGATTAGAGCTATTAGGTTGTAAAAAAACATATTTAAACTTTGTTCCAGGGTATGGGCGACCCTACCAGGAGCGGCATCAAAAATGTTGTTATAGTAATTAATTATGACCACATCTGCCATATTCTTATACTTAAGCCGTAGCAATTGGAAGTGTGCTGTCTCCATATGGGATTTTTTTTATCACTACCAGGAGTTTATTAGAAATAAGCACCAGAAGCTCCACCTTGGCCCTCCCAGATTGTGATGGTGTAGCTGGCCAGGGGTGTGAGGTGAATCCATGGACATAGACAGGTGAAGCACACCAAGTTTCTTGGATGCAAACCACATCTAACTTGCTAATTATTGAATCCCACTCTTCGGTCTCAGTTTTACCATGTAGGCCCTGAACATTCCATGTTGCAAAGTAGTGTTGTCGAAAAGCACCTGCATCTGTGGTTCTTCCATACAGGATGTGGCTGCTTTTGGAATGACTTCAGACGGTCCCCCATCCCCATTGTAAATAGAATCCCAGCGGCCATACCATCTGTACTCCGGTGGACTATGAAAAACTTGTTGGGGCTCATCACCGTCTTACGTTTGGCTGTTCCCTCTGTCCTTAGCCTCATCCCTTCACTGTCTACAGAACCTTTGTATAGCAGTCAGTCAATATCTGTCAGTGAACTTAATGCCTGGTATTTATTACTTAGTGGTAGCGGGGAGGTAGAATGTAAATTATCTGTATGTACGTGGCCTGGCTGCATATTGGGGGGGGGGGGGGGGGGGAGTGTCTGTGTCCTGGCTGACCAGTTTGTAAATGTCTATTGAATACACATAGCGGTAGCAATTTTGCGGTATTTCTAGCTAGGCGGCGAAAAGTGGCCCTAGACAGGATATCCCTCACCAGCCAAGGGTTTCTAAAATTGATAATTATGCAAATCAAACCACCCTACTCTCCGAGTTAGTATTATATGGTTGGCAAAGTCCATTGAGAATAGATTGTTCTGCACTAGCCAATGCATAACCTTGTTCTTCAGGTCCCCCTGTTGCTCACTCTGATCAGGCCGTAGAGGGGGGACACTGACCATAATAATAACATAAGGGCAAGACTCTGGAGGTAGATTGACAATAGGCAGTTATTCTCTCAGATGTAGGCAGGCAGACCCACTCTTCTAGGGGTTCAAGGGAAATCGTTTGAATGCTTCAGGACTTTGAATAGGGTGTAAGTCATCTGGAACGAGACCCAATGGTCTCTTCTTAGAAGTTATATGCCACCCAGTGTGTTGGTCTATATTTTGGGCCTCCCTTACTTGCTTGGGATGGTCTTTATTTTGGGCCTCCTTTTCTTGCCCTTGTGTGGGGCCCTAAATCCAATTCTCAGTGCAGTTCCTGGCAGATCTAAGGTGTCTGTGCCCTGTGATATATGTGAATGACCTGGCTCATTAGGAGTAGTATTCTGTGCCACAGGGTTCTGGGGGTTGGGAGACACCATTGCTAGAGGGAGTTTCTGGCAAATTTCCAGTATTTGTTCCACCTCCCCCTACACTTTGTCCAATTTTGTATTAATAGGTTTAAGCAAGTTATCAAGAAAGGATGTGAAATCATTCCAGTCTGTAGATACCATATTTTCAGACATGGTGAGACCCAGGTTACTATCAGCCCTCCTTCTACATCGTTCTTTCCTTTTTGTGATGGGTGACTGGCTTACTAATGTAGGGTTTATGCTGGGTGGAGTTCTAGGCTCTATCTGGGAGTCCCCATTCTTCGTGACCACTGTATCAGTTGTGGGATGAATATTGGGTACATATTCAGGGGGTACGGGAGTTCCCTGTAATACTTTTCCCAATCCTGCTGCCCCCAAGGATAAACGCTTTTTGGTGAGGTCAATTTCCTTTGAAGTGACCCTTACTGCTCTAACTAAAAAGGATTCAATTGTGGTACGGCATGGTTCTGTATCTAGCTTCTGTCCCCCCACCTTCCTTTTACCCATAATTAGGATTAGAGTTACCACCTCCTTGAGTAGGCAACTTCTATTTGGGGGAGATTACCCAATAGCCTTGGCCGATATTTCTGGGGAGTTTTCAGAAAGCCAAAGAAGTTTAATGTATAGGAGGAGGAAAGGTCAAAAAGCCAAGAGGGCAGGCCCAGTGCTGCCTCTGTCGGCCACTGACGGACGAAGATGGGCCTGCTCTTGGCCCGGGTGCGTCCCGTGCGTGTTCCACACAGCGGAAGCGCGAGTCTCAATTACGGCACGTCAGAGCATTGTGGGCGGCCTCCTATTTCTGGTCTCCTGGGAGGTGTGGTTCAGCCCAGCCTTCCGCCCCTGTGTCACTGAGCAGAGTGATGCACTCACTGATTTTGAGACTAACTGCAGATTTTGCAAACATGCGTGCATAGTACTGAAATATTGTGCTATAATGGAAGTTTGCGAATGTAGATTGTATCATTAGGATCAAGGGGGAATTGCTGACTGAATGATGTTATGCAAAATCCAATAAAATGTGTTTAAACCTACCTGCTCTGTGCCATAGCTATGAGGGGCTGACAACAGGTTAATTCAGTGACTTTGAGGGTTCACCCTGTCAGGGACTGGGATTATTCCTTGAAGTGTGTAATCACTCACCCCAAATAATAATGAAGTTTCAAACTAGGTTGGACTATGTGCCCAACTGCCAATAGAGTGCACCCAGCACTGCATCCTACATTAGCTCGCCCTTTGATGGGGTGAGGGGACCAATTTGTGCACTTGTTCACTAGCAAGGAGCAGGAAGACGGAACTTTGGCAAGTTCAGTATCTATCAAAAGTATTATAAATTGTGCAACCATAACCTCGAGTCCAGCGATATTGAGGTCAGAGTGCCAAAGGACTGTGGAGACATTGCAGATTATAGCTGCAGAGTTCGCAGCCACAGCGAACACGAGAATCATGGCAGAATACAGAATACCCAATGTGTCACAGAGTTAGGAGGGATGAGAAGCATAACAGGAGTCCACTCCTTCGGACAGCCCACTAAACAACAGATCCCTTAGATGAGAGATTCACAACAGAACATATTTAGGCCCACAGAAAATGCAGAGAATTACCAGGAAAACAGCCGAATTAAGTCTCACGCAGGCACTAGTCGAGGAGATATGATGAACTTTAAAACCTGTAGGAGTCTCCATGAGAGGAAGCAGTGGAGCTCGCAATGCTGTTGGACTAAAAGCTTCTAAGTAGAAAGAAAAGAAGCCTCCCATTTACAGCCATGGTGAAATGGCTTGTCTCCTGCACATGCTTCGAACAAATAGTTTCAGAAGATCTGTGAGATAGCATCTGCTTCTATTTCATATCACACCTTTACCAATAATCACGGGCTGTAGGACGCTAATCGTTCTACATTTTACCCACGTCTATGCAATATACCCTCAGCAGTTATATATCCTAAAACACGATATTCATGCTCCTGTCTCTGCAATAACCTTGTTGTGAGCTCGTTTCCCATATATTTTTGGTTTTCCCACTGTTTCTTCTCTTATTCCGTTAACCTCGGGCAATTACACCCACAACCTAGAAGTAGACAACTTTCAAGAAGCTTTCCAGCTTTAACTTGTGACGCAACAGTATCATCTGCGTATAGCACTATATTTTCAGTTGAGCCGGTCGTTAACTATCTACGGACATTTTAATACTTTTTGGTGCGAGGTACTTGTAATTTTGTTTAATATAATAAAAAGCATTTACAGAAAAAAAAGAAACGACTCAAGGTGAAATTTTAAAACACAAGGGAGCTATGCTTCGATGGCACATTTAAACGGTGCTGCTTGCTCTGTAAGTAAATGGTGCTATATGTATTCCTTTATCTCTTGGTGAATGCATATTTTAGAGGCAGACCTAAGGCAGTATCAGATATAATCACTCACACTGCCTGACCTCTCAAACACCAAATGGATGTCTTGTGTGCAGACACCGCCATCAAAGCCCATGGTTGAAAGAGGCTGACCGATCTCTCTACTATGTATGCTGTCCTATGGCCAGAACAAAAATTGGATTGACACTCACCAACCAGAGACTAAAGAAGGCTGAATCAAAGCCCTGTATATGTTACTGATATTATGATATATTATCACTCTTTATTACAAAAGGCTGGCAACTACTGGGCAACATTGCCTAAACCAGACCTAGATCACTAGTGTCGTCCATGTCAAGACAGATTAATCTGGTGTCTCGGGGTACTAAAACATGTAGTTTATTAAATTCAAGGAGCTCAAGTTCAGCAGGCCCTCGTCCTGCGACTTCCAACTGCAACCACCTAGCAGTCAGAAGGAACTCCTAGAGGGAGGTGCCAGAACATGGAACATACAACTCCATAGTGAGGTAAGTATGAATAGACCATTAACTAACAGGACACAAATAAAGGACTAAAGTAAATACACTACAGTCCAGAAGCAAAATGTTAATTATGTTCCTTTGACCAAAGCAATCTGCCCTGTGCAGACAGAAGACGAATTGCCACTCATACATGCAAATTCCACAACACTCTTCCGAATCAATTGAGGATATTTTGTCCGATTGAGAAACACATCGTAAATTTGTTTTTTTCTAAATTTGAATGTCTTTTGACATAATCTCCTAGTTTGCTCAGGAGGGCATCTTGTTCAGGACATGGAGCCACACAATCCAAACTTGTCAACACTGAATTCTGGAAAGACTAGATTTTCACATTAGCAAACAGATGTTGTCTTTTACCATGACATACATCTTAGACATATGACCAACCTAATTCAGACATATCTTCCCCATTCCAAAGTAATTTTATGCCTATTTTCAACGGCTATTATTTTAAACAGCCAAGTCAATCCATTAATAAACCGTAATAAATATCCATCAATTATTTTTTATCTACAATGTATGGACATTCTGTCACATTTCTTTTTTATGATATAGCATATTATTGGCACTTTATTCATCACATACATGTAACAACCAATAACACTTCTTAACTGCCGTTCCTTTATTTGTACAATTCTATATTAATTGCAGGCATATTCATGTAGATCGATGTGTCTTTCTTATGACCGCCCCTGTGTCTCAGGCTCCCCACTCTAAAGGGAGACTGTTCTGTATCTCATCCAGTTTGCCCATATTTTCTCATGTTTGTTTTGGCAACCCCATGCTTCAAAAAATCGTTTTTCCATAATTTGACAATAAGATAGACTCGCATTACACCTAAAAACGATGGGTGTTTTTGCTGACCCCCCCTGATTTGGGCTATATCTCTTAGCAATAAATAAACCTAATCCCAGGAAGCAAAGTTCCTACATGTTGTGGTATTGATATTCTTTAAACAAAAAAAAAAAAATCAGGAGCATTATCTATTGTGTAAATGATAACTGCTTGCTCAATACCCTGGTCAGTACCTTACACCAGTTTCCAAAAAATATCAGTCTGCAGCTCCATACCACGCGAAAGAAGTCTCTCTCCCCCGCATGGAATCCAAGGTACTTGTCGGAAGAGTCTCTCTTCATTCTCTACAGTCACCTTGGTATAATATACTTGATGGTGACTGTTAAATTGAACAAGTCGGTACTATTTCGAAATGGAGCTTTGAGTTGTTACCAGGGCACATAATATGCCCAGTGTATCAGGGTGGATTAATTTTTGAGTGACTGTCAGGAGGCAATTTACTAAGTCCTTGGCTTGTGTCTTCATTTCAACATTTAAATGGAGATTGACCTATACAGGCCACAGAGTTCAACTGCTCCCTACTTTTTAACTATCTCATCTAAATTCGTTGGAAGCATAACTATTTCTCTTGCTTTATGTCATGAAGTAGTGGTGTCATTCACTGCCCCCCACAAAGAGTTTGAAGAATTCCTGAGGGAATCATCCACAGAAAAACAAACGTAGCCAAGTTTGCTCCCCCTGCCGAGATACCATCACTTATAATGTAGAGCGGTTCCTCAATTGAAGGTGACTGTCTAATCCCAGTCACTGGAAATAGGACCTCAAGTGTATATGCCTTAAAGAAACGGGATAGCCTCCCCCCGCACCCCCAGGTGTCATGATTCATCTTGGGCCATCCCGCGTTCGCAAAAAAAAATCCTCTAATGGCCAACGTCCCCCATCGTAAGGCTGAGGGATGTTTCTGGGGAAACCTAAAAGGTGAGGGATCCAGTTAAAAGTACCCATCACCTACCTAAACTGTAAGATTGGTCTTTATTGGAATTGTGGTGAAGGGATGGATAAAAATGAATGAGGGATATATGAGGCAATATTAGGCAGCTCATATCCACAGTGGTCGGCATGTTTCAGCCCTGAAAAGGCCCTCTCTAGAGCCTGGGTCTTTCCTCAGGACCTGAACCCTATTAATCTAGATTTCAATCCCTCCTCCAGTGCACATATATTCACACTGAGTACACACGCATACATATGGTACCAGACACTAATTTCTGGTTCCTCCACAATTGGTATTTCCTTTTATTTTGCAGTTTCCTATCTTTGGGATATTAATACCCCATGGAGGAGCAGAGGGAAGGGAGCTTTGTAGTAACACATTCATTAAGGGACTCCCCCGTAGACACACCTATCCCAAAAAGCCCCCCCCCCCCGGCACACTTATCCCAATAGGTGTGCCTGTGGGTGGAACCTTTGACGAATGTGTGACTACAAGGTCCACAGAAGTCAAAAGGTTAAAAACCACTGCTCTAGTTTAAGGTAATTTTACTCATGTCTCATTTGTGGCTGTCTTTTCTCACCTGAGGTGTCGGATACATCTTAGTGCTGTCCTCCTTACCACCACTGTCAGAGCCCCTGAAAGGAGTTCACCAACCCTGTGTTCATCTTCAAGTACTGTTTCAACTCCTCCCTTCTGACCATCTGTAAATCTTTAGTGAGACACCAAGCATTAGGTCCTCACATGTTGTTTGCCTTTGGGTATCTGTAGGAGGCTGGCCTGGTTTGTAGTGGGTACCTTGGGTACTTACACCTTATGCCAGGTCCAGTTATCCCTTATTAGTGAAGTAGTAGTGTTCTAACAGCTTAGGCTGATAGAGGTAGCTATAGCAGAGCAGCTTAGGCTGAATTAGGAGACATGCAAAGCTCATGCAATACCACTTATAGTTACACAGTACTTATACACAAGTTAAGCCAATACTCAGTGTTACCAAAAATAAAGGTATTTATTTGGGTGACAGTACCAAAAATATCTTAGAGACAATACTCCTTCTGGAGGTAAGTATTATACACAGTATATACAGTAGGCACCAAAATTAGACAAATAAATAGAAATAGAAAAATGCAAACAGTCGGAAATCCTATAGAATGCAATGGGAGAAAATAGGTCTAGGGGCAACACAAACCATATACTAAAAAGGTGGAATGTGAATCACGAATTCCCCCCTAGATAAGTGTAGTGTGTGCAGAATCGCTGGGAGAGTAAGAATACAGGAAAGGTAAGTAAATTACCCCACCCATGAGCCCAGAAAAGCAGGACTAAAGTACTGCAAGTTTCCTTAGGACACACCACAACTTGTTTTTGGGATTTTGCATCAGCCAACCAAGTCTGCAAAGAACAACTGCTGGATTATTGGACCTGAAGAGCTGCAAAGGAAGGGGACCAAGTCTAGAAGTCGAAAGAAGTTCCAGGAAGGACAGGAGCCCCTGCCAACCCAGAAGAGGGTGCAAAAGAAAAGTTCCTGGTTAGTCGAAGACTACAGAAATGCACCCTAGGAAGATGCCAGCGGATTCCTGCATGATGCAAAAGATGCCCCACGGCGTGAAGATCGTTGCAGACAAGATTTTTTGTTGGAAGGCGCCAACAAGCCTTGGCTACGACAAAAGTGCGTTTTTCATCAAAATGGCGCTGGATGGACCCAGGAGGACCTGGGGGCCTTAACTCTGTGTGAGAAGGAAGAGGGGGCTCTCAGCACTCTAGAGAGCCCTCAGTATGCAGCAAGTACCCCCCAGAAGCTGCACGATCCGGGTTCAAAGGAGGTGCAAAACACTGTTGATGCAGCACAACAAAAGAAGGTCCCACGCCGCCAGAGAACAACTCAGCGAGTTGAGCGTCACAGGGTCGAGTGCTGGGGACCTGGGCCAGGCTGTGCACAAAGGAATTTTGCAAAGAGTGCAAAGAGGCCTCAGGAGGTGAAGAAGACACAGTACACAGGGGTACCGACATTCTTGGGGAAGGCACGGTCTTACCTCCTCCAGATTGCGCCAGCAGGACCTCAGGACAGTCTATGTCGATGATGTCCATCTTCTGTGTCCTTAGGAGCACATTTGTCGCTCTGAGAGGAGTCCCAGGGTACCAGTCGTCGTCTTGGAAGGTGCCTGCTTGGAGCAGGGGAGTGACTCTCTCACTCCACAGGAGATTTCTTCAGTCCTTCTGGTGCAGGATGAAGACAGGGAGTCCCCAGAGCGTGCACACCGTGGAAACTGTTGCAGTTGCTGACTTGGAGCTGAGGTTGCTGAAGAAAAGTGTCTCTTGTGTACACCTTGTTGCAGTTACAGAGTTTCTTGGAGCAGGCTGCGGTTGATCTGAGGTCAGAAGAGTCTGAAGTTGTTGCAGAAGATTCCTGAAGGAAACTTGCAAGCAGAATCTAAAGAGAACCCACAGGAGAGACACTAAATAGCCCTGAGAGGGGGGTTGGCTACCTTACCAGGTATTTACTTATCAGGAGGGGGTCTCTGACGTCACCTGCTGACACTGGCCACTCAGAGCCCTCCAGAGTGCCCCCACACCTTGCAAAGCAAGATAGCTGAAGTCTGAGACACACTGGAGGAGCTCTGGGCACCACCCCTCGGGTGGTGATGGACAGGGGAGTGGTCACTCCCCTTTCTTTTGTCCAGTTTCCCGCCAGAGCAGGGGAGAAGGGGGTCCCTGAACCAGTGTAGACTGGTTTATGCAAGGAGGGCACTACCTGTGCCCTTCAAAGCATTTCCAGAGGTTGGGGGAGGCTACCCCTCCCCAGCCTGTGACACCTATTTCCAAAGGAAGAGGGTGTAACACCCTGCTCTCAGAGGAAATGCTTTGTTCTGCCTTCCTAGGACTGGGCTGCCCAGACCCCAGGAGGGCAGAACCCTGTCTGTGAGGTGGCAGCAGCTGTCGCTGCAGTGCAAGCCTCAGAAAGCTGGTTTGGCAATACTGGGGGTCCATGGTGGAGCCCCCAGGATGCATGAAACTGGCTCCCCAATACCAGATTTGGAAAGGAGGGGCAACTCCATGATCTTAGACATGTTACATGGCCATATTCGGAGTTACCATTGTGAAGCTACATATAGGTATTGACCTATATTTAGTGCACACGTGTAATGGCACCCCGCACTCACAAAGTCCAGGGAAATGGCCGTGAACTATGTGGGGGCACCTTTGCTAGTGCAAGGGTGCCCTCACACTTAGTAACTTTGCACCCAACCTTCAGCAAGTGAAGGTTAGACATATAGGTGACTTATAAGTTACTAAAGTGCAGTGAAAATGGCTGTGAAATAGTGTGTGCATTATTTCACGCAGGCTGCAATGGCAGGCCTGTGCAAGGGTTTGTCTGAGCTCCCTATGGGTGTCAAAAGAAATGCTTCAGCCCATATGGATCTCCTGGAACCCCAGTGCCCGGTGTACCTAGGTACCATATACTAGGGACTAATAAGAGGGGGTCGAGTGTGCCAATTGAAATTGGTAAATGAAGTCAATGGCCTACAGTGTCAAATTTAAAAGCACAGAGAGCATAAGCTCTGAGGTTCTGATTAGCAGAGCCTCACTGACACAGTTAGGCACTACACAGGCATACACTTTAGGCCACAAACTATGAGCACTGGGTCCTGGCTAGCAGGATCCCAGTGAGACAGGCAAAACACACTGACATATAGGTTTTTATCTATGAGCACTGGGGTCCTGGCTAGCAGGGTCCCAGTGACACAGTAAAAACACACTGACACACACTCACAAACAGGCCAAAAGTGGGGCTAACCATGCTAGAAAGAGGCTACTTTCCTACAGTATCTCACTAATGGCCATCCCTTAAGGTGGATAGTTCGACAACACCCCTGCGCGTTTGTAGGTGTCTTTCAAGCTGTCCAGCCATGTGCAGGATGAAAATGAGCAATCTAAGTGTAAGAAGGCTCTGTGTGCCAGTTAGAAGTATAGACCTTCTCCTTAGAGTTACGCCACTTCCATGTTTCACACATGTTCTGCATCTCAGCAAAGGTGGTCAAGCATGTCTGTGTCTTTATGGCAGTTGGAGGCCGCTCTTAACCAACTTGCTGTCCATAAACATGTTGAAGTTTCACCTGAGTATGACTCTCTCTGTTGGGGCCTCCAACAGGACTTTGTTCAGTGCTCGAAGGAAGGAAGGTGGGATACAGCTGTGGCACAAACATTTATGAAAGTAATCTTTTCCACTTCAAGTGTTCCTTAGATCATTACGCAGGGATTTGCTCAGTCACGTCATATGTGTGTGCTGTGTCTGAAACAGGAGGTGTTTCCTAAGTAATATGGCCACCCCTCTAGAGCCCCTCATAAAAGATTCATAACACACATTCTCATAACTGTATCTCTTCAGAAGTTCATAGTTGCAGCACCATAGTGTTTCAAGCTTCGCAGAACGGCTTCCCTCTTAACTTTATATAGGAGACCATTAACATTCTATGTTAGGTATTTAAATTAATGGACAACAGGTTTATTTAGTACATCTGACATCACTTCATTTTAGTAATCAAAATGTCTGAAAGCCTGCCTAATCATAAACCAAACTAGGTCAACTGAAAAACGTGTTTCCCGTCCTTCCCACCCCAAACTTTCATCCGTGAAACATTTGCCATTACCTTGTTTTGGGACCCAGCATGTACCATCTCCTCTCAATCAAACAAATTACAAAAACACTGAAAACTAACATCCGATTCCTTGTGCTGCCTCATTGTTTGTGACCATCTCAGGACTATACATATACACCTATGCACTACCTATTCACCCAACCTGGGTGAAAGCTATGGCTGGAATTGGTTTATCGATTAATTTTCATCAGCAACAGCTGGTGGGCCTGCCAGAGAGAGCCAGGACCACCTCTTGGAAGTGAGGTGGCTGCCAGTGGGTCAATTATGTCTATTGTTTGAGTGCTTTGTTTTCCAGTTTTGTTGCTCCCCTTTCAGCCATGTCTCTTTTATTCCATCCAGTGTTGGGCCACTGTTTGATGTTGCCGATGGTCCCCCACATTCCTTCACCCAGTGCTATGCCTCCTTGGGCGTTTCAAATAAATGATGTTTGTCTGGAAACAAGCTTTGCCAGATATAGCAGCAGGTATCATAGGTATAGCTGGGGCGCCTGATAGGGACTACTAATATAAGTCCCAGGGTGCACGTTCCACCATGAAGCTGTCAGGTGTTAGCCGCGGCGCCTACATTGCCGATCGGGATAATGTAGTCCTTTTGGACTACATATCCCATGACGCCTAGAGGGGAAGAGGTCGCTTAAAAATCAGGCACATACAGGAAGTAATGTGCGTTATTCGTTTCCTAGAACCCAGTCGGATGGACAACGAGGGCTCTTGTTGACGGCGTTTCCGAGGTTGAGTTGTTTGCTTAGGAGGTATAATTCCTACTCCGGTTTTCCTTGGAGCCTGGGACCTTCCCGATATCAGCGGGAGTGTCGAGTTATTTTCCCTGGGGAACCAGACACGAAGGAGAGGTGGTAAGCGGAAAGACGATGTGGTGCCGGAATCCCTCGCCTTTCTTTTTCCCATTATTACAGTTCGACAAGGACACTGGTAACTTCTGAAGCACGGCGGTCTTTTGTTTGAGTTACCAATAAAGCACGAACGATTATCTTTGGGGCCAGAGAACATTATATGTTTGGCTACGACAGAAGGTTAATGTTTATTTTTGCGGGAATTGAACTGCCGGGACGATTTTTCTTTTCAATACGTAATGAAATAACACAGGGTTATTCCTACAAACTGCGTGACTATGACATGGGGCTTAGTGGATTAACTGAGTCATAGAAAGGACTACAAGATAGGTTCTTATCGTCGTTAATTTTATTCCCTTTCTTTTCGTTTCTGTTTCCTCATTATTTCGTGTTAATTGTTGGCTTGTGGCGTCCATCTATGATTCAGATGGAGCACAGATAGGCGTTGGACTAGTTCTGCCCTCATGAGTTATGGGCAGGTACGGTCGTTGGTACTTTAGCAAGACATTGCGAGAGTAGACAGGCAATGTGATATTAACACTGTGTATTCCTCTCTTTACAGATATCCCGTCCCTGCTGTTCCTTCCCCTTCCTTCCCTCACCTGATTACTCCAATGCACCGTGGTTTATATAGGTGACTTGGTGGTGTCAGGAGGTGGACCTTTATTTGCATCGCACCGAGTCTGAGGAGCATCTACAACGTGACAGAATAACGCACCCACGAATAACGCTCCTCCCGCTCGGTGTGATGCAAAGATGGCGTCTATGGATGATGTATTACAGGCGTTAGTAGTAGTGCAACAAGAGTTGGCTAATTCTAGGGTGGAGGCAGCAGCGTTAAAGGAAAAGGTAGAAAGGCTTACTAGGAATCCCTTCGATGCTTCAGCATCCACACCACAGGTAACCGTGAATGTCTCCCCTCCTATCCCTTTGGCCAGCCCGGAACGGTATTCAGGGGACCCCAGGAAAGTTCAGGCCTTTCTAACTCAGTTGTCTCTACAATTCTCTTGTAGACCCGCGTCTTTTCCCTCTAACCTTTCCAGGGTAATGTTCGCTATTTCTTATCTCTCGGGAGACGCAGCCAATTGGGCCGTACCATTAGTCAGGAACGATGACCCCTTGTTATCGGACTGGAATGCCTTTCGGACGGCTTTCGAGAGGGTGTTTAATCATAGAACAACCACTTTTAGTGCTGACAGGGAATTACTGGAGTTGAGACAGGGGAGGTCTGATCTGGTCTCTTATCTCACGACCTTTAATAGATTGGTGGCAGAATCAGGGTGGCCAGAGGAGAAGAGAATGTCTCTCTATTATCAAGGTTTACGAGACGACATGAAGGATATACTCGCTCAAATAGACCCGCAGCCTTCCACTTGTACAGATCTTGTGAATCTTACCCTGAGACTGAACCACAGATTAGCAGAAAGAAGGGGAGAGCGTAGAGCGGGGGATAGGCGACCAGGCATTCCAGAAAGGGAAGTGCGATCCGTTTCTACTCCCAATGATATAGGTGGGGAGCCTATGGACATGGGAGCCGTTAGGGCACCCTTGTCGAAGTCCGAGAAGGAGAGTAGGAGGGTACAGGGGTGGTGCATGTATTGCGGCAGGAAGGGTCATTATGTAAGAGAGTGTCCCCAAAAACCACGTAAGAGATTCTCCTACTCCCCCACTCAAAAGGCAGCGGTTACGGCAGGAAAAACATCGGAGAAAGAGGATTTGCCCGTTATAGAACCCCAACCGGTGTTACGGTTAACTTCCTTAGCCCTTTTTCCACAGGAGGAAAAGGCGTCCCACCTTTTGTTAGCAGTGGAGCTGGTGTCCAAAGAACAAAAGTTTCCAGTATGGGCGATGATAGACTCCGGAGCCACGGGAAATTTCATAGATGCAGGGGTGGTTAGGAGATTGGGACTTCCTAGCATTCCGAGAAAGGACCCCGAAATAGTGTTGGCGGTTGATGGTACACCGCTGAAATCTGGGCCCCTTACAGAACATACTGAGGACGTTGGGTTGATCTTCAATGGGGTATCTCCGGAGCATAAAGAAAGAATTAGACTGGATATAATAGAGGCTCCTCAGTATGAAATTATTTTAGGAATGCCCTGGTTAAGAAAACACAATCCTGTTATAGATTGGCAAACCAAGACGGTTAGTTTTCAGTCCTCGAGGTGTGAGAATATCTGCTTCTTGTATGATGAATCCCCCATGTTAGCATTGGCTCAAGGGTTACAGTTGGCCACAGTGATGGAGAAAACAGTGATATTGCCCTCTGTTTATGCCGAGTTCAAGGATGTGTTCGACGAAGGTCAGGCTGAGACATTGCCACCCCATTGTGTATATGATTGCAAGATAGATCTGATTCCTGGAGCTCTCCTTCCTTCCTGTAGGGTATATGCTCTATCAGACCCAGAAACCAAGCATTTGAGAAAATACTTGGATCACTTCTTGGAGATCGGGTTCATTAGACCATCTTGTTCTCCGGCAGCCTCTCCACTCTTTTTCATAGCTAAAGCTAATAAAGAGTTGAGAACCTGCATCGATTATCGAATGCTGAACAAGAATACAGTGAGGAATAGATACCCTCTTCCTCTCATTCCTGTGTTATTGGAACAGGTGAAAGAGGCGGTAATTTATACAAGGTTGGACCTGAAGGGAGCTTACCATCTGGTCAGAATCCGCGAAGGGGACGAGTGGAAAACGGCGTTCAAAACCCGTTATGGTCTGTTTGAGTACTTGGTAATGCCGTTCGGGTTGTGTAACGCCCCGGCGGCATTCCAGTATTTTCTGAACGATGTTCTCAAGGAATACGTAGACCGTTTCGTGATCGTTTATATAGATGACATTCTGGTGTATTCCACATCCCTGGAGCGCCACTTTGACCATGTTTCCTTGGTACTCCTAGCATTGCGACAGCATAGTCTTTTTTGCAAACTGAGCAAATGCGAGTTCCATGTCCGGAAGGTTGAGTTCTTGGGGGTGGATTTAAGCCCTGAAGGGTTTTGCATGTCGACAAGAAAAATACAGGCTGTTCAGGAGTGGCCAGTACCCACTAGTGTGAGAGACGTGCAATGCTTCCTTGGGTTTTCCAATTACTATAGAAGATTCATCTTTCATTTTTCTCACATTGTGTCACCTATAACAAGGTTACTAAGAAAGGGGGTGTCTTTTGTTTGGTCAGAGGAAGCAGAGGAGGCCTTTTGCTTTTTGAAACAGGCCTTCTGCTCCGCACCTATACTTCAACATCCACAGCCGGATGCCCCTTTTATCGTCGAAGCGGATGCCTCGGATATAGCGATTGGGGCCGTGTTATCACAAAGAAACAAAACCACCGGACAGCTTCATCCTGTTGCGTTTTTATCTAGGAAACTATCGGCTGCGGAACTTAACTATACGGTGGCAGAAAAGGAATTGTTAGCCATCAAAAGGGCATTCCAGGAATGGCGACACTACCTATGGGGAGCTCAACA
Organism: Pleurodeles waltl; assembly: GCF_031143425.1. Taxonomy (NCBI): domain Eukaryota; kingdom Metazoa; phylum Chordata; class Amphibia; order Caudata; family Salamandridae; genus Pleurodeles; species Pleurodeles waltl. The sequence continues at coordinate 893,384,786 of NC_090449.1, read as the reverse complement.
CCCGGTCACGGTATATACTGATCACCGAAATCTGCAGTATATGAAGGAGGCGAGACAACTTACCCAGCGGCAAATGAGGTGGATGCTGTTTTTTTCAGAATACGAGTTTGTGGTGACCTTCCGTCCTGGGGTTGACAATCGCAAGGCAGATTCACTGTCTCGACAAGAGGACGTGAGAACCATCGCTTCAAGACCTGAGGAAGCAATCATCAAACCTGAAAGAGTGCTTTGTGCCCTTCATATCTCCCATTTCTTAGAAAAGGTTTCTAAGCATAAGTCTGCTGCTCAGTGGAAGAAATGGGCAGAGTTAAGTCAGGACCGTACCCTTAAGCATGGAATACCGTTGCAAGGTAATCGTTTGTATTTGCCAACACGTGAACTCCGAGTGCAAGCCTTTAATTGGTGTCATGATGCGGTAACGGCTGGTCATCCTGGTTACACCAAAACGGCGCAAATAGTTCAACGACATTTCAGGTGGGAAGGTTGGGCTAAAGACGTTGCGGCCTGGGTGGCTCGGTGTGAGATATGTGCACGGGCCAAGGGAGAAAACGCGAAGAGCCAGGGCAGACTGATTCCTTTGCCCACTCCGGATAAACCCTGGCAAACCATTAGCGTGGATTTTGTGGTAGGATTACCAATGGATCAGGGGTACAACGCTATCATGGTGGTAATCGACAGCCTTACCAAGATGGGTCATTTTCTCCCCTGTAGAAATCTGCCTACAGCCAGTCAAACCGCCCATCTAATTTTGTCTCAAGTGGTGCGGTTACATGGTCTACCGAGAACCATTATTTCGGACAGAGGCCCCCAGTTTGTTGCTAGGTTTTGGCGTATGTGGTGCAAGGTGCTGCGCATTGAATCCGCACTGTCCACCAGTTTCCACCCACAAACCGATGGCCAGACGGAGCGCCTCAATCAAACCCTAAAAAAATATCTGAGGTGCTATGCAAAGGACGCTCAAGAATCCTGGGTTTCGTTGCTATGGCTGGCAGAACTATCATACAACAATGCTTGGCATAGCTCGATACGGGAATCTCCTTTTCGTGCTAACACGGGGTTCCACGCGGAAATGTTGCCCATAAACATACCTAGGGAAGTCACGGATCAACCTACGGTTCATGCCATGATTAAGAATCTCCAATCCGTGCAAAAGAAGATACGACTCAATCTGGAGAAGGCCAAAGAACAGTATAAAAAGTGGGGTGATGAACATCGGCTTGAGGGGCCGGCATATCAGCCAGGCGATAGAGTGTGGCTTTCCACCAAGTATATACGCTTCAAGATGCGTAGCGTCTTTCATCCTCGTTACATTGGTCCCTATGAGGTGTTACGCCAGATAAACCCTGTGGCTTACCGTCTCAACTTACCTGCTTCCTTAAGGATCCATCCGGTATTTCATTGCAGCCTTTTGAAACCGGCTCTTTCAGCGACCCGGCAGGCGGTGCCTCCGGTGGTCAGAGATGGGCAGCTGGAGTACGAGGTGCGCAGAGTGTTGGATTCCAAACGACGGGGGGGTAAGCTGTGGTACTTGGTTTCATGGAAGGGGTACAATGCTGAGGATGATTCATGGGAGCCGGAAAGCAATGTCCATGCCCCCAGGGCGGTACGGCTGTTTCATGCCCGTCATCCCTCTAAACCTGGTCCTAGGAGGCGCTTTGGAGGCGGGCGTACTGTCAGGTGTTAGCCGCGGCGCCTACATTGCCGATCGGGATAATGTAGTCCTTTTGGACTACATATCCCATGACGCCTAGAGGGGAAGAGGTCGCTTAAAAATCAGGCACATACAGGAAGTAATGTGCGTTATTCGTTTCCTAGAACCCAGTCGGATGGACAACGAGGGCTCTTGTTGACGGCGTTTCCGAGGTTGAGTTGTTTGCTTAGGAGGTATAATTCCTCCTCCGGTTTTCCTTGGAGCCTGGGACCTTCCCGATATCAGCGGGAGTGTCGAGTTATTTTCCCTGGGGAACCAGACACGAAGGAGAGGTGGTAAGCGGAAAGACGATGTGGTGCCGGAATCCCTCGCCTTTCTTTTTCCCATTATTACAGTTCGACCAGGACACTGGTAACTTCTGAAGCACGGCGGTCTTTTGTTTGAGTTACCAATAAAGCACGAACGATTATCTTTGGGGCCAGAGAACATTATATGTTTGGCTACGACAGAAGGTTAATGTTTATTTTTGCGGGAATTGAACTGCCGGGACGATTTTTCTTTTCAATACGTAATGAAATAACACAGGGTTATTCCTACAAACTGCGTGACTATGACATGGGGCTTAGTGGATTAACTGAGTCATAGAAAGGACTACAAGATAGGTTCTTATCGTCGTTAATTTTATTCCCTTTCTTTTAGTTTCTGTTTCCTCATTATTTTGTGTTAATTGTTGGCTTGTGGCGTCCATCTATGATTCAGATGGAGCACAGATAGGCGTTGGACTAGTTCTGCCCTCATGAGTTATGGGCAGGTACGGTCGTTGGTACTTTAGCGAGACATTGCGAGAGTAGACAGGCAATGTGATATTAACACTGTGTATTCCTCTCTTTACAGATATCCCGTCCCTGCTGTTCCTTCCCCTTCCTTCCCTCACCTGATTACTCCAATGCACCGTGGTTTATATAGGTAACTTGGTGGTGTCAGGAGGTGGACCTTTAATTGCATCGCACCGAGTCTGAGGAGCATCTACAACGTGACAGAAGCACTGTAATAGTTGTGCAGGGATCACTTCTGAGTAATTGCTATGGGTTATTGGCCTCCACACCCTCTGGGAAACCCCTGCAGTCTAGATTGTTTTGTCAGACTTAGCTTTCAGCTTCTTTCATTTGATTCTATAATGTTTGCACTGTAGTGTTTAGGGACGCTACTGTGGCCGGGAGTTGTTATACTGTAAAGTCAGATACGCACCTATCGGCTCTCGTGAACCCTATCCACTGCATTTCACAATCTTTTCACAGAAGGGTCACATCCATTCCCACTTCTCCTATTTTAGATTCCAATGCAGTCCTTATCATCTGGATTCCCTGCAGAATATTATCTGTAGAAGAAGAAAGCCTGGTTTATCTCCTGCAGCCATTGTACCTGTATTCCCCTCTGTTCTGGTGTCTGACAGCTTTGTGTGTTTTGTGAATTTGTCAATTTTACATCAATGGGGATCTTTCTCCATTTGCCTTTGGCAATTGCTTTTCAGTTGGGTTGCCCATCTACAGTAGCCACTTCCAGCAAACCCCCACCCTCTCTGTGGCCTGAGAGTTGCTGCTTGGAAAAAGGCTGAATCCTCCTTACAAAAGTGCTTTAGATGGGCACCAGGCTTGTGTCATGGATATATTCGTCCCTTCTACAATCTCCCAATTCTCTGTGACACATTTTTTACCGGCCCACTTTCAGCCTCTCCCTTACCCGACTACATCATCTGCAGATGTTTAGTAATTCAATTGGCTTGAGAGACGCACATGCTACATTACATCTGCCTCCCTGTGATCTAATATTTGTAGAGAGGGTGCTCTCTCCCTCTTCATTAGTTTGTTTTAGACCCCTCTCTCTACTGTTCTGTCAGAAGCCACCTCACAAGAATTGCCTAAGGGTGGGAGAGGAATGAGCACAGATCACAGCACCATTGGATTCCTTATGTTCTACTCCTCTTATGGGGCTCTACGTCTATCCCTTTCTTCTCTAATTGATTCAGGACTCTGATTACCCATAACAGCAGCCCATTTGGACTCATCTCAGCTTTTGTTCTGATGTCCAGTGTACTCCAGGTTTTTGTCCATGGTGTGATGAGGGTGAAGGCCACCAGAGAAACAGTAACCCATAAGATTCTCATCCATGCTGGGTGAGTAACCTCCATGCTATGCTAGGCTGGGGTCATTCACCTGGCCCCAAGTCACTGTGCCTAGCACCTCCCTCAGCAGCGACAAGGTCCACACCTCTCCAGCAAGATCCGCTGTAGTAGAGTTGTTCTGCCCTGCACCTGCTAGCTCGCATTCACTTCTCAGAGTCTTTGTCATCGCCAAACTCCACAACCAGGTTTGTCAGGATCTTCATCCCTCTGGCTCCCATCTAGATCTTGTGTAGTGAGCACTACAATAGGCTCCATCTTCTTAATTTCGATGTTTAAAATTTAGAAAGATTTACTTTGAACCCTGAGATGGCTGCAGAGGCTTCCAAACAGGAGACCACTGCTGGGACTGAAATGGTGGACCACGTTAAGGTTAAAAGGAGATCAACTGCGAATAAATTAAGTTTATGCGCATGCCCCCCAAACGGTATCCCTCTGATCCGCCTGTCACTACGCACTGCGATGGCCAATGGTTTTACTGCTAAGTCAAACAGAAGCAGCGATAAGGGACATCCCTGGCGAGTGCTGCGGGCTACGGTGATGGGAGTCTGTGAGCCTCCCGTTCACCCAAACAATAGCCGTCAAGGCCACGTATCATGCCATTATTTTGGATTTCATGCTACGGCCCAGCCCCACCTTTACTAAGATAGAGCGGAGAGATGTACACTCGACCCTGTCGAATGCCTTCTCTGCATTCAATGAGAGAAGGCATGCAAGGATTGTGTGCTGGTGGGCTTTCTTGATCAGTTGGGCTAGCCTACGAATGTCATCTGCTTCCTGACGATTATGGATAAAGCCCACCTTGTCCAGATCTATAAGGCTGGGCAGCTACCTACTTGCATATCTTGGCATCTGTATTGAGCAGGGCTAAGGGGCAGCAGGAGGAGCACAGAGTGTGGTCTTTATCTGGCTTGGGAATTAATGAGAGTTCAGCGCTCGCCATCGTGGGAGTGAGACCCGTGACATCCGTGAAGGGATTGTATAGTTTGACCAAGTGTTGTTCCAACTCGGGAAAGAATAGCTGGTAAAAACTAACCGGCAAAGCATCCGGCCCTGGTGACTTGCCTAGGGGTAGAGCACAAAGTGCCAGGCATATCTCTATCACCTTGATAGAGGATTCTAGAGCTTCTCTGTGTATGGGCTCTAGCAGGTTCCAGTCACAGGCATGCAAGTATGCGTCGATCTTTTTCTGAGGCAGCGCTTCACTGCTGTAGAGGGTTTGGTAGTAGGATCAGAGTTTGTCTCGCTTGTTTCTCTCTGTGATTGGCAGGTCCAGTCAGGTTTCAGGAGCTTAGTTATGTGTGCTTTATTTTGTTGCTGCCACAACCTACGCACCAGCAGTGTACCCACCTTGTTTCCCCCCCTCATAATAGCGTTGTTTGAGCGCCAAGAGGGCACGTTCAGCTTTATTTGTTCTGTGAGTGCGCAACTGGCCGCTCAGGATGGCCAACTGCCACTTATTACGGCGAGTGGGGTCTGCCTTATCCTGCTGTTCCAATGCTTTTATGTCAGAGGTCAGGATGTGTTCTACTATTTGCTCCTACCGGCCACACGTATTGGCAATCATTGTACTCACTCCACTGATTATAGCTTTAAAGCCATCCCATAGAGTGGGCAGGGGGATGTCCTGGTCTGGGTTGTGGGTGAAATAGTCAGTGATACCCTTTTGAATTTCTGCACATCCACCGGGTCGCAGAGCAATCTTGGAGGGAGCCCCCACCTGGGGGCTCTACTGGAAGGTAGTCAGACCGTCTCAACATGAGCATGGTCAGAGATAGAAATATCTGAGATCACAATGGTGTCAAGGGTGTTTAGAAGACTATGCGTTATTAAGAGGTAGTCAATGTGGGAATACGTGTCATGAACATGAGAGTAAAAGGAGTAGTCTCATGTGTCGGGGTGGCAGTAGCATCAAGCATCTGTGAGGTCCAGGCCAAAGATATCTTGCTTGAGTCGTGCCAACATGGCTCCTGCTGTCTGATAGGTAGCAGTGTGTTGGTCTAAGGTGGAGTCCTATACCATGTTCAGGTCACCCCCACTATAATATCTCCCCAGAGTCCCTCTAGTTGATCCTTTAGCACATGACATAGGAATCTGTCCTGTGCATTGTTAGGGGCATAGAGCTTAAGAAAGTTGAGACGATCCCGTCCCCTCTGCAGGTGCAATGTCAAGTATCGTCCCTCCTTGGCCCTGACTACTTTAGAAACGTGTGGAGTAAAGCGTGCTTTACAGACTACAGCTACCCTCAGCATCAGTATCAGTATCAGTGTCAGTGTACGCCAAATGTGTTATAGGATATTTTGGCTTGGTCATTCTATGTCTTTCTACCTCACATAAGTGTGTCTCCTGAAGAATAACAACACCAGCAATGTGTTGTAGACTATATCTCCATATCTGCTTACACTTGTTCAGAAAGTTTAAACCCCGGTCATTAAGAGATAATAATTTCAGACCTCCCCAGAGACTCATTGATTTGTACAAGGCAGTGGGTGGTCGCTGTGGTGGTGTCTCCCTCGTGCCATATTGGGTTGCCAAATGGCGAATGTCCAGGGCCAGCAGCAACAAGCCACTAGTAATCAGAATGTCAATCATCACCAGCAGAACCTGCGGTAGACCGTGCCGGCAAGGATGATTTGTCCATATTACGCAAATGTTGTATAATGTCTCTCTTTGTTTCCCGTAAGGATGTAGCTTCCCAAGTCTCGTCAGAGCAAGGGCATCCCAACACGGTCCAGGTAGACTTCAAAGTGTCCCTAGAGGGGCCCTTTTGTAGGGAGGAGGTTTCAGCCTCATCAGTTGTAGGGAGTCCCAGCAGTCTCTTCGCCTTGATTAGCGGGCATAGTATGCACCTCCACCCCTCCCATTAAAAAATCAAAGCAAATGGATGCCTCCATTCGTATTTAACATTCATTGTTCTCAATTGGTTTGTCACTACATCGAAATCCCTTCATCTCCTCAGGGTAGAGGTGAATAGGTCCTGATATAATTGGATCTTGTGCCCCTTATATTCGACCGGTTTTCAGCCTTGCTGCCTGAAGGATTGCTTTTTTCTCAGTGAAATAGTGAATTGGAGTCAAGATGTCAGGGGCAGCATTTGATCAGCCAGGGGCAGTTGCTACGCAATGCGCTCTGTCGAGGGCTGGCGGTAGTTGTTTAGGGTCTCCCATGATAGTTTGCAGCAAGGCGACAATATAGGCTACGATGTCAGTGCCTTTCTCTCCCCTGGGTACACACCGTATGCGGATGTTATTCCAGCAGTTCCTGTTTTCGAGATCTTCCTGTTTGAGTTGGAGTTCAATGTGTTTGCTCTTCCAGTGCCGCCAAAGCATTTCCTGATCTTCTGCGTATGCATCTACAGTGCATTCAAGGTCACCTCCTTCTGGACCTCTCAGATGAGGGAGGTGATTTTAGTGCATCTTTCCTGCAGGAAGTGGTTCATATAGTCTTGGGTGATAGGAGCAGTGGGAGCCGTCATGACTGGCTTCTGATGTGATGGGGTCTTCGACTCCATTGCATTATCCAGGAGTTTGGTCCACAGTGATGTTACAGGGGTTTCCTTCAGGAATTTATTGCACAGCATGATGGGAGGTGCCAAGTAGTGTGAGAGCTCCTGATGCCTCTACTCCCCCTTTGAGGACTTGATGACAGGGAGCTACCCAGCAGCAGTAGCCTGGCAGTGTACAGCAGGAAGACCCAGGTCCAGAGTTCAGGTGGGAGAGGGTTCCTGAGGCATCAGGGTCCAAAGAGTTTCTGCAGGGGGTAGGGGCCAGCAGGGGGTATGATCAACAGAGTCTTGAACTGCAACAATGTACCCAAGACCGGGTGTAATTCACAGTGTGTTAGTTCGTGGGCCGTGCCTGCAGGGGGCCCATCCACACAAGCAACCCACGGAGTCCTGGCAGCAATAGGCCACCCCTCACCAGCACCCCCAAAGTTCAGTCGCAGGGGCTGCGAGGCGGAGACCGTTGACAAAGGGGAGGACCGACCCTGGGCTCTGCCATCCATCTGTATTGCTCCCCTAGCTGGTTTCCAATGGTCAGCATGGGCCCAAGTTAGAAGCAGTGTCCTACTGTGTGGTGGAATTACCACCAGAGAGAGAGGTGAAGTAAAGGAGAACCCACACAGGGCCCAGCCGGGGTTGCTTGGCCTCCCCAGTGGGACCGGGCAGCCTCTCTCTGTACCAGTACTCACCCCCAATGCTGCCCCAGCTCCACCCAGTTGGTGGCACCCCTTAATCAGACACAGCAGTGCCCCACCAGCACCAGTCCATCCGAGGGCCGGACCACAACTGATGTCGTCTGCAGAACCGGATGGCCAGCAGCGCAGGCACAGCAGCTCCGGTGGTATGCTGTACGAGAACCTCGTCACGCTCACTCTGCACACCGCTCACCTCCTCCTCTGCCACCTGTGTCACAGCTGGGGCCTACGCTGTAGATGCCACCACCCAGGCCACGCCGGGCCCTGGCGTAGTTGTTGCAGAGTCCCAAGTGGGGCAACCGCTGTCAGAGGCAGGAAGAGCTGCGCCCCCGCAACCAGGCCAGTGCACGGCAGCTTGCAGGGTGCCCCCACCAAGGCAAAGGCCTTGCGACCCATCATCCACCACGCGCAGGGTAGGCAGGCAAGATGGCGCCTCCAGCGAAGTCGGGCCGTGGCGAGTCACCTCTCCATTTTGCTGGGCGCACAGGCAGGTTTCCTGCAACACCTAGCTTGTTTCCCTCTTCCCTGCACCGCTCTGACATCAGCAGGTGTTCCCAGGTACTGATGCAGGGGATGTTGTCAGGATGGTGTCCCCGGGGACAGTAGCCTCACCGAAGTGCAGCGTACTCCGCTCAAATGCTAGCCACGCCCCCACCTAAACCTTCTATGACACCCATATTATTGTATTCCAACACAAATCCCACACCTTATTTCAAAGATCACAGACTCTCTTTTAAAAGACAAACCCCTGCAAACTAATCAACTGTGGCCCTTCTATTAAAACCACCAACCAATGTATTAATTCACATATTTCCCTTTTCCACTAAAGTGCAAGACTGAACTCAATATCCAACAATAATTCCCAATCCCAAAAAAAACACTACTAACCATGGGTTCTGGAGCAGCATGCTGCCCACCGTAAAGTGCTACAATACCTCTTCAGGGGTAGTAAGTGCTATGTATATACAATTAGAATCAATACACTATATTACCCTGCTTCTTCGTACTAATACTATTCCCATACTTCCATAACTATCAGCAGTTGGGCAGGTGATTGTAGGTCATACATATTGCATAATAATTTTCTTTTGCGGCTTGACGCTCTCATAGTAGACAAAACTGCTATCTTCATGTACATCACTCAGTCCTATACCAGTCCACAGCAACAAACCACCTGACACCAACTGAACAAGCATGGAATAACTGAGCAGATCTGCCATGTGGTTCTGGTCAATGGAGGACTTTAATTTAGTCCACCACTGAGGGTCCCAGCTAGCTACATAATAAGACCACTTAGGACATCTCACAATGGCAATGGGATGATAGTAGCTAAGTCCATCACAGCAGATCTCTGATACATGTCTTCCTTCCACCGATGCCTGCTCAGGCCCATAAACTTTAAACAAGATATCTCAGAATGGACAATCTAGTACAGTACCCAGCTAAGTGGACTATGAAAATAAGAAATACCATAAAAGGACATGCAGTTGTGCCAGATTACTGAAAATCTAACTATGCACCTCTCTCTCACACTTATTCATCCATCACACTTCTAAGCACTGCGTCCCATAACACAATAACCACACCTTAGTGATCATCACACACAATATGTAAACACCTCCCATACAGGGTCAAAACAAAGCCAACATCCTCCATCCACACACATTACTTGGTGTAGCATATTACCCATGTAGACAAGAGCTTCAGCCCCCTCATAGGGGTAGTAAGCACTATAGAGATGTTGCTATACAATACAATTATATACAGCATCTTTACTATAATGCAAAAGATTTCTATAGCTATAAAATATCATTTTTTGGAAAAGGTAAAATATTTTAACCACTGTTGGTTAAAGAATAAGTTCAATTTTACCATGGAACTTTGAATAGAAGATGTGTGTTAAAAATCAAAAGTTATCAATGGTAATGCAGGTTTGATAATGGGTCCCAAAAAAAACTTTAAACCTGATGATAGAAACCTAACGTCTAACATTTGACTCTTACCATAAAAATACATTTCAGAAGTATACAGAGTATAGCACATACTGTGATTTCAGGACAAAAAGTTAGGTAAAAGTTATCATACTGTGATGCATCAAAGAATTCCTGTCACGCTCCATTTAGTTTGCCATTATTAGCCCGAAAACCAAGTCAACGATTATCAATTTGAAACCATTTAATACAAGAGCCCACAACAAATAAAATTAGGAAAGGCAGGGTCTTTAAAGAAAAAACACAAACATATGTGATGTACCATATAAAATGGAAATTCCAGTTTTAACATTTGCAACCTGCTCATAATGGAAACATGCAGTGTTAATATAATGGTCAGACGTTCACCCATTTTCTCTTGTGTTGACAAGCACCACTGTTGCTAGCAGACAACTAACAATACATAGGCCTAGGCATTTGCTGCTGATTGTTAGACCAACACTTATATGCAAAGTAGTATCATTAACCACTTCTACATATTTTTAAGCTTGCAAAATAATGCGCTACAAAAAGTTTAGAACATTTTCCAACTATTTTATTAATTTAGTAAAATAAAAGATAGCGTTAATTATGCTTGCAGGCTAAATTGACTATTCAAATTTCCTCGGGCAAAGGTTAGTCTAAGTTGATTCAAACTTTGAAACTGGACATCAAGAACGGTGGGCTGAAAGAATCAGATTTATTTTCTACTGAACAGCAGTTGTTTTTTAAAACCGCTGCCTTCTCTTTATATTTGTAATGAGGACAAAGTTGATAAAATGCTTTTTGACAGAACACTGATAGAGAATGCATACGATATAAAAATATTAATTTCAATTTGGAATCCTTTTCAAAATACCTTATGAAGTGTGATCCTGCTGATCATACGGCTTACTTTCTGGTCACAGGCAAGAGTACTGAGACACATTTCACATTTGTGGTGCTTTACAGAAGTCTACAACATACAGTGTGTTGTGGTCATCACACAATTATATAATTCTTGTTCATGTTCTGTTAATATTTGACATAAAAAACTAAAACTTATTTGTAAGGAAATGCCTTATATGGTGACCCCCACGTGTGTTGACTGATGTTGATTGTGTTCCAACTCTGAGATTGCACTGAGGCCTACTAAACAGACCTCAGTGCCACTGCCCTGACCCTAAAGGTGCATGTCGAATTTGCTATACCTAATTAGAAATGGTTAACTTACCTTTAAATCCCTAGTAGATAGTACCCAGGGCATGTCAGTTAGAGGGGTACCCAAGGGCTTGCAGCATTGATTGTGCCACCTTGGAGGTCCCCCAAGCAAAACAAGTCTCCCCAGTCCGTCACTGCAGACTAGTAGGGCAGTTGTGCACTGCTAGCCCAATTTTGCCCCTGAAAGCAATGGCAAAGCCACCACTTCACCTGCATAAGTGTGCAAGTCAGTTCACTAGCAGGCCTACCAAGCCTTCAACTAAGGGTGCAACATATGACACTAGCAGGACGTGCTCTACATATTCTGGCAAAAACATGCAAAATGACAGTTTTACTGTGGAAAGACTTGGTCGCTCAATTGGCGAGTGCAGGGTTACACGTTTACCCCTCATCTGTGCTAAGTCCTGAGCAGTGCGACCAAAGGTGGCACTCCTTGTCACTTAAGTCGAAATTAATGTAACTTGTTGCAGTGTGCAGCTTTAGCAAAGCAGCAATTTTGTCGCATTTAAAACCACTGTGTCTTTGTGGGCACACATTGAGCCTTCTCCACGAGACAGATTTCTGCCCTCCTGAAGAGACATGCTAACGACTCTCAGGAAGGAGAACAATGAGGGATTGCAGGCCAAGGGGGGTAACCTCCCTCCAACAGGAAGGCACTTAGGTATTAGCCCCAAAAGGCTGGCTTCAAAGGTGAAGCCGCCTTTGAAGGGCAGATGGTAGCCACAGAGGGGGAGGCTGCCCCATTGTCCAAGTAGACAGGCTGGCAGGGGAGGCAGAGAGGCTAAACTGCCATACTGACTTCCCCAGGGGCGTGGTGCCCTGAGGTAGTCATGCCTCAGGGGTGTGCTAGGGAGGTAGGTATGCCAGGAGTGGGTTTAGCTATCTTGGGAGTGGGCAGAATGGTTCATCCCAGGATGGCCAGATGCCACACTCCACAGGACTTGGTCACCAGGTGGGAGGGATTCTGGTAGCCCATTGGCCACCAACAGCATCCTGCCCTGATGGCACTTTCCAAGCATAAAGGGGGCACACCCCTGGCAACCAGACTTCAGATTTCAACCGATTTGGAAGAAGGACCAAAGAAGGATTGCCTGCTGCACCCAGGGACCAGCAAAGAGAGGTTGCAGAAATGAGGACTGCACCTGCAGCACCTAGTGGCTAGTGAAGAGAGGGACAGCGCTTGTTGTCTCCTGCTCAGGGAGAAGTTGTCTCTAGAGCCAAGTCAATCTAAGAGAACTCCAAGGGCCAGTTGACTGGCCTTCTGTTCACAGCAAAGGGACTCAACAGCTTCTAGCCGCTAGCCGCTACCACTGCCGCTGTGCAGCACAGAGGACAAAGACCTGATACACATAGTTACACCCGAGTTCACTGAGCCAGGGAGTGCTGCTGGGGAGTTGCTGACACCATCAAAAGGTGAGTTATTGACACTGGAAGGATTGACCTTTTACCACGACAATTGGTGACTGGGAATCCAGGGCAAATGGACTTCGGCCAAGCCAGAGAGGACTTCATGGGACGTCACCTCGGCTACCAGGACCTGGAAGAACAAGTTACTTATCTTCAGTAACGCATTATCTGATAGAGAGTCTATATAGCTGCAGATTTCTTAGATTTGAATTCCCTGGAGTCAGCTATGAATTCGGAATTTTTTGCTGAGCAATACCCTGCACGCGCCGCTAGTGGTACGAAGCCAGGCGTGGAGACAAAGGGCCACTGGCGATGAAATTGCCCTGGCCAGCAAGTCTGTCGTGTCCAAACCACACCAAATTATAAACTTGGCTGCATCCCTCCCATCCTTGACAGCCTGAGTGAGTGTCCCCCTACGCCCTCCAGGACCTGGGGCAGCACCTATGCTATCATATCCCATAAAGTATGGGGAAAAATGTCCCACTAGGCATGAAGTGTTTACGGACCTCAATGCCAGGCTGGAGGAAGAAAACATCTCCAACAGTTGGTCCAGCCTCTTGGATTCCCTATCCTGGGGAGCGGAAGGGAAGGCACCATGGGAAGAGGAGGCTTGGACCACCAAGCTCTCTGGGGTGGGGTTTTGGGTGAGGAAACTAGGGTCGGGAGGAGCAGGTTGATGGCGGCGGCCAATTGTCCTAATTGCAGGAGCCCCTGTGCTGGGTTTGGACCACATCCCCAGCAGGACATCAGTAAGGGCCTCATTAAAGGGTAACGTCGGCTCTGATGTAACAAACGCCAGCTGAAGCACCTCTATCAGGATGTTAGTCCTGACCGGCACCTAGGCAAGTCTAGGTCCAAGACCTCAGCTGCTCTACACACCACCACGGCATATGATGCCCCTTCTTCCGTACCCACAGAAGGAGGTAAGAGCATACCAGCATCTGGAGAAGTATCTAGTCCACTGGCTTCCTCTATATCCTCATACCAGTCCTGCTCCTCGAATCCATACTCTAAAGGGTCCTCAGACCCCTCCCATTCCTCACCAGGGCCTGGCTGTTCAAAATAAGCCTCAGAACACTGATCTGGGTGTGTCGGTGCCATTGTAGTCAGAATAAGCGTCGTACAACTTTGTTCTGGATCATCTGGAATGAGGATGGGGCTCCCACCACCGGTGGGTGCCGGCGATGGGGGAGCATCAATGTTGGAACCGATACCAGAGGAGGCCGACTGTGTGAAAATGGCACCACTCCGGATCTGATATTGGATCCAGGGGTCGAACCCAATGGGACCCCTGCTGACCTCACGGGGTCCGATTACCCACCCGCGGGGGCAGCCCACACAAAAACGAGTCACATGGCTTAGTAGAAGTCTTTAATTTGAGCAGGGTTGCTCCGTCTCCTGGATAAGGGGGGGTGACGCAAAGTCAGCCCTGGCATCGGCTCCGCGGAACCGTGCTCGGAACGTCGACATTCCAATGAAGCTTCGTTGGCCAATGGGCCCCGAGGACCTCGAGTGCGAAGAAGAGGACTTGGGGCTTCTGAAACGGTCCTGCGACCTCTTCCTCGAGCGGGACTGTGACCTCCTAGGAGCTGCGTCAACTTAAGTTGACTGCCAGGCCGCCATGAGTTTCAGAGACCACTCTCTCAAAGCCTTCGTGACCATGGCCCAGCAGTCGAAGCACGACTTTGCACTGTGGTCTCTGTCAAGACACCAGAGGCATACCTGGTGGGGGTCCGTCACCGACATGGCGCAATGGCAGGTGCCACACAACTTAAACCCGTCTTCCTCAATGACAACCTCGCACAGACACGAAAAATCTTGGACAAAACGGTCGAAAAAAGGCCTGCCAAAAAAGGCAGAGGGTAGCTCGATCCCAGACCTGCGCTTGACCAGCGCAGAAGGAAAAGAACTGATGTACGCATGCCGGGTGGTGCCTTTATAGGCGACAGTGACGTCACAGATGGCTCCAATGACGCTGACGAAGCCACGCGGAGCCGAACGACGCACGCAGAGCCAAATGGTGCCACCCATCAGCGCGCGCAAGGTATTGCTCAGCAAAAAATTCCAGATTTGAAGCAGATGCCAGTGAATTCAAAGGTAAGGAATCTGCAACTAGAAGTCTCTATCAGATGAAGCTGGGTTCTGGTTGCAGTACCCCCCTCCAATTTTTGCCAAATTATTGATGCAACATTGACGGACTTGCACTGAGCTCCCAGTGCCAGTGTTCCTTACCCAAAAACAAGACACCTGGTCACTTGATCCCCCAAGTGGCCAGGCCCTTTAGCACCCCTCTAAGTCCCTAGTAAATGGTACCCCTGGTACCGAGGGTCTGTGTACTGAAGAGTGCCCCTAAGAGTTGCAGCACAACTTGTGCCACTTTAAGGGGCCCAGCACCAACCTCATGCAGACTGAGATTGCAGGCTGAATGACGAGGTGACCCCAAAACTGAAAACACAACATGGCACACAGCCTGCATGCCATGTCCCCTAGACACTGCATGTAATATTTGTAATTCACTCCTACAGCAGGCCTTACAGCCCTAAGACAGGGTGCATTATATTACATGTGTGGATACATCTGCAAGAGCAGATACTCCCCTGCTCTGTCTTTGTCGATTCTTAGACATAGTAAGTGAACAGGGTAGCCATGCTAAATACAAGTGCTGGACACTGATCCATACGAGTTCCCCTGCTACATGATGGCTTCACTGAAAATAGGGATGTTTGGTATCACACATCTGGTATTAATAAACCCTCACTGGTTCCAGTGATTAATACATGCACCTAGAGTGCATCTTAGAGGTCCCCCCGGAAAACAGACCAGCTGCTGGTGGGCTCACTGACTAGCTCTAGCGAGCCTGCCACCAAGAGATGATATTCTGACCCCTAAGGGTGAGAGCCTTTGCTCTCTGGAGGTCAGAAACAAAGCCTGCTCTGTCAGGGGTGTTATTGTAGTGAATCCTACTTTGTTTTAATGGGATAACAGGAGTTAGCTTAGCCTTTGGCTTGCAGACTCTTGCCCCGTCACCTAGTGACATTTAACCTACTTAGCTTGCTCTGTCTTAGCACATTTAATTATTTAATTCATCTAAGATGGCTACCTTGTTTATAGTTAGGCCACTTGTTATGCTTTGCATTATCAGTGCCGCCGCGCTAAGGCGTCAAGATCAAGTGACTAAGACAAACAAACAGTAGGTGTTCACACTTAGGGACTTTCCCTCTATATACTTTCGAGGGATTTGTTTATAATAATTGCCGCCCCAAGCATGTCTGTTATCTATTGTTTGGGAACACACCTATGTCAGGGGTCCTAGTAGATCTGTCCGTGTCCCTGCGGAGTCTGAGATAGAGACCTCATTCCAAGGTAACAAGAGTTGGGGCTCCTATCTTGGACATGGCATTGGTAGATTAGGTTTAACAAACCCAGCTCTCCTTTAGGCCAATCATGTTAGGGTATTAGGGCATATTACACCTCTTATGTCTTTTACATGCTATTGCAAGATGGTGGGGGTCTTTGTAATAATGACTCTCGTCTTCACAATTCTGTTTCTTGCACTGCTCATTATCCTAATCATTGCAGCCCATGCAACATATAGCAAATTGCAGTTGTGTTAAATAAAAACTATTGAAACTTTACTGCATCTTCGTTATTGCCTGTGTTTGGTTGAGACATAATGTATCTGTGAGAAAGGGGTAACCTCCGTTTAACCACAACACTCCCTGAGATGTCTTGTTCTTGAGTCCATGCGTAAAGGCTGCCACAAATCACCTTTTACTATTGGTATTGTTTTCGGTGAGGTGCTGCTAGTGAGCCGGAAGGATTGGGACGACAATTGCAACTTGTTGTAGGATAGGCATAGTCGCCTACAAACATAAGTACTGTCATCCTTAAATCAGCAGTCTTGCCCAGAGCAAGAGTCCAAACTAAGACATTATACAACTCTCCCAAAAGGATGACCTGAAACTCAATGCCAACCCCCTGCCCCGGGGCTCATCTGGCACCTGGACAGGCAGGTAAATAAGCTATGCAGGAGGCGCGTCGCATTTCCAGGCTTGTCACACCCCTAAGGAGACCAGCCTGAAATTAGCACAGTCTTAGGAATTCAACCATATTGTGTGTGGTAGAACTAGGAATTCTGGGACAGGGTGATGCCCACTCCCCAAAGGAAGTGGTTATCTAGGGGGTGTAGTGACCCCACAGGTAAGCAGCTCATTGCCTACTACCTTTCACTCCCTTTAAAGCCCCCTAAATGGAGTATTTAAGGGACCCCCTCATGCTAGGATCTCAGACCTTGCGAACACAAAAGGACTGGACAAGAAGCCCGCTGACCCGAGAACAAAGGAGCACGACGCACTTGGCGCTAACCCTGTCTGCCAGCCTGCCTGCTGCATCCGACCCTTGAGGAACAACTGACCTGTTCTGCCACTGCAGCATTCAAGAAACCAGGAGAGCTGCCAGCGCTTTGCAAATCGCTAAGAAGAACTCCCTTGGAGAAGAGCAGCTGCTTCCATGTGTCTGCAGGCAACCCAAGAAAGAACTATGAGGATCGGAACTGCCAAAAACCTGACGTAGGACATCACTACTGCACCCAAGTCGGTTAGCCCGAGCTGAAGTGGGCCTACAATGCCAACGTGGTCTCCAGTCCCCCCCAGATATTAAGTGCACCTTGGGTTCACCCACTGTGGACTTCTCACGGCACCTGCAGGCTATTCCTGCAGACCCCTGACGGTTCACTCACCCCTGCACCCAGGCCGCGGTGAAAATAAAGGACTACTGGTATCCCTAAGTGCCCCAGGCTTGTGAGACCTGAGCCAGCTTGTTGGTTCAGTTGGACTGGACCCCCAGTCCACACCTGCAGACTGTTTCTGTGGGCACCCTCCACCTCAACAGCAACTGGTGGTGGCAAACCTGATGGTCCAAACCACTTCTGCACCCAGACGTCCCAGACGAAGGAGAACAGGACCACTCGTGTCCCTATGTCCATGAGCATTGCAAGAACCGAACCCCCTCGGTGGTTCACCTGGACTGGACTCTCAGTCCACCCCTATGGCATCTCTGTGACAGGACCGATACCCATAGACTTACACGGGGCACCAAACGCTGAACCGCACCACTGCACTCAGCCATCCCAGTGCTGCCCGAGGTGATCTGGTGTGGCAGAGGACCTTGCCCTGTACTCATCTTAAGTCCAGAAGATTGGTCCTGTAAGTTGCTGTGAAGTACCTGTTTGACATGTATGTTGTCTCTCCCATAGAATAAGATTGCAGATACAGACAAAATGCACTAATTGTTGACTTTCTAAAACTCTAACAATTTATATCTCTAAAAGTATTCACCTGATTCTGGTGATCTTGGTATCTAAATTTATATAAAAGTATGTGTTATTTGTATAAATTGGTGTTGGATTTCTTTACTGAGTGTGTGTCTCACTTACTACCTGTGTGTGTGCCTTACATGATTAGCATTACCCCCTCGTATGCACTGCTCACCCATGCTACTACAAAAGAGCGCATTTGGCATGTCACTTGGGCCTCTGTGATACCTTTGGGGTTTGCCTGGACCCTAGGCACAGTGTTCCTCTTTTTGGTCCACTATATAAAGAGCCAGCTTTCTACAGAACTCCCTCACAATCTTCATGAACCAAGTAATTCCTGCAGGAAGACCCCTGTTGGCAGGGAGGCATCCACAGCATCCTCAAAGCATCCACAGCATCCTTAGACCATCTTCAGCATCCTTCATCCCTTGCATTACGACTACACCAAAGGAATCCATTGCAACGTGGAAAAAGTGCCTGAAACCGCTCTAGTACTGCTTCACCTGTGAAGGTAAGTGTTTTTAAGTACTTTGCTGGTTCCCCTGACTAGCTCCCTGAGCGAGTTGGTCACCCCAACTACATCTAACCGACCGCAGTGGCACAAACCTAAGTTTTCCTTATGTCCAATTTGCTGACTTTGCCAAAGCTTGTTCGCTTTCGAGTGAAATTGCACTGATTTATTATTACTTGTAAAAGCAATACCTCCAGAAATCTCTGGTGGATCTTTTCTGTTCTAGTGTCTAACTACTTACAAAAATACTACCTAATTTTATAAATTGGTCGGATTTCTTGAGTGTTGTGTGAATCTCTTTAGTTGTTTTGGTGCTCTTTAAATGCTTAACACTTGTTCCCCGGGGTGTGGCCAAGATGGCGACGGACCTGGATGCTCTGTAAACAAGCTTCGGGACTGTCCACCATAAATCCTGTTTTTATCCTCGCCATCGCCAAGTAGATTGCATTACCATCGATAGCCTGGGTCGTCATCTGCTGACTGGGGGAGCCCTGTTAAGTCGAGAGAGAGGGAGAGACGCAGATCACTATCGGAGCGAATGGGGAACCTCCCTTGATCCGGAGCTTGCTGTGGTGGAAACTCTCCCCTTGTTGCGAGCCCCATAGGGGTGAAGGTGAGAAACAGTTGTGTGGAGGGCTGGAAGAGGTCCGTGATGAAGGGGGCGATATTGCAGACTCCCAGTCCCATAGTGCCAAATAGTGGAGGAAGAACACCGGCACCACTGTGGGCCAATCGCAGCTCTGCAGCAGGGGAGAACAGCAAAACACTGTTGGACCAGAGATGAGCTGTGCTGGGGCAGATTGACCGCCTTGGACTTGCAGACAGATGTGGAACTAAATGACCCCTGAAGCCACAGTGAGGAAGTTGGTGACTGCAACTGTGAAGTGCCCTCTAAGAGGAGTTTGATTGCGCTCCTTCCTGCTGCTCCTTATACTCCGTGTCCTCCATTTTTCCTGTTTGACAGAAAGAAGCCCGCTGGGACAGTGTTAGGCACTGCCTGGAGACTTCTTGGCACCGCACTTGGAGGCTGCTTTGGGGATGATTACTGCAAACTATTGCAGTCTGCCTTGTTTGTCATTCTGAGGAGATGGGGCTGGATGATTTGATGGCGGGCCCCTTGGGGACCGGGAGCAGCAAATACGTCCAACACTGACTGATCCCCATGAAGGAACGTGTTCTCCCCTATCACCTCCCCCTCCCATTTTTCTCCATTTGAAACTGCCTGGACATCCTCCTGAGGGGACCCCTCCCAATGTGTTATGGTAAATGAAGCCTGCGTTAAGGCGCAAGAGAGGAATTCGAGTCGCTGGTGAGATTGCGCCAGGGAAGGAGGGAGTAGACATGCATGCTTTGAGCGGGGATTCCCTTGTCTCTCCCTACCGGCCATTAGGGGACCCCGAATTACCACGCATGTTAGGGGAATGTTTATCATACTGTAATGAAGACGCTGAAGTTGAGGGACTGAGAACACAGAGACCCTGTGGCGCACCCAAATCCCTGGAGGGGCCCTCCCAGGCGGATCTTGGGCTGGAGTGTTGTGCAGGCTAGTTAATGCCTGCTTGGCCCCTGGAGTGTCTGAGTGGCTATCCCACCCTATTATAACATGATAAAAAGGAGAGCGCAAATTGAAACCATGGTTAAGATAAAGACCAAAAGCCCTTCCGTCAGGGTAAACTAGATCGATATGTGACGGTGGTGACTCATCCGCCTCCAGAGAATGCTCCACAGCATGTGCCTGATAAAGCTCCCCTTATGTTGGCAATATAATCCTCCCGGGAGGTGCTGGAGGGACGGAGAGGCGAGGTGTACTTTGAATGTCTCAATGCTCCGCCAAGACCTGCGTAAAGGGATGGGGGAGGGTCTCTGCTGCGGAATCTCAGATTTTGGGACTGGAAGACACAGTCAATACCCTCCACAAGGAAGTGGCAGAGACTCGAACCATCAACAAGGATGTGCTCTGGAGGCTGGAGAATACTGAAAATCACGCTCAGTGAAATAATCTGTGATTTGTGGGGTTCCCGAAGGGCCCCCGATATTGTGGAATTGCTGACCAGATGCTTACGTACTGCTCTTCCTCAGGCCAAACTCTTCCCCCTGCTTTGTCACAGAAAGGGCACACCGTATGTTGGGTGTAGGTCCCCTCCTGGGCCCCCTACTAGGACAGTGATTGCACGATTCCTGAATTATCAGGACAGGGACATGATCCTTACAGAGGGGCTCAGGCTGCGTGAAACGAGCCACGAAAAAACTCTAGAATACTCATTTGCCTCAACTACACCAAGGAAGTCCAGACCAGAGGGGCACCTTTGATAAAGTGAAGGCCAGGCTGCAGTGCCTCCAGCTGCAATATATGCGCCTGTTCCAAGTCAAGTTTAACTTTTTTTTCAGGGGAAGACTTTTTTTTTTCAAAATCACCTGAGAGGCACGGACCTGGTTGGAGAAGCACTCCAGGTTTTTGGGACACCCAGAGAGGGAGCCTAGCTCCCACCTTTTTAATGTGGAGGGCGTCCGAATAAAGGACAAAAGGCGACTTCGGCGGAGAGGCACGCAGCAACCACAGAATGACTCGGACAAGCCAGAGGAAGAGGAAAGGCTGCGAACGCCTGAGTGCCTGGCCACCTCCAATTTGGAAAGGGACTAGCCAGCAGACAATAAATCAAGCAGATATACTGAACAGGAGGGGCAACTCACACAGAGACGTGGGACAGTCAGGAGTCTGATGTTGAGGCCCCTCACCCACTGGCAGTGGCTATAAATGCTCTTGAGGACGGTCCAGAGATTGCCTCATTGAACAAAGCAACTGGCGACACCTATGTGAAAAGCATGGCATGGTCCAGGGCCAGCAGGTAGAGGATCTACACTGCCCACGCCCCTTCCTGGTTCGCTGCAGGAGTACAGAGCAGTAGCAGAAGTGCTTTCTATTGCAGAGCCACTGTTGTAAAGAATAGCTGACTTGGCTTTTCTTGTTATTAAAGTTTGTGGGATTGAGTAAGTGGGAGGGGGTGGTGGACAACATACCACTCAGTCTCCCCTGCTGAGCAGTTAAAGTGTTAAATATAAGGGGTTTTGCTCACAGGGGTTCTTGTGAGGTGAGGATGGAGGTGGGTTGGGGGAGCGGTTTGGCGTTTGAAACTTGTGAGGGGATATTACCACACCTTAGGGAAGGAAGTCACAGACACATTAGTTCAGATTAAGCTCTGATTGGGAGCATTATACAGTGCCATTTCCCAGCTACCTGATAGGTAACCGCCCCTCTCCCCTCACCTCTAGTCCTTCCTTAAATACACAAGATTAGCACTCCACTGAGAGATAAGACGATGTCAGTTCCTGGAAGGGCCTAGTGGCCAAATATATTAAACAGCTTCGACCATCTGTGGTACTTCTGCAGGAAACCCATCTCAAGGGGGCGCAATGTAGGTTCCTGGGGATGGGAGCCTATGTTACACTGGCATGCTCAGGGTACACGTCTGGGTCTAGGGGAGTAGCTATCATGGTCGAAAAGCACCCGCCCATCACAATTTTAAAACAATGGATAGACCCACTAGGGAGATATGTTGGGGCCAGGGGGCTCCGGAGCTTGTCATATGATACTTTGATTAGTATATATTTCTCCCCCCCGCCCCCAGCTGAAAGCCCCAGTACTGGAGAAATTGGCTAGTATCCTCCTTGAGGCTAACTCCACGCTTCATTTGCTGGCGTGGGGGAGTCGGGGGTTTAATGATGTTATGACACCTGAGCTACATAGAACAAACTTTTTGAGTTTGACAGCACACCCCTCCCAGCTAGCACTCTTCACAACCACAATGGACCTCTCAGATCTCTGGAGACGAGTGCACCCTTTTGAAAGAAGCTATTCATACTTCTCTGGGGGCCATGGAGTGTTTCCCCACTTGGATTATGTCGTTTTCGCAGCAGGAGAAGTGGATATAATACAGCAGACCAACTACCTGGTCCGAGGCCTCTCGGATTATCCCCCCCTGTTGGTGAGATTAGGTGGAAGGAATGGGGGGGCAGGATGGAAGCTAAACGCGCGGGATCTATGGGACCGAGATGTAGCAGTTAGACTTAGAATGAACACTTAGCTCTATTTTAAGGAAAATGAACACTCCGTCACATCTGAAATTGGCGCACTGGGAAGTCAATTAAACAGTCCTCCGCGAAAGAGCCCAAAACCTGATAGCACAGAAGAAAAAGAGGACACCAAATAGAGGGCTGACTGTTGGAAATGGAACAAGCTGTGGGGCCAAAACCTGACCCCCTTCTCCTGAGACAGATAGCGCTGCTGAAGGACAAATATAGAGCCCTAGCACAGGAGAGTGCCAAAAACCAGATGCTAGTGACCTTACAGACTACATAATAAAGGTGGATGGCCAGGGTGGCTACTGGTCTGGGTGGGACGAAAGGAAGCAGAAGCTAGGTGGGTTCACCAGGTAACTGGGCCCGGGGAGTGGTTGTGGACTCCGATGATGCAATTTCTGGAGCTTTTGCTTGTTATTATGAGGATCTATATAGGGCTAGACCGCTACAGGGCTGGCCCCAGATAAAGGAATATCTAGTGTCAGTTACGACCCTCCCATACTGGACACAGAGGCCCAAGACACACTCAAGGCTGAGATTACTCTAGCAGAAGTCTGAGAGGCCACAGCAAAGCTCAACTCTAACAAGACCCGGGGTTCCAATGGGATCCTATAAGTGATACATAGCTCTACAAGCACCACATCTCCTGAACATATTTATAGGAGTCCTATCCCTTGATATTAGGTGGGCGGTTATAGTAAGTTATTCATAAAGACAACAAACCAAGGGGGCATTGTGGTTCGTATCGCCTCCATCTCACTACTGAGGTGAAAATATTGGCAATATTCTTGGCCAACAGACGTACACAGATTATTGCACCATTAATCCACTGCGACCAGTCAGGCTTTATGCCTAGTAGGCCCACGTGGTATAATCTTAGACACGCACATAATTGGCTAAATGAAATAAAAGACTGGATGGAACCTCACACCCCCTGGCACTAGATGCCAAGAAGGTGTTTGATGCAGTACATTGGCCCTTTCTTGAACAAACACTGGTTAAATTTGGGTTTAGTCCCCGGTACAGGAAATGGGTTAAACTGCTGTATCCGGCCCCTGTGGCCTTCGTAAGGGTAAATGGGGTAATGTCTGCAGAGGTCCCCATAGTTAGGGGTACGAGGCAGGGATGCCCTCTATCCCCCGCCTGTTTGCCCTCACTATAGAAACTTTGGCATCAGGGTCCGTGACCATCCCGGAATCTGTGGGTTCAGTGTCTCTGCATGAGAGTCAATTTCTAAAATACGCACAGGTGGGACACATGTGGAAGGCTTAGGGGCTTCCCCAGTGAGGGCGTCCCAGACTATGCCCCGTTGGAGGGACAGTTATTGATGAACAAACTGGGGAAGGGTGCAATCTATTTCACATACAAAACCCTCAATAATAGTATGCCAGATACCCTAGGTGGGATCAGAGATAGAAGGGTGCATATAGACCAGGAGGCGCCCTTAATGCATCCTAGTGAGGTAGCCATAAATATCAAGATTACGATTAGTTCAATTCAAAATATTACACTAAGTGTATTATGACAGGTGTCACCTGCATGCTAAGGGGAGGGCTAAGGACCCATACTGTTTGAGATATCAAACTACCTAACGACACTGACCTGCCCCTGACCGAAATTTTGTTGTGTAGCCTCGGCCTGGTGGCCGCCAAGAGAGGCAAAGCCCGATACTGGGGGACAAGAGAGTGCCCAACTCTGCAGGAATGGAGAAGGGACATGGGCGTGTATACGGCGGATGAAAAAACTATGTTTGCCCGCAGAGGTTGCCCCCCAAAATTTCATAAATTATGGGGCAAATTGATAAAATATTATTCTTTAGATCAGTTGGGAGACAATGGAATATAAGATCGGGGTGCGCCTTGATGAGAATGTGTGTGTACTTTTTATGATGCAATTTGGCTTATGCTTTGGCATTTCTTTCCATTAATGAACTCATGTGGGATAACGAGTGACTGTGGTGGGGGTAGGGGGTAAGGGAGAGAGGTGGTGGGTTGTTAATGGTTGCTGTAAATGACATGCGAATATCGAAGTCATCTTCCAGCACTGCTATCAGTTGTTTTTTGTTATATTGTCGTCGTAAAATAATAAAATATATTTAAGAAAAAACAAATCACTGGTTCCTCTGCGTAAGCCTTGCTGCTCAGTGCCACGGCCACCCAGGACTGAGATGAGGGTTTGACAGACGGAACCCAGGGATCCTAAAGGAGTTGGTAAATGTATAACAGGGCGAGGTTGCACTACCACACATATAACACACCCAATTTGTTCACACAAATGCAAACAGAATCTGACTAACAGCCTCTTATAAATGGTCTCTGGAGCTAATCAAATACAAAATCAGACATGAAAAGCAGAATAGCTAGTATTTATTTAAAGACACAATAAGCACAATAAACAAAAATAAACCACTATATGATAAATGTTTAATCAGGAATTTTACATTTTATTTTCATAATTTTTTTGGCCAAACCTCTCTACACATTTTAATAGCCTATTACATAAAGTGGGAATGTATCAAGTATCCACTGTGAAAGTGCAATTAAAATTTCAACGTTAGAGTAATTGCTTACATTTTTTGTAAAAAAAAAATGTGTACAAAATAAGCTTGACAGTTTTTATCTTAACTGAACGGTAAAGTCAGGTGCTACGATGTTTTTTTTCCAATTTGTGTTTGTGTTGATGAAAGAAATTACAAATTAATACATTTCTGTATTTATAGTTGGGATTTTGCAGAGACAATGGACAAGCTGAACAATTTATTATTTTCTTTTTTTAAAGGAATACATAAAAATCAGAACCCACACAATGCACAGAATAATCATAGTTTAGATTCCCAAACATTGTTCAATATGATTCACCCACCTGTGTGGCCGTCTATAACAATCTATATCGTCTATATCAATAAACTCACAAACACAAAACTGGTATCATAATGATTTTGTTTAAGAGAATTAAAAAAAGTACAGAAGTTTAATTGTTTAGGACACTTCATAAAATCTGAGCATTTTGGAAACAAGGTGCATACATCAGTAGTTCATAAAAGGGGACAACCACACCTAAAGCAAACAGTAGCTTTAAACTATTTAATTCAGAGGTATTGAGGATATAATTAGTTTTACTGGCTAGAACGTAAGATTTATTTTTTTAGGAACAAGTATTTGGTAAACAGCAGGTGCTAAAAAATAGGATTAAAAATGATTGGAGAGAGATGCTACTCAAGATAAACGTTAAATGGACACCAATTTTTTCTCAAACATTTTCCTTACCTGTACCAGCAGGGATATTCAGCTGAGAATATTTTATTCCTTACAGTAACAGACGGTGCATAACTGTCATGCAGGATGAAAACGTGTTCTATTGATCTCCATTGCTCATGTCTTTAGCATAAATGCAAGTAAAACAGTTTGTATAACTTAGTTGTAATCAAGTAAAATTATATTTTTCATAGGGTTTAGAGTAAAAAGTTTTGATACAATACACAAATCTAACGGCATTACTTTCCCCACAAAAGGATACTGACAATGTAGTGGGTAACGTTTCTTCTACACTAAAGTAACAGGAATCACACAATTATTCTTTTCGTGCATTTTTACAAATAAACAGCACTGTTTGCCTATAATGCAAGAACACTGACTCATAGTCATTCTATCTGCTGTAAAGCCAAGGCCATGGTTGGTTTTATGGAGGTTTTCATTATTTTATAGCATAGTTAATTAAGAACAGAGACACTGAATTTCAAATTAACCACTCCTTTTGAAGGTGGCAGAGCTAGGCAAAGGCACGGTAACATATTGTGCAAGACATTTGAATAAATGTAAAGCAGTTTAAAACTTTTCAAAGTTAACCGTGGAATTTGCTATAAACTACACAATTATATATATTTCCATACTGCAGTTAAAAAGAGAGAAAAAACACATGGAAAAAGAATGATTGCACTTCAATTAAAGTGTTCCCTAACGCATGGTGCACTTGTTTTGCAATTGTATTTTAAATATTAAAATAAACTGTTTAAAACAGCAGCAAAATGTTCAATTCGTTTATAGTGTAGTTTACATTGAAATTAATGTTGTAACCACGACTATAAAGTGCCACATTTTAAAAGTGAATACCACCAAATGGCAACTCATCCTGCAAAGATTAATTCAATTACTTTGCATCGATGCAGGAATACTGTGCATGTGTTTGTCTCAGGTTATACAGTTTTAGCATGTTCTATTTTGGCACATTAGAACTGTAATGCAAATTGACATGTTAAACTGTGATTCATGCAGCGTTTCTAACCATTGCTCTCTTGTTAGACTAGCACATGTGAAACATCACATTGCAAAGGAAATACTCTCCAAAAAGGAAAACAGAACAAAGGAATGGTGTAAAAAAAAAAAACACTAAAATACCAGTGCTAGTGATTGCTGGCTTGCTAATAACATGAATAACATGAGGTTTTCTTTTTTCTTTTTTCTTTAACACAGGACAAGATCATTTGTCCCCAAAACATTCAGTAAGTATTTCCAAATAAGGCTACACAGACTGCTTCTGGGAAGGAACGTAGAAAAAACTGCATATTCCCCTTGCTTTAGAAAAAAAGTCATACATTAGTGAATTAAATACAAATAAAATGCATTACAAATGTAATCAGTATAAAGAACCAATACAGAGGGGCTCCTACGTAATGCATTGTTAAATTCTTAGAGGTTTACCAATGAGCCAAAATTGCAGGTGCCCAGACTTCTAACACTTATCCAGCTGTGAAATGTCCGAGCTAACATGATCAAACAGTCATTAAACCTACAGACAGTCATTAAACCTACATGTTCATACTAAATGCACTTGCTCAAGCCATTCATTTGCAGTCTGTGGAGTTTGACTTGAAACATCTTCCGAGTGACTCACGGTACTAGTTGTCTCACATGTGTAGTCATCGCTGTGCAACATAACCTCAGCTGGGTTCACACTCGAATATGAAGTACTTTCTTCTATTTGGGCTCCTCTACCTTCATTTAGGAGGGCATCCTCAAAAAGTGCATGCTCTTCCTGGACACTTTGTCCAGCATCTTTTGCTACTGAAAATCTGTGATCCTCTTCATTGTCCTGCTGCTGAGAACCCTCATCATTTTCTGCAGTAGTTGAAGGAATTAGTGCAATACTCTGAGGATTTATATCATGAAACCAGGCCATAATGTTCCCAAGCAGATTTTCATTAATGTTAGACTCTTGACTAGCAGAATTTGGATTACTAGATGTTGAATATAATCCACTGTGTGTATCACAGAGAGGGAGTAAGCGAAGGCGATCAGTGGCATGTGGTTCATTGCCTACTCCTAACCTAATAAGACTGTCACCAAGTTCCAACAGCTCAGAGCTACTCAATGCTGTCCTCTGAGCATCTCTGCTTATTGGTGCTGGGTCAAGTCTTGCAGGCAAAGACGAACCTATTGCCCCCAATGATGCTTCATTGTTAAGGAAGTCTCTGGCTTCTTCGTCAACTGTGAGAGCAGAGTCTTGCAACGACAGCTGAATAGCAAGCAGAATGTTTGGGTCGTCTTCATCTAGTGAACTAACAGCCTAAGAAAATATGGAATAGAATATAATTTAAAGTATAATAAAAGAAAACATTTGGCATACTTAGGTAGTAACAAAGAAACATTGACTTTTGGGAACCTGAAAGTACATAATTGCCTCAAAACAGAGCTCAGCATAAATGTTTAGAATAATACTTTTCAGATTTAATACCATGGGTTCCCTAAAGGTAAGCAGTATGCATAAAAAGATAAATATACCCAACATGGACTCAATTCTTCCAGACACGTGTAACTTTCACTCCTCATCAAAATGCCAACTTTTATGGATTTTGTAAAAGGTTGACAAACAATAAGTATGTGTCTTTTACTGCAGAACATGCTGTATCACTTGTCAGAAGGTCACAATATATTAAATAGTAAGTGTTCAACCACTTATTCTCTTCTAAGGCGGGTAGGAAACAATGGACAATACAAAATCTTGAACTGTATACAAGTCAGGATTTCCATGTCTAAGGGAGCCAACCATAAAAATGGTTCTTCCATGTCCACATAGGAGGGCCAGAACGAGTTACACAAATAAATAATATTATCAGATTAAATAAATATACATAAAAACAACATGTATATTTTTCAATTTTCTGCAAGTGTGAAGAATTTGAAACTGGAGGCCAAAGGTTAAATTTGTCGTTTTAGCATTATTTTTGGAAGCAGCACTAACATGGATGATTGGTGGCCTGAACTAAAGTATCCCCAAGGGTCCCAAAAAAGTGACCATGCATTCGAAACAAAAAAAGATGAAGTTCTATTCCAAAGCCCAGCATATCACTTCGTCTTTTACAAAAAGAAATATGAAAAGCGCTAACCTTCCCAATACAATTTTTTACTTTTGTGTATTTATTGTTTGTAAATTATGAAAATGATGTACACTTCAGCTTTTCTGTATTTTGTGCAATATTTTGAGATTTGAATAATGGAAACTGCTTAGGATGGGACCACTGGCTGTCAAAGGCGATTCAGTTGGGTCCTCAGAATTCAAACCTGCTTACCAACACAGATGGTATTTATGATTTCCAAAGATAGCATCACCTGTTCTGAAATCAAGATAGTCCAATTAAATTTTCCCAACTGTCACTAGTTTTTGTCTTGTTTCGGTTTAGTCTTTGCTTGACATAATCAGGCCCTGAGCAATCACAGCTGTGAGGAAGTTTTGAAGATAGAGCAATAGTATGCCTATACTATAAAGCAAGGCAAACACTTACATAGGTGTGCAAAATATCTGCTCAATTAGATAGTACATTTTCCACATTGTTAGCTGAGATTTAAAACTGAGTTGCATCCAAGACCTAATTGGAAGCATAGAGAAATTAACAAAATATATTATCAAGCATTGTCTTGCCAAGGATGGTGTTTGCCCAAAAATCGAAATCTACACAGTAGTGATGTGAGAAGGTATGCACAGATTTGAACCCTGCCAAATGCCATCGATGGAGTGCTCCATTTGAAGGCAGTAGATGTAGCTTTCAGTATATTCCCATCTGATCAGGAATACATTCAATTGATAAATCACAGCTGACAATGTGGCATTTCATAATCCACGTGCAGATAGATTTCTTAGGAGCAGCCTGGCCGATAAACTGTTGTTGTAATACCATAAATAGCATCTGAAATGTTGTTTTTCCCACTGCATGAAACACAGCTAATGACATGGGAAAAAGAATGGGAATACAATACCACTTTAGGAAGAAAATGAAAGTTAGTCTAAAGAAATAACGCATGGACATAAAAAAAAGTAAACAAAATGTCAGTAGAAGTAGCCTGCATTTCTAGGACTAACATAAAGCCACCAAAAAGGTCATGTTAAAGGCAACTTCAAGGGCCACTGATCAATAAGTTCAACAAAAGAATTGGCAAATGCCCTTTAAACACATGAAAGCTTCTTTGGAAAGCAGTTAAAAGGGTGTGTCAACATTTAAAATGCTCAAATACAGACACTGAAGCTAACCTCTCTCCACAAGTAAAGATGGCACAAAAGAATATGGGCCATTTGTACAAACACTTTTTCCCATAGACACAGAATGGGTAAAAACCTTTGCTACATCTGGCCCTATATTATCTATCTTAGATAACAAGTAAGTGTTGCTCACAAAGTAAATGGTGAGGTAAATACAGCCCGTAGTGGTTGGCGACAAAAACTTACAATCTGTGCCACTCATCAGCTATGGCTCTGTACCCTGGTGTGTGGCATATAGAAAAACTGCTCTCTATTAGCAGCCATGGTGTTTCTGATTACTCCTCATTTGATTGCGGAAAAAAGTCAGCACAATGATCCACACAGAAGTATAAAATGATAGATGTATCACTCTATTTTTTCATACTGCTCTGCAGCATTTGGGCTTCAAAAATAAGGGATTGAGCAAGCACATCAAACGAAGAGCAGATATTCTGTGAGCTGTGCAGATGGACAAAGCTGAGTCTTGCTGCAGAGGGAAGATGAGTATTGCCACCAGCCAGAGTGTGCTGAACTCGCACCTTGCCCTTAGCTGAGGGGTCAAAGTAAGCATATGCAGAGGGTGAAAAAAAAACATACAAAAGGGATGTCAGTAAGGCTGAGCTTCAGAAAGGGGAAGTCGGTGGGTAAAAGAAAATCTGTGGAGGGAAGACAATCAGATATGATCTTTTGCAGATTCCTTATCTTGTGACAGACTTCTCAGCAAATTCTTAAAAATGTGGATGAAAGGACTTTGGATATGTCACACCAAAATAATGTTCTAGTTCAAGATATGCTGAACTGTTCCATTCACCCAAACTGCAAAGTAAAGGAATAATGTTTTGAACAAATATACAGCGTGGACAAAGTATCTGGTTAATACATTTACTAAAAGGGCACAATTGTCACAAATAAGCTTATGAAGAGTTGACAACAGGCAGGCTGATCTCAAGAAAGTTGAGAGATCTGCAAATGAGAACTGATAGGACTATCACAACTGAGTGAGACACAGAAACTGGGGCAGATGAAGACACACTTCCAACTCCATTAATCAAAACTCCTTAAAACCTACAACTATGACAGACCATACACATTCATACTGATGTGGGGACTAAAATAAATTACTACTTGCCAAAAGAAAACAGAGTACTTTCCAAGCACTAAAAATAATAATGGACCACTGATTTTCTTACAGTTAATGGTCGTTCCCCCGCTTTGGCATCTTTTATAAATTCTCATGCTTGAGAGATACCAGTCATTGAGCTGGGAGTCCCAAAATATAATTTCCATAACAATATCCTGTTAAACATAGTTAAAGAGCCTGTGAACACATTGACGTAATTAGCCAACACACCTCATTGACGGAACCACATGACTCAATGGGAGTCAGGCTGGGCACCTCGGAACCTGTCTATTAATTCAGGACAGTGGTTTAGCACCCCGACTTAGACTAGCAGCGGGCCCAGTGCAGCAGCCCCGGCTGCACAACATTCATTCACCTCATGCAGAACGCAATAAATTGAAGGTAGACTTCTTGCGTCCTAATCCTCTTTCCATTATTATTAACAGCCAGGGTCGTACCATCTCTCTAAGTCTTCAAGCTCAACAAGGGCTGCTCCAATATCTTCAATCAAAGCTCCTCCCAAAAGGAAAGCAGAGGCCCCAAAAATGTTTGCAAGAGAAAACTCTTCAAGTACCGCAAACAGAAGTATCTTATCCCCTAGAAGCGGACAAACAAGGAAAGCTACCTTCAGGATGCACTTCAAAACCTCCAAGTCCACAGGCTGCATCGTATACTAATGGCAGAAGGCCACCCAAATTACTCTTTCAACCAGAATACGCCACTCAAGGTCAGCATGATATTCTCAATAACGATAATATAATAAGATTACTAAGAGAGATTCCTGAGTTCAAAGGCATAACCTCAGCAGATCTAATAGCAGTGGAATTTCGGCCAGCCAATAACATTCATCTATCAGAATACACCCTAACTTCATGGAAAACAAATTAAATAGTGGACCTAATTCTCTCCTCGGCCACAATCTTTGAGAGTTGAGGGATCACGCTCAATAGACCCTAGATCCCCAGGTATCCATACCCTTTGTTGCACCAAAGCAATCCACCTAACAGTTTGGTTTCTAAAGCCATCATCTGATCAATTCTGGAGCAGCTTGTACTACTCCTTCCCTTTGCCATTAGAACCCTTTTCCACCTCCGCTATGCTAGACCAGTCGTCCTGCTTCTCTTCAGCAAATGCTGTTGAAAATCCTGCTCAGTCAAAATAGTGCCCAATGTGGACTACACAAACAACGTCTCCAGACTGTTTCCACAGACCCCCGAGCAACTGTAAGTGACCAGGAGGCAAAACCCAACGCCCTAGGACACCTCTTCACCCCTCCGCTCTGGACCCAGAAGAGGAGAACCAAGCATAACCCCACATCGCCCCACCTTGTGAGACCTGAGCCCACTTGTCGGCTTGGTCGGACTGGACCATCAGACCACAACTACAGAGTGTTTCAGCCGGCCCCACCTGCAACTGCGGGGAACTCCAGTGCTGGACCTGACGCCAATGCACCCACGCCCTACAGCCTAAGGAGGAGTGGACTGACAGTGTCCACTCGTGCCCAAGGACTTCAAGGGTCGAGCCTCCCTGTGGGTTCTCCTGGACTGTGTTTCCAGTCCATCCCTGCAGTGACTTTGTAACCGGTCCCGTAAGTACCTAGTCTACTCTGCCGTCTTTGTTTTACTCCATAAAATTGCATAGCAGCTCTGAAAAACGCACTGTCTACTTTTAACAACTCTAAAAATTCTTAGCTCGAAAAGTACTCACTTGACTCCAGAGATCTTAGTGACAAAGTTTATATAAAAGTATGTGTTGTTTTTATAAATTGGGGTCGGATTGTTTTTATTGAGTGTGTGTCTCACTTACTGCATGAGTGTGTGCCTTGCAGGCTTATCACTACCCTCTGATATGCCTAACTACTCGACCACACTACCCAAAAAGAGAGCATTTGGGATATGATTTGTGCCTCTGTGATACCTCCGGGGATTGCTTGGACTCTTTGCACAGTGTACCTCATTTTGGCCCACTGAAACAGTCCACAGCAAAACGCCAGGAGCATGAGTAGTTTAGGCAACAATCATATGTCTAGCTTCTCTACGACTGCAGTGAGTTAAAAAGGTTATGCCTTCAGACATGTGGATAGTAAGTATGGGAGCAATGGTTAATTTCGGGTGACAGGAACAATTATTTAGCACCATCTATTCTAGCCAGAGCAGATATTAATTTTTAAAATCATTATAGGGGTATTTGCACATGTAAACATATATTATAGTATAAGATGTTTAAACATATATTTCTCTCCTGATACCGCAGAGAAAACAAACAAAAAAGATTTTGACCAACCAAACAATCAAGGAAAATATTGTAAGACGTTATAAGAAAGGGAGGTGTGTCCTTGGAAGGAAACCTAAAGGGATTCCTGATTTTCAGAGTGACTGACAGGGGTAAATTCATTAAACCAAAAGTAGTGCTGAGTATTCAAAGAAGCTGAACTCACCATGGACATCCCATGTCTTCTATTGCCACTGCCTTCTTGTGTATCTGTTAACATAAAAAATGTAAAAACATATGATGAACTATATTTGTAACCATAACAAGTTATGTTTCTCAAATAAGATAATACCTTGAGTACTTTGGACAACTATGCATTGCAAAGAGCTAAGATTGTTTAATTCATAGTAACATGCAAGTAGGTGCACTGTATAAAAACCACTAATGTTTAGTTTTGTTTTCTAACAGTCATTTCAGTGCAGGACCTGACCTCTGATTATCCTGGGCCATCAAGTCAAAACATGTTTTTAAATACATTTTTTTGAAGTTTTAGAACTTACAAGAAAGTAAACCAGTACTTCCATGACACCCATCAAGTACAATCTAAATCAGAGTTGTAAAGCAAGAGTTTGGTTATAAAGCATTTTTATAAATGTAGGTGTAGCAACAATGCGGTTGGAGCTACCCCACTATTTATTATACGTCTACTCCCCATAACCAAAGCTCTGAAAATAAAATGAAAAGCCCACTTACATTTAGTGACACCACAATCTGGCATATCTCCATGTCATCAAGATCTTTTCCCATCTCTTCAGGCAGCCACACATCCTATAAATGGATTTGGGTCTCAACTCCTCGACGCCTAAATGGATTAGACGGACTAAGCAGTAGCTTTTAAAGAAAAAAATCCCTCTCCCTCCCAGCCACCCAACTTGTGCTCCCCCTCAGTGGCTTGCATTCAAAGAGGGGGTCTTGACCAATTAGGTGTCATGGTGAAATCTTGTTGTGAGGAATTATTTAATACATTGTCTGCCTTAGTGTTGGACAGGAAAAACGACCTGCTTAACGAGGTTGAGTATAGCCTGGGCAATACTGCAGCTTCCAATAGTCAACCTTGTAGCAAAGTTAATAATTCCAAGGCCTCATCGGTCCAGCTTCTCGGACCCCCTGAGAATGTCCATTTTAACCCTCTGAATATTCATAACCGGTCTGATCAGATATGTGAGAGCCGGTCTGTGACATCTGTCACAGACCCAAATTTGAATTGAGGAAATCACCTGTTGAGGTTCTCACCCTCTGCCAGTTCAAAGGGTCCATCATCAAAGCTCTTTCGAAACCAGTTGTGTCGCCCACATCTTCAAATTCCCCCACAGTCAACCCCTATGTTATTATGTTGGACCAAGTCCCTATGCTCAAGGATGGAGATAATGAGTTGGAACAAGAATTGAAGTGCAAAGTTTTCCACTGGCTTGGGCTTAAAGTGGGAGGCTTGCTGATTTTTCCATTGAGGTCCTTACAGTCAGACCAGTGGCAAGCTTAGGCCACTGTAGAGCCTTGATGGATAAGGATTGTGTTGTGGTCAATTTTAGATCACCTGGATTGGTGAGGACGCTGTTATGTTCTTTAAGCCATCAGTGTTTCGTAAGAGCCTCTTTCCTGGGTTTCTATTATGTTCCCTGGAGGTAACGGCAGGTTGTCTTGCGGGTCACTCCAGGGGCAAGTGTTCATTTGGCTACCTCTTTAGAGATGCCACAATTTTGCCTGGAAAACAGTTTTTCTGCCTTTCGCGACTTGGAGGAGGTTGATTGACTGGTTCCTGCAAAAGCTTGAGGTGGCACTATTTCCTGTGCAACAATAACTGCCACTCTCGCTTTGGAATGGGGCCCTCCCAGAGTGATACATCAGAGAAATCGTGAGACTTTAGATCCTGAGAAAAGAACAGCCTTGTCCACCTGCACTGACCGGAATTCTTCTTTTAAAGTTGTCTCTTGGAAAATTTGCAGGGATACGTACTCAATTGGGCAATGAGGATTGGCAGAGTTTTGTATCAGAACCTGAGTTAATATGCCTCCAAGAAACTTGGTCTCAGGCAGGTTTCCATATTAATGGCTATCGCTCTTTTTGTATTCCAGCACTACCAGCACCTCCGGGTAGGGCAAGGGGAGGTCTGACTGTTTTACTCTCCCATAAATGCCATAATGTAGCTATCAAGCGTTTGGAATCTTCTCCCTGGTTTCAATTGTAGTGGATAACGGGGATGGGCCTGCTTGACTTCCTGGTGATAATTTGTATCATAACATATTTGATCAACGCAATTCTAGTGTTGCGGTGCTGTTGAGTAAGGCTGTTCAGAGGGCGTAACCTTTAACCCATGATGTTTGCGTTTTGTGGGTGTGTGATTTTAACTGTACTTTATGCAGGTTTAGTAATTTGAGGTTTAGCAGTCTGGATAACAAGGTTGACCAATCCCTGACACACTTTAGGCATTCACATTATAGAAATGCTTTAAACAGTATTATTATGGTTAATGACTTAACATGTCTACCGGACTGTGTGGTTAAAGACTCCTCTGCCCCTCCCACTTTTTTAGGCAGGTCAAGACTGAGCATTATTGACTTTATGTTGATTTCAAATAACCACAGTTGCTTGGTCGTGGATTTTTCTGTGGTTCCTAACTGTGCCAGTGATCATAACCCCTTCAGGTATCTCGTTCTCGTTTTAAATTTAGGGACAGCCTGCGGCCATTTCATCCAATCCCCATTCGGCATTGCTTGAATCAGGACATAAGACTAAAGTGGGATCGGATCGACTCAAGAATTTTTGAGGGAAAAGGCGATAGAGAAAATATTGACTTGATAAATAGTTGCCTCGCTTCTGAGGGTCGTCCCGCAGAAGTGGTTAGGGATTTTTAGCTTCTGTGCCAAGCTGTATCAATTGAGCTAACTGTCAAACAGCCTGTAACCCCAGTTACTTTAGACTGCTGGTTTGACAGTGCTTGCACGAAAGTTCA